>NW_020837954.1:29731094-30037488 GCF_003676395.1 Aethalodelphis obliquidens | reverse complement strand
CACACACACACACACACACACACACACACACACACACACACACACACGGAATATCTCGCCCCCGCCCCCTGCCCTTACAGAGCTCACCGTCAATGAACCTCCCTAATACGGCTGGTTCCAAAGGGGACAGGAGCATTTGCCATGGCACACGGTGAAGCTCATTATCACAGGATAGCTGGTCATGAAGCAGCAGAGGCAGCCTTTTCCTGCTGGGAGAATCGTTCTTACCCACCTGCTTTACCAAGTAACCCTGTCAACATGAATCAAAGCTAGGCAGGACACAGACAATTGCTTGTAGAATACTCAGCTGCAACAACAAAGGCCTAGACGAGGTGGGTACCTTGATCTCTTCTCAGCAGGCCGCCCGGGCCTCAGAGACAGCGGAGATCTCAGACCTTGGCTCCTGCACGTGCAAAACCAGTTATCTCAGCAGCTGCTGCTCCTAACAGGAATTCCCTCTGGGCGACGTTCATGCCTTTGTTCCAGTCAGCGTGTCTTTTTCAGTTCTAAAGCTAGAGTCAAGAATCAGGCTTACACATCTTGCCTGGAAAAATGTCCCACAAATGCTTTTACCTTAGAGATGACTATACATGAACTGACGTGTATACTTTAAATGTAGGCAGTGCAAGGAGTCTGGTACCTAAAATTTCTCCTTTAAAACACTTGTGAGCATCCGTTTGGGCCTTTCTTCCAAGGCCTTTCTCCAGGTCAGCCTTTTGGCATAGACCATCTTTATCTAGAATTTTGGATTTTAATCTTCAGCTACCTGGTCTGTAGGTCCAGAACGCTTTTGAAAATACGATGAAAGCTATAACCCTCTCCGAGAAAAATGCACAGAACTTTGCACACAATTTCGGAGGATTCATGGATCCCTGGAGCTATGCATGAAAACCCTTCCCTAGGCTGACAAGCATTTACTTTCTCCAATTATAAGAAGAGTTCTTGACCAAGAAAGAATGGAGCTTGGCATTACCCCTACTATCAAGTCAGTCTGTATAGGTCTGTTCAATAAGCTGGTCAGGTTGTTAGTCCTATTCCTCCAGCCACACTCATTGGGACATTTTGGTTCCAACGGAAGACAGATTAGATTAGATAAATAGATTAGAACGCTGTAAGGCGTATTTGCTGCCTTTTCTCTCCCCCATTCCCCCCTTGGGTTTCTCTTCCTCCATCACCGCCTTCAATGTTGGCTCCTGATCATATGGCTCCTCTGTTTGAAACACTTCAGTGATTCACCATCTCCGACAGGACAAAGTCCAAGTTCCCCGACATGCTTTCCAGGTTGTCCATCTTCCTCATCCATCTGGCTCGTATCCCTCCACTCTTTCTGGTCCCATCCACCCAGAAGTCCACCTCGTGCTTCTGCCTCTCATGCCTGGCTCATGTAGTCCCACGGCCTAGAATGCTCCTCTCCCTTCAGCAGGCTCATCTCTGATCATCAGTTCATTTGGCTGCCATCTCCTCCAGGGAGACTCTGCTGACCCCTCTGTGTGTCCTTTGTCTCGCTGAGCTTCCTTCCCCCTCTCAGGGCACATATCAGTATTCAATTGTCCGCTCATAGGTCTGTCTTCCCCACAAGATGGTGAGCTCCCCAGGGCTAGTTCAGTTTTATATCACCAGTGTCTGCTGCATGGCGGCTACTCAGTAAATGTTTGAGGAAGGAAGGATGGAAAGAGCCTTTGAATATACCCATTATATGCTCTAACAGGACAAGGTCTCCTTGAAAGTTTACACCTGCAGAACAATGCTAAATCACAGGGTGAAAAGGAGTGGGTCAGAATTAGCATGGGGACCTGAAAAGAAGCAAATCACTCAGTCGGTTCCGAGGGAGCCTGGCATGCTGCACTCACCCTCTCTCCTTATGGTATGGCTTCATGGCTAAGGGTCCAGAGAGCACAGTTCTCAGCTGGAACTGCACATCAGAATCCCTGGGGAGCTTTAAAAAAATACCGATGCCTGGGTCACACCCCCAAAGATTCTGATTTAATTGTTCTAGGGTATAGCCTAGGCATCAGGAGTTTTAAAATCTCCCCAGGCGATTCTAATGTGAAACCATGGCTGAGGTCCGCCACTCTAGATTTGGACATGGATTGAAGTCTAGCTCTGGTCCTAAAGCAGATTTGAACATTCTGGTAAGTCCCCTAGTCTCTCTGAACTTCAGATTCCCCTTCATTTGGATAGTGTGAGGATTAAATGAGATGATGACTATTAAGTGCTCAGCCTGGCACCCCATAAGGAGACACACAGTAAGTGTTAGCAGATGTCATTATGATACCACCGACTTTGTCCTCCCAAAGGGAAACTCTAGAAGGATGCTGAAAGAGGTAGTAAGTCATACAGAGCACCAGCTCCTACAAGACTGGCTGGCTGGGATGACTCTTGGTTGTTCAAGCATTCTGGAACCAACAGGATGCTCGCAGTAATCAACACACCTTGGTGAACGAGGTAAGATTACTGAATGCAAATTAGTCAGAGATATACTGCAGCTGTTTGTCAGCGAGGCCTTGGAACATACTAAAGTTTATGAGCTTAATAAAGTACGTTTTTTTTTTCCGTCCCCAACCTCACTGAGTCTGATCAACATCAGCAGCTCAGCAGTCACTCAAATCAGTTCAAAACTCCTCAGGATGTGGGGTAAGATTAGCAGAGGGGCTCAACTGCAGAGAGCGTAAGAATCACCTGGGGGCATGTTTAAGTACAGAACCCCTGGCTTCAGCCCCAAGGATCAGTGGGGCTACTTAGAAGTGTCTGGGGGCTTTAGCCCAACACTTCCTAATCCCCACGAGCACCGTAAGCCACCCCAAATTTTATAAAAACAGTAGCATACATTGATATGAAATGGACAACTGAAACTTCCTTATCCTGTAAAGTGTGAATCTTTAGAAAGCATTGCTCTTTGTGAAAACTGGCTGTATTTTAAGTGAAAATGCACCCATTTGAAGTGAAAGTTTTGATCGATTTTAACAATTTTATACAGCTGTGTAGCCACAAACACTGCCAAACATAAACATGTCCATCAACCCCAAAATTACCCCCCCCCCCGGCTCTCTTTCAGTCAGTCCTCACTCCATCCCGCATCCCCAGACGTGGGCAACAATGAAATCATCCCTCTGTCACTATAGACGAGGATGTATTTCTAGAGTTTTTTTTTTTTTTTTACAAATATAATCAAGCAGTGTGAATTCTTCTGTGTCTGGCTTTTCCCGCTCAGCAAAGTGTCTGTGAAATTTATCCCTGTGGCTGCACGTATCACTAGTTTATTCCTTTTTATTGCTGAATCATTGTCCATTGTAAAGATGTACCACAATTTATTTATTCACCTGTTGATGGACATTTAGTTGTTTTCAGTTTGGGCTTTTATTCGGTTGCACACATGCTAAGTCAAACAGTGCATTTACTACTTAAACAGTTTCAAAGACAAGACTCAGCCCCTTTACCAAACAGATTGCTGACCCTAAGTCTCTCCTGTATGCAAGTTCTAGAGTTGCCTTCTCCAGGAATTCTGATGAGGTTTGAGTTACAGCCCAGGAACCTGCATCCTTAATAATTATGGCTGGTTATGCTGATACCCAAATCCCCAAACTACACCATGAAGATATCGTCCCAAAGTTTAGGGCACTGGCTAACCCCAGGTACAACCCACCTCTGGTCACAAGGATTTGCCTCTTTCTTCTGTGGCAGAACCACGTTAAGACCCTCTCTCTCAGAGTCCACAGGGCTCACCAGGCTCCTGTATCAAACGGCCAAATCAGAGATGCGGGGAAGCCAGGGCACTGCTTCCCAAATTGTGAATCCTCTCAGATCAACAAGCCCGCTGCTATGGTAAGATCCTCAGGGAGTGAGAGGTAGCCATGAAGGCCTTTTGCACACCTTCCATCCCTAGTCATTTCAAGACCCAATTTTTCATCTCATTAAGGAGTCAGACATGAGGTAAAGTTGATGCCATTGATGTCTGAAGCAAGAACCTGTAATTATGGCCTAAAGAAAGATACCACCTACTGGAAGGGTATGAAAGAATTCCACAGATTGGCCTGAGTATCAAACCATGGGTAATCATAGTTAAATCCATCACACCTCTAACCTGCCCTAACCAATCAAGGTCATTTTAATTGTTGCTACAAAAGACTTACAGGTCCTCCAAGCAGCACACAGCCTCAACAATAAGATGTTTGCCTGAGTTGTTTTCCAGGAACTTGGAGTCAGCTGTGTCTAGCTGGAGTTGAGCTGGTTAAGACTGGGTAAGACCACCGACCCTCCAACTGGGCATGCAGAAGTGTCCACTTGGTGACCTTTTGACGGCAGAGGGCTGAAAACTCCACCCTCAGATCCTGCTAAGCACCTCCACATTGGAACGTGTGCAGAGGCCTGTAGTTAGTTACACCTGTGCAGAACGATGATTACCACACCTTTTCCCAATCAAGTTTCCCCAGACTCCCTAAGCCACCACGCTTCAGACCGCCCTGATGCTTTAGCCCAGAAGTACCCTGGGCCCAGTGCCTTTGGGGGAGGCTGAACTAAGTCTTGTCTCGCGTCTCCTCACTTGGCTGCCTTGCGAATAAACCCCCTCTTTGCTGCTAAACCTCAGGGTCTCAGCATTTTGGCTCTCTGTGCGTAGGGCAAAACAAACCCGGTTGGGTAACAAGTATGGCTAAGACAGAACACAGGTGGTCAAAGTTATAGCTAAAGAAAATGAGGCTCAGTGCTAACAAGGCTGGCCTGTTTGGCAAGGATGCTTTAACGAAGATTGAAGGAGAAGTGGGAAGTGTCAAAGGAGGCGAACACAAGAACCAGGGCTTAGTTTGTGGGGCCTCTTCTTACCATCTTAAATATCATATTAGTTAACCACTGACAAAAGGATTCTCATTTTTCCTCTAAGAAAAACATACATTTTGTTGAGCCTTTCCTCCCCAAACCACTCTGTTGTTAGTTTCATTCCTTTAGATTTTTCCTTTTTTGGGAACACTTTTAACCTGTAGGATACAACAGATGAAGCACATCCCTAAGTTTCCACATCCACAGAATTAAGGAAGCCATAGCTTTTCCTTCTCCTCCTTTTTCTCTTCCCCCCCCCAACCATCTTTTTTTGGGCCAAGTTTCATGACCCATGCCTGGCATTTTGCACAACAGGAGTGTGTCAGAAGTCAAAACGATAAAATATTATGCCAAGGAGGAGAGAGGTGGGAGATGGACGTACTGGGAGGTTGGGATTAGCGGATGCAAACTGGTATATACACAATGGATAAACAAAGTCCTACTGTATAACACAGGGAACTATATTCAATATCCAGTGATAAGCCATAATGGAAAAGAATATGAAAAAGAATGTATATATGTGTGTAACTGAGTCACTTTGCTGTACAGCAGTAATTAACACATTGTAATTCAACTATACTTCAATAAGAAAAATTTCTAAAAAGGAATACTATGTCACATCAACCTAGTCCATGTGTGAAAGCTTGCCAGCCAATCTTGGTATGTTAATAGAAGTGTTTTCAGTGTCTACAACTGTTTGGAGTTTTTCTGCCATTTATTCATTCTTTCAGCAGATATTTAATGAGGACCTAATAAATGCCACGCACTGTCCTGGATGCTGAGGATGCCAAAATTAGAGTTTACGGTCCAGTGGGAGAAACAGGCACTGAAGCAGACAAATTACAAGTTGGTGCTGTAGGGCAGGAAAAGAGATGGGAGCACAGGAGTGGGAGGAGGATGCTGCAGGAGTTGGGAGATACTGATGTTAATTTAAAAATCTGCTGTGCCATCAGTGACCTCCGTTCATGCAAGATCACAGCAGATTTAATGGAGTGGAGGGAAGGGTCGAGGGCAGGAGTGATGAGGAAAGCTTTCATAATTTATCACTCTATGCATGCTGGAACCTTGGTTTTCACCAAAACACAACCTGTTGTTCTATTAGCTCTTCTCGCTTGAAAGTCAAGATTGTCCTCTTTCTTCAGGACATTGTCAAGTAAATCTGTTGATGTGTGAAGCTGAGGGATTCGAAATGAAATTACTCATGGAAGAAATGAGTATTTCAAGGAAAATAACATGTGCTCTCTGAGAATCTCTTGAAGTTTGGCCAGAAGTTCATACCAACCCTTTGTGCTGGCCAAATGCCTGATTTCTGGGAAGTTTAAACATGTAATTGACATTTCCCCCATGGTTGTCATAGAAACTCTCCAATGGGGATGGATGACCAAAAACATTGTAAAAGTGGGGGGTAAACAATCAGAAGGAATATAGGTTGGGGTTGCCCTGGGTTTAGAGCCCCCTTTTCCTTGTTTTTCATATTCATCAGTTGCCTTCTAGGCCTTCCACCCCCATGTGACCCGCCCTCCCCATCTGTGTATTCAGCCCCTAGCCTTCCCTCCAGCTCTAGAGCTGTGTGTCTATCTGCCAGAGCTAAACTTAGCATCCACCCCCTCCAGATCAGTGAGTGGGAAAGAACATACATAACAGGAATGTATGGAAAAATCTACAGTCTAATGCAGATAGAGATGGGGATTCTGATCTCTTTCCCAGAATTTGTTTTATAAGTCAGATCTAATAGCAAGTAAAAAAATGGTTTAGTTTGATTTTCCGTTCTTTCTATTTCCTTTTCTCCTTGAAAAGTCCCAAAAGCAGAAAGACAGAAAAACAGACAGCCCCAAGAAATCCAAATGGGATGTGGCAGAAACTCTTACGTGCCTCCAATACAGCCACTCTTCTCTTTTTCCTTAGTAACAGAACCTTGATTTTACTTGGTCCAGCAGTGCGCACAGCTGAAAGACATTTCCCACCTTGCTTTGCAGTTAGCTGTAGCCACCTGACTAAGTTCTGGTCAGTGAGACTTAATTGGCAATATCTTATGGGATTTCCAAGAAGCCTGTTTAAAGGGATTTAAAGTTATCTGACACTGCTGGGAAAAGAGCCCTTTGTCCTTCCTCTCCTTCCTCCTGCCAGGGATATAGACATGATGACTAGAGGTTCAGCAGCCTTTTTCTGCTAAGAAGACCTTGGTGATACAAATTATGTGATGAGGGAAGAGCCAGGCTCTCTAATGACCTCATGGAGCTGCCATACAAGCCCTGGACTGCTTATTTCCAGACTTCTTTTAAGTAAAAGACTTTAAGCTACTATGTACTTAAGCTACTATATTCAGGTCTCTGTTATGACAAAACCTAATCCTTACCGATACATTAAATAATTAGGAGTTAGCTATAATATCTAATAATCGGGGGTTAACTGTAATATCAGCAGTTAAAGCTTGAGAGAGACCTACAATGTCTGGTGAGTGTGATAATAAATTAAACATCAACCCTTCCCAACATTATTGTGGCCTTGATGGATGCAAGGCAGTGACAGCAGCAGGACAAAGGAAATGAATGTTGGGTTAAAGTCTGACTGCATAGCCTGATGAAGTTCAAATGCCTTAGCAGCTGATGTTCTTCTGGTCTTACTGTTTAACTGCTTTGCTCCGGGCCTAAATTCAGCACCGGGATCCTCAGGCTGCACAGCCTGGACTGGACTGATCAGATATAAGCCGCATGACCCAAGTTAGCATCAAGCAAACAACCCTCACGGTAACAACCTTGCTCCTATTTGCCTCATCAGGAAGCCGGTGACAAATCCACTCAGAACGAAGATCAAGCTCGGAAGAGGGAAGAAGCCCATTTAGTGACGAAAACAAGTTACTCTCTGCCCCTCGCAACTCATCAAGATGTCCGTGCACATCTCCACCAAACCCCAGGACAAGAATCACCACTCTCACCAGGACTATAAGCAGATGAGGCCAGAGGTCACATTTGTACTAGTGGCACTTCCCCCCCACCTCTACCCCAGCCTTGATATTCCACTGGGTCAAGCAGGGCTCAAGGCAGTCACTTCCTCAATCAAAGACTCAGGCAGCCTTCTAGCCTGGAATCAGCCCTGTCCAGCTGCCTTGGACTCTGGCCCTCCTCCAGAGAGACTCAGAGCCCTTGTCCAGGGGTGAAGACAGGACAAGCCTTCCCCACCAGCTCAGTGGAGAGAGGCCCTGCCTTCTCCTCATGTTTCTTTTGGCTCCCTGACATGACCTCAGCAGGTCCCACATCAAGGGTTTCTTCAGGATTTGGGGGGAACACTGCTGGGCAGGAGTGGGATTCCAAGCCACTTTTCAATGGGCATCCCTTTCACACCACCGTCTTACACTCTACCATTTCTTAATTAAAAACAGGGCTTTCAAATCTGAATGGAATTAGCTGGATTTTTAACACCTTGTCAAAGGCAACCTGGCTCAGTATGGTGCATTGGAGAGAGCTGAGTTATGGGCCACCAGAGGCGTGGGTTCAAGTGCTACTGTTTTACTAATTAGCCATGGGGTCTTGGGCAAGCCCAGTTGCATCCTTTTTCTTTTTTCTTTTTTTTTTTTTTGGTGACTTCTACATACCAAGTATTTGTCAAGGTGCTGAGAATTCAGGAGCAAACAAAACAGATTAAAAAATCCCTGCCTTTATGGGGTTTATGATTTGATGCAGCAGGGTGGAGGTGTGGGGAGAGATAGACCTGAAACAGAATAACATATGTACATATATGTTTGTAGACTCTGATAAATATTATGAAAAGAAAGCACATGGTTCTCAGTGGGGGAACCATCTACTTTAGACTGAGGGAGACAACATTTTAGCTAAAGCCTGAGGAACGGGCAGGAGTTAGATGGAAGAAGATGGTTTGAAAAACAGGAACCAGACAAGCAATGGATCTATGAGTCCGTATTTCTCTTTCATGGCTCCAAAATAATAATAATAATTATTACTATAATCGTCAAGCGATCTGTACATGTATGTATATAATGTACACACATGAATAATAATTGTAATAGTCAAGTGACCTGTGAGAGCCTGTTGACCAAGACCAGATGAGAGATGTGACATTCAGGAGATACTGATGGAACAGAGGCCAGTCATCAAGAACCAGACAAGAGGATTTGCACCCTGTAGACACCAGCCAACGGGCAAACCACCACCCCAGCGCTCCACCACACCCTGAATCCCTGACATCCTGCAAGACCAGGGCTCTTGGTCCCCATGAGGGGAAAAAAGGCAGGTAGTGGTAGTTATCCTGAATTCATTGGGATTAAACGTGAAAATTCTGAAAAACACTGCAGTGACCAAGACTATTTGGAAAGAATGAAGTGGAGTTTTCTGCCATGGGCTTGAGATGGAAATTGTTTTTGCCATGAGAGATTATGGTTTTGTTTTGGGTTTTTTTGCACATCTGACTGTAACCTGTGAGGTGCTTCTGTGTGAGTACGTATGTGCATTCCACAGAAGGAGAGAGTGATGGGAGAGTGAGTCAGCTGTTGCTTGTTATGGAGTGCGGACTGGCAGCAGCAGAACCCATCACCAACCTCTTGGCAGCCTGGCAGCAGGCTCCCCCAGCCCATGCCTGACCTCCCCTTACAGACCCCTCCACCCACACTCCCTCCGCTCGCTTGGCCCAGGCCTAAGATTTCCCAGCACCCTCCAGGAGTGTGCACACGTTAACAAACGGGTCTACTCTGGCCCTGGACATATCTCCCAGCGCTTCCTGACTTCTTCCTGCTCTGCAGGGTGTGTGATCTGAGACTCGAGCCTGGGGGTCGCCTCCCAGTAGCCCCTCCACCCCGGTGGGCGCCTGCAACCCCAACTGTGTTCTCCCAGACCGAATGGCCTCAACTCCCACTTCTACCTGAGAGAAGGGGCTGGCAGCCCTGACTGGGTGGAGAGGCCAGAGCAGGGATGTAAATAACTCTGAGTTAAGATGAGGCAGCTTGGCAGAGTGAAGAATAGGCTATGCAAACACCTAGACAGCAATGGCCATTCTGACTGGTGTGAGGTGATACCTCATTGTAGTTTTGATTTGCATTTCTCTAATAATTAGTGAAGTTGAGCAGCTTTTCATGTGCTTTTTGGACATCTGTATGTCTTCTTTGGAGAAATGTCTACTTAGACCTTCCACACATTTTTTGATTGAGTTGTTTGCTTTTTGAATTTGGGCTGCATAAGCTCTTTGTATATTTTGGAGATTAATCCCTTGTCTGTTGCTTAATTTGCAAATATTTTCTCCCATTCTGTGGGTTGTCTTTTCATCCTGTTTATGGTTTCCTTTGCTATGCAAAAGCTTTTAAGTTTCATTAGGTCCCATTTGTTTATTTTTATTTCCATTTCTCTAGGAGGTGGGTCAAAAAGGATCTTGCTGTGATTTGTGTCAAAGAGTGTTCTGCCTAAGCTTTTCTCTAAGAGTTCTAAAGTGTCTGGCCTTACATTTAGGTCTTTGATCCATTTTGATTTTGTTTTTGTGTATGGTGTTAGAGAATGTTCTAATTTCATTCTTTTACATGCAGCTGTCCAGTTTTCCCAGCAACACTTATTGAAGAGACTGTCTTTTCTCCATTGTATATTCTTGCCTCCTTTGTTATAGATTAGGTGACCATAGGTGTATGGGTTTAGCTCTGGACTTTCTATCCTGTTCCACTGATCTATTTTCTGTTTTTGTGAGAGTACCATACCGTTTTCATTACTGTAGCTTTGTAGTATAGTCTAACCAGTCAGAATGGCCATCATCAAAAAATCTACAAACAGTAAATGCTGGAGAGGGTGTGGAGAAAAAGGAACCCTCCTACACTGTTGGTGGGAATGTAAATTTGTACAGTCACTATGGAGAACAGTATGGAGGTTTCTTAAAAAAAAAAAAAAAACACTAAAAATAAAGCTATCATATGATCCAGCAACCCCAATCCTGGGCATATATCCAGAGAAAACCATACTTTGAAAAGATACATGCACCCCAATGTTCACTGCAGCACTATTTACAATAGCCAGGACGTGGAAACAATGTAAATGTCCATCAATGGATGAATGGATAAAGAAGATGTGGCTTACTAGAAGACATCAACAAACTAACACAGGAACATGAATGACTTAGACCAGTAGGAACAAAAGTTTGGGGTCAGTCTGCAGAGCAGTGAGACATTGTCAGCTGAGTGACTTTCTAAAACTAAAGAAAATGTTGACTGGAGAGAGAAAAATTAGATATACCGGCCAGGGACCTTCAAGATAGCAGAGGAGTAAGACATGGAGATCACCTTCCTCCCCACAAATATATCAAAAATACAACTACATGTGGAACAACTCCTACAGAACACCTACTGAACTCTGGCAGAAGACCTCAGAATTCCCAAAAGGCAAGAAAATCCCCACATACCTGGGTAGGGCAAAAGAAAAAAGAAAAAACAAGGACAAAAGAATAGGGATGGGACCTGCACCTCTGGGAGGGAGATGTGAAGGAGGAAACGTTTCCACACACTAGGAAGCCCCTTCACTGACAGAGACGGGGTGTGGGTGGGGAGAAGCTTCGGAGCCATGGAGGAGAGCGCAGCAACAGGGGTGCAGAGGGCAAAGGAGAGAGATTTTCACACAGAGGATCGGTGCCAGCCAGCACTCACCAGCCCGAGAGGCTTGTCTGCTCACCTGCCGGGGTGGGCGGGGGCTGGGAGCTGAGGCTCGGGCTTCAGAGGTCAGATCCCAGGGAGAGGACTGGGGTTGGCTGTGGGAACATAGCCTGAAGGGGCCTAGTATGCCACTGCTAGCTGGGAGGGAGTCTGGGGAAAACACTGGACCCGCCTAAGAGGCAAGAGACCATTGTTTCGAGGTGCGCAAGGAGAGGGGATTCCTTTCCTGTCTGCCCACAGAAGGCAGAGCACCACCTAAATGAGCTCCAGAGATGGGTGCGAGCCATGGCTGTCAGCTCGGACACCAGAGGCAGGTCTGAAACGCTAATGCTGTGGCTGCAGCCACCAAGATTCCTGTGTGCAAGCACAGATCACTATCCACAGGCTGCAACCCCAGTGTGCAGCCCACCACTGCCAGGATCCTGTGATCCAGGGACAAATTGCCTGGGAGAACACACAGTGCACCTCAGGCTGTTACAACGTCACGCCAGCCTCTGCCGCCGCAGGCTCATCCTGCATTCCAATTATAACTACCATACCTCTCCTTCCCCCTGGCATGAGTAAGCCAGAGCCCCCTAATCAGCAGCTGCTTTAACCCCGTCCTGTCTGGGTGGAAACAGAATCCTGAGGGCGACCTACATGCAGAGGTGGGGCCAAAACCAAAGCTGAACCCCGGGAGCTGTGCGAACATAGAAGAAAAAGGGAAATCTCTCCCAGCAGCCTCACGAGCAGCATATTAAATCCCCACAATCAACTTGATGTACCCTGCATCTGTGGAATACCTGAATAGACAACGAATCAACCCAAAATTGAGGCGGTGGACTGTGGGTGCAACTGTAGACTTGGGGTTTGCTGTCTGCAACTGACTTGTTTCTGATTTTTATGTTTATCTTAGTATAGTTTTTAGTGCCTGTTAACATTGGTGGATTTGTTTACTGGTTTGGTTTCTCTCTCCTTTTTTTTTTAATTATTATTTTTTCTTTCTTCATTTCTCCCTTTTCTTCTGAACCATGTGGCTGACAAGGTCTTGTTGCTCCAGCCTAGTGTCAGGCCTGAGCCTCTGAGAGGGGGAGCTGAGTTCAGGACATTGGACTCCAGAGAACTCTCCCAGAGATCTCCATCTCAACGCTAAGACCCAGCTCCACCCAACAGCCAGCAGCTCCAGTGCTGTACACCCCATGCCAAACAACTAGCAACACAGGAACACAGCCCCACCCATTAACAGAGAGGTTGCCTAAAATCATACTAAGTTCACAGACACACCAAAACACACCATCAGATGCAGCCCTGCCCACCGGAAAGATAAGATCCAGCCTCCCCTCAACCAGAACAGAGGAACCAGTCCCCTCCACAAAAGCCTACACAAGCCACTGAATGAACCTTACCCACCGGGGGCAGACACAAGAAACAACGGGAACTACGAACGTGCAGCCTGTGAAAAGGAGACCCCCAAAACAGCAAGTTAGGCAAAAGGAGAAGACAGAGAAACACACAGCAGGTGAAGGAGCAGTGTAAAAATCCACCAGACCAAACAAATGAAGAGGAAATAGGCAGTCTCCCTGAAAAAGAATCCACAGTAATGATAGTAAAGATGATCCAAAACCTTGGAAATAGAATGGAGAAAATAAAAGAAACATTTAACAAAGACCCAGAAGAACTAAAGAGCAAACAAACAATGATGAACAACACAATAAATGAAATAAAAAATTCTCTAGAAGGAATCAATAGCAGAATAATGGAGGCAGAAGAACGGATAAGTGACCTGGGAGATAAAAAATGGGAAACAACTACCACAGAGCAGAATAAAGAAAAAAGAATGAAAAGAATTGAGGACAGTCTCAGAGACCTCTGGGACAACATTAAAGCACCAACATTCGAATTATAGGGGTCCCAGAAGAAGAAGAGAGAAAGAAAGGGTCTGAGAACATATTTGAAGAGATTGTAGTTGAAAACTTCCCTAACATATGAAAGGAAATACTCAATCAAGTCCAGGAAGCACAGAGAGCCCATTCAGGATAAATCCATGGAGAAACATGCCAAGACACATATTAATCAAACTATCAAAAATTAAATACAAAGAAAAAACATTAAAAGCAGCAAGGGAAAAACAACTAATACCATACAAGGGAATCCAAATAAGGTTAACAGCTGATCTTTCAGCAGAAATTCTGCAGGCCAGAAGGGGGTGGCAGGACATATTTAAAGTGATGAAACGGAAAAACCTACAACCAAGATTACTCTACCCAGCAACGATCTCATTCAGATTTGAAGGAGAAATTAAAACCTTTACAGACAAGCAAAAGTTAAGAATTCAGCGCCACCAAACCAGCTGTACAACAAAAAAGGAACTTCTCTAGGCAGGAAACACAAGAGAAGGAAAAGACCTATAAAAACAAACCCCAAACAATTAAGAAAATGGTAATAGGGACATACGTATCGATAATCACCTAGAATGTAAATGGATTAAATGCTCCAACCAAAAGACATAGACTGGATACAAAAACAAGACCTGTATATATACTGTCTACAAGAGACCCACTTCAGACCTAGGGACACATGCAGACTGAAAGTCAGGGGATGGAAAAAGATATTCCATGCAAATGGAAATCAAAAGAAAGCTGGAGTAGCAATTCTCATATCAGACAAAATAGACTTTAAAATAAAGACTTTTATAAGAGACAAAGAAAGACACTACATAATGATCAAGGGGTCAGTCCAAGAAGGTATAACAATTGTAAATATTTATGCACCCAACATAGGAGTGCCTCAATACATAAGGCAAATGCTAAAAGCCATAAAAGGAGAAACTGACATGAACACAATCATACAGGGGACTTTAACACCCCACTTTCACAAACCGACAGATCATTAAAAATGAAAATAAATAAGGAAACATAGGCTTTAAATGATACATTATACAAGATGAATTTAATTGATATTTACAGGACATTCCATCCTATAATGGAACTCATGGAACATTCTCCAGGATAGATCATATCTTGGGTCACAAATCGAGCCTTGGTAAATTTAAGAAAATTGAAATCCTGTGAAGTATCTGTTCTGACCACAATGCTATGAGACTGGATATCAATTACAGGAAAAAATCTGTAAAAAATACAAACAAATGGAGGCTAAACAATACACTATTAATAACCAAGATATCACTGAGGAAATCAAAAAATACCTAGAAACAAATGACAATGAAAACACAATGACCCAAAACCTATGGGATGCAACAAAAGCAGTTCTAAGAGGGAAGTTTATAGCAATACAATCCTATGCAACAAACAAGAATCATCTCATATAAACAACCTAAACATACACTTAAAGCAATGAGAGAAAGAAGAACAAAAAAAACCAATGTTAGCAGAAGGAAAGAAATCATAAAGATCAGATCAGAAATAAATGATAAAGAAATGAAGGAAACAATAGCAAAGATCAATAAAACTAAAAGCTGGTTCTTTGAGAAGATAAACAAAATTGATAAACCCTTAGCCAGACTCATGAAGAAAAAAAGGGAGAAGACTCAAGTCAATAGAATTAGAAGTGAAAAAGGAGAAGTAACAACTGACACTGCAGAAATAAAAAGGATCATGAGAGAGTACTACAAGCAATTATATGCCAATGAAATGGAAAACCTGGAGGAAATGTATAAATTCTTAGAAAAGCACAACCTTCCAAGACTGAACCAGGAAGAAACAGAAAATATAAGCAGACCAATCACAAGCACTGAAATTAAAAGTGTGAGTAAAAACCTTCCAACAAACAAAAGCCCAGGGCCAGATGGCTTCTATCAAACATTTAGAGAGGACCTAACACCTATCCTTTGCAAATTCTTCCAAAATATAGCAGAGGGAGGAACACTCCCAAACTCATTCTACGAGGGCACCATCACCCTGACACCAAAACTACACAAAGATGTCACAAAGAAAGAAAACTGCAGGCCAATAACACTGATGAACATAGATGCAAAAATCCTCCCACAAAATACTAGAAAACAGAATCCAACAGCACAATAAAAGGATCATACACCATGATCAAGTGGGGTTTATCCCAGGAATGCAGGGATTCTTCAGTATATGCAAATCAATCAATGTGATATACCATATTAACAAACTGAAGGAGAAAAACCATATGATCATCTCAATAGATGCAGAAAAAGCTTTTGACAAAATTCAACACCCATTTATGATAAAACCCCTCCAGAAAGTAGGCATAGAGGGAACTTACCTCAACATAATAAAGGCCATATATGACAAACACACAGCCAACATCATCCTCAATGGTGAAAAACTGAAACCATTTCCTCTAAGATCAGGAACAAGACAAGACTGTCCACTCTCACCACTATTATTCAACATAGTTTTGTAAGTTTTAGCCACAGCAATCAGAGAAGAAAAGGAAATAAAAGGAATCCAAATCAGAAAAGAAGAAGTAAAGCGGTCATTGTTTGCAGATGACATGATACTATACATAGAGAATCCTAAAGATGCCACCAGAAAACTACTAGAGCTTATCCATGAATTTGGTAAATAGCAGGATACAAAATTAATGCACAGAAATCTCTTGCATTCCTGTACACTAATGAAGAAAAGTCTGAAAGAGAAATTAAGGAAACACTCCCATTTACCATTGCAACAAAAAGAATAAAATACCTAGGAATAAGCCTACCTAAGGAGACAAAAGACCTGTATGTAGAAAACTATAAGACACTGATGAAAGAAATTAAAGAGGATACAAAACTGATGGAGAGATATACCATGTTCTTGGAATGGAAGAAGCAACATTGTGAAATTGACTATACTACCCAAAGCAATCTACAGATTCAATGCAATTCCTATCAAACTACCAATGGCATTTTTCACAGAATTAGAACAAAAGTTTCACAATTTGTATGGAAACACAGAAGACCCCGAAAAGCCAAAGCAATCTTGAGAAAGAAAAATGGAGCTGGAAGAATCAGGCTCCCTGACTTCAGACTGTACTACAAAGCCACAGTAATCAAGACAGTTGGTACTGGCACAAAAACAGAAATATAGATCAACTGAACAAGATAGAAAGCCCAGAGATAAACCCACGCACATATGGTCACCTTATCTTTGATAAAGGAGGCAAGAATATACAATGGAGAAAAGACAGCCTCTTCAATAAGTGGTGCTGGGAAAACTGGACAGCTACATGTAAAAGAATGAAATTAGAACACTCTCTAACACCATACAAAAAAAATAAACTCAAAATGGGTTAAAGACCTAAATGTAAGGCCAGACACTATAAAACTCTTAGAAGAAAACATAGGCAGAACACTCTATGACATAAATCACAGCAAGATCCTTTTTGACCCACCTCCTAGAGAAATGGAAATAAAAAGAAAAATAAACAAATGGGACCTAATGAAACTTCAAAGCTTTTGCACAACAAAGGAAAACATAAAGAAGAGAAAAAGACAACCCTCAGAGTGGGAAAAAATATTGGCAAATGAAGCAACTGACAAAGATTAATCTCCAAAATTTACAAGCAGCTCATGCAGCTCAATATCAAAAAAACAAACAACCCAATCCAAAAATGGTCAGAAGACCTACATAGACATTTCTCCAAAGAAGATATACAGATTGCCAACAAACACATGAAAGAATGCTCAACATCATTAATCATTAGAGAAATGCAAATCAAAACTACAATGAGGTATCACCTCACACCAGTCAGAATGGTCATCATCAAAAAATCTACAAACGATAAATGCTGGAGAGGGTATGGAGAAAAGGGAACCCTCCTGCACTGTTGGTGGGAATGTAGATTGATACAGCCACTATGGAGAACAGTATGGAGGTTCCTTAAAAAACTAAAAATAGAACTACTATATGACCCAGCAATCCCACTACTGGGCATGTACCCTGAGAAAACCATAATTCAGAAGGAGTCATGTACCACAATGTTCACTGCAGCTCTAGTTACAATAGCCAGGACATGGAAGCAACCTAAGTGTCCACTGACAGATGTGGCACATATACACAATGGAATATTACTCAGCCATAAAAAGGAATGAAACTGACTTATTTGTAGTGAGGTGGATGGACCTAGAGACTGTTATACAGAGTGAAGTAAGTCAGAAAGAGAAAAACAAATACCGTATGCTAACACATATATATGGAATCTAAAAAAAAAAGAGAGAGAGAGAAAAAATGGTTCTGATGAGCCTAGGGGCAGGACAGGAATAAAGATGTAGACATAGAGAATGGACTTGAGGACATGGCGAGGGGGAAGGGGAAGCTGGGATGAAGTAAGAGAGTAGCACTGACATATATACACTAGCAAATGTAAAATAGATAGCTAGTGGGAAGCAGCTACATCGCACACGGAGATCAGCTCGGTGCTCTGTGTCCACCTAGACGGGTGGGATAGGGAGGGTGAGAGGGAGATGCAAGAGGGAGGGGATATGGGGATATATGTATACATATAGCTGATTCACTTTGTTATATGGCAGAAACTAACACAACACTGTAAAGCAATTATACTCCAATAAAGATGTTAAAAAAAAAAAAGATGTGGTACATATATACAATGGAATACTACTCAGCCAAAAAAAGAATGAAATCATGCCATTTTCAGTGACATGGATGGAAGTCAAACAGCGAAAGACAAATATATATCGCTTATATGTGAAATCTAAAAAAATGGTGTAAATGAACTTATTTACAAAACATAAATAGAGTTCAGATGTAGAAAACAAACTTATGGTCACCAAGAGGGAAAATGGGGGGATAAACTGGGAGACTGGATTGACATAAACACACTAGTATATATAAAATAGATAACTAATAAGGACCTACTGTATAGCACAGGGAACTCTACTCAGTACTCTGTAATGACCTATATGGGAAAAGAATGTAAAAAAGACAGAATATATGTGTGTGTATAACTGATTCACTTTGTTGTGTAGCAGAAACTAACACAACATTGTAAATCAACTATACTCCAATAAAAATTAATTTAAAAAAATAATCTAGAGGGCACATGGCTCTGGGTCCAGGAGGGCAGCCCCCCAGAGCTGGCCAAGAGACCACCTCCAGCCACAAGGCGCCCCCTGCAGAACTCACCACTGGAAACCCAGACAAGGCCTGGCCTGGATCACTCACAAACAGTATGAGGCCTTCCCCAAGGAGTGAATTCTATCCAATCCACCATTTATTTGTTTGGAGGACTTGCTATTCCCTTTTTTTTTTCTGGCAGACAGGGAGCTTGCAGAGAGGACAGCCGAACTGCACTTAGAGCTGACAGTAGTCTGGAAACTTGACCACATCCCCTGGGGTGGCAGAGGGGGTCTCCTGTGCCTTGAAACACAGCCCAGGGAAAAAGCAGTGGTCTTGAATTGGAACCAAGATGGTGTAGTAGAAGGACATGCTCTCACTCCCTCTTGCGAGAACACCAGAATCACAACTAGCTGCTGGACAATCGTCGAATGGAAGACACTGGGACTCACCAAAAAAGATACCCCACATCCAAAGGCAAAGGAGAAGCCACAATGACACGGTAAGAGGGGCACAATCACAGTAACATCAAATCCTATAACTGCTGGGTGGGTGACTCAGACTGGAGAACACTTATACCACAGAAGTCCACCCACTGGAGTGAAGGTTCTGAGCCCCACATCAGGCTTCCCAACCTGGGGGTCTGGCAACGGGAGGAGGAATTCCTAGAGAATCAGACTTTGAAGGTTAGTGGGATTTGACTGCAGTGGGATTTGACAGAAATGGGGGAAACAGAGACTCCACTCTTGGAGGGCACACACAAAGTAGTGTGCGCATCGGGACTCAGGGGAAGGAACAGTGACCCCAGGGGAGAGTGAACGAGACCTACCTGCTACTGTTGGAGGGTCTCTGCAGAGGCGGGGGGGTGGCTGAGGCTCACCATGAGGACAAGGACACTGACAGCAGAAGTTCTGGGAGTACTCCTTGGCGTGAGCCCTCCCAGAGTCTGCCATTAGCCCCACAAAAGAGCCCAGGTAGGCTCCAGTGTTGGGTTGCCTCAGGCCAAACAATCAACAGGGAGGGAACCCAGCCCCACCCATCAGCAGTCAAGCGGATTAAAGTTTTACTGAGCTCTGCCCACCAGAGCAACAGTCAGCTCTACCCACCACCAGTCCCTCCCATCAGGAAACTTGCACAAACCTCTTAGATAGCCTCATCCACCAGACGGCAGACAGCAGAACAATCCTGCAGCCTGTAGAATGAAAACCACATTCACAGAAAGATAGACAAGAAGAAAAGGCAGAGGACTATGTACCAGATGAAGGAACAAGATAAAACGCCAGAAAAAAACCTAAATGAAGTGGAGATGGGCAACTTTCCAGAAAAAGAATTCAGAATAATGATAGTGAAGATGATCCAGGACCTCAGAAAAAAAATGGAGGCAAAGATCAAGAAGATGCAAGAAATGTTTAACAAAGACCTAGAAGAATTAAAGGAAAAACAAACAGAGATGAACAGTACAATAAGGGAAATGAAAACTACACTAGAAGGAATCAATAGCAGAATAACTGAGGCAGAAGAAAAGATAAATGACAGAACAGTGTCAGTGCGGAACAGAATAAAGAAAAAAGAATGAAAAGAAATGAAGACAGCCTAAGAGACCTCTGGGACAACATTAAATGCAACAACATTCACATTATAGGGGCCCCAAAAGAAGAGAGACAGCAAGGACCAGAGAAAATATTTGAAGAGATTATAGTCGAAAACTTCCCTAACATAGGAAAGGAAATAGCCACCCAAGTCCACGAAGCTCAGAGAGTCCCATACAGGATAAACCCAAGGAGACACACACCAAGACACATAGTAATCAAATTGGCAAAATTTAAAGACAAAGAAAAATTATCGAAAGCAGCAAGGGAAAAACGACAAATAACATACAAGGGAACTCCCATAAGGTTAACAGCTGATTTCTCAGCAGAAACTCTACAAGCCAGAAGGGAGTGGCATGATATACTTAAAGTGATGAAAGGGAAGAACCTACAACCAAGATTACTCACCCAGCAAGGATCTCATTCAGATTCGATGGAGAAATCCAAAGCTTTACAGACAAGCAAAAGCTAAGAGAATTCAGCACCACCAATCCAGCTCTACAACAAATGCTAAAGGAATTTCTCTAAGTGGGAAACACAAGAGAAGAAAAGGACCTACAAAAACAACCCCAAAACAATTAAGAAAATGGTCAGAGGAACATACATATCAATAATTACCTTAAACGTAAATGGATTAAATGCTCCAACCAAAAGACACAGGCTTCCTTTATGGATACAAAAACAAGACCCATATATATGCTGTCTACAAGAGACCTACTTCAGAACTAGGGACACATGCAGACTGAAAGTCAGGGGATGGAAAAAGATAATCCATGCAAATAGAAATCAGAAGAAAGCTGGAGTAGCAATTCTCATATCAGATAAAATAGACTTTAAAGAATGTTACAAGAGACAAGGAAGGACACTACATAAGGATCGGGGGATCAATCCAAGAAGAAGATAAAACAATTATAAATATATATGCACCCAACATAGGAGCACCTCAATACATAAGGCAACTGCTAACAGCTATAAAAGAGGAAAGCAACAGTAACACAATAATAGTGGGGGACTTTTAACACATCACTTATACCAATGGACAGATCATACAAAATGAAAATAAATAAGGAAACAGAAGCTTTAAATGACACAATAGACTAGGTAGATTTAACTGATATTTATAGGACATTCCATCCAAAACCAGCAGATTACACTTTCTTCTCAAGTGCACATGGAACATCCTCCAGGATAGATCACATCTTGGGTCACAAATCAAACCTCAGTAAATTTAAGAAAACTGAAATCATATCAAGCATCTTTTCTGACCACAACACTATGAGATTAGAAATGAATTACAGGGAAAAAAACATAAAAAACACAAACACATGGAGGCTAAACAATACGTTACTAAATAACCACGAGATCACTGAAGAAATCAAAGAGGAAATCAAAAAATACCTAGAGACAAATGACAATGAAAACACAATGATCCAAAAGCTATGGGATGCAGCAAAAGCAGTTCTAAGAGGGAAGTTTATAGCTATACAAGCCTACCTCAAAAAACAAGAAAAATCTCAAATAAACAATCTAACCTTACACCTAAAGGAACTAGAGAAAGAATAACAAACAAAACCCAAAGTTAGCAGAAGGAAAGAAATCATAAAGATCCGAGCAGAAATAAATGAAATAGAAACAAAGAAAATAATAGCAAAGATCAATAAAACTAAAAGCTGGTTCTTTGAGAAGATAAACAAAATTGATAAACCATTAGCCAGACTCATCAAGAAAAAGAGGGAGAGGACTCAAATCAATAATATTAGAAATGAAAAAGAAGTTACAACAGACACCACATAAATACAAAGCATCCTAAGAGACTACTACAAGCAACTCTATGCCAATAAAATGGACAACCTGGAAGAAATGGACAAATTCTTCGAAAGGTTTAACTTTCCGAGACTGAACCAGGAAGAAATAGAAAATATGAACAGACCAATCACAAGTAATGAAATTGAAACTGTGATTAAAAATCTTCCAACAAAGAGAAGTCCAGAATCAGATAGTTTCACAGATGAATTCTATCATTTAGAGACAAGCTAACACCCATCCTTCTGAAACTCTTCCAAAAAATTGCGGAGGAAGGAACACTCCCAAACTCATTCTATGAGGCCTCCATCACCCTGATACCAAAACCAGACAAAGATACTACAAAAAAAGAAAATTACAGACCAATATCACTGATGAATATAGATGCAAAAATCCTCAACAAAATACTAGTGAACAGAATCCAACAACACATTAAAAGGATCATACACCATGATCAAGTGGGACTTATCCCAGGGATGCAAGGATTCTTCAATATACGAAATCAATCAATGTGATACACCATATTAACAAACTGAAGAACAAAAACCATATGATCATCTCAATAGATGCAGAAAAATCTTTTGACAAAATTCAACAGCAATTTATGATAAAAGCTCTCCAGAAAGTGGGCATAGAGGGAACCTATCTCAACATAATAAAGGCCATATACAACAAACCCACAGCAAACATCATTCTCAATGGTGAAAAACTGAAAGCATTTCCTCTAAGATCAGGAACAAGACAAGGATATCCACTCTCACCACTATTATTCAACATAGTTTTGAAGTCCTAGCCACGGCAATCAGAGAAGAAAAAGAAATAAAAGGAATACAAATTGGAAAAGAAGAAGTAAAACTGTCACTATTTACAGACGACTTGATACTATACATAGAGAATCCTAAAGATGCCACTAGAAAACTACTAGAGTTAATCAATGAATTTGGTAAAGTTGCAGGATACAAAATTAATGCACAGAAATCTCTTGCATTCCTATACACTAATGATGAAATATCTGAACGAGAAATTAAGGAAACACTCCCATTTACCATTGCAACAAAAAGAATAAAATACCTAGGAATAAACTTACCTAAGGAGATGAGACCTGTATGCAGAAAACTATAAGACACTGATGAAAGAAATTAAAGATGATACCAACAGATGGAGAGATATACCATGTTCTTGGATTGGAAGAATCAATATTGGGAAAATGACTATACTACCCAAAACAATCTAAAGATTCAATGCAACCCCTATCAAATTACCAATGGCATTTTTTATGGAACTAGAACAAAAAATCTTAAAATTTGTATGGAGACACAAACGACCCCAAATAGCCAAAGAGTCTTGAGGGAAAAATATGGAGCTGGAGGAATCAGACTCCCTGCCTTCAGACTATAGTACAAAGCTACAATAATCAAGACAATATGGTACTGGCACAAAAACAGAAACATAGATCAATGGAACAAGATAGAAAGCCCAGAGACAAACCCATGCACCTATGGTCAACTAATCTATGACAAAGGATGCAAGGATATACAATGGAGAAAAGAGAGCCTCTTCAATAAGTGGTGCTGGGAAAACTGGACAGCTACATGTAAAAGAATGAAATTAGAACACTCCCTCACACCGTACACAAAAAGAAACTCAAAATGGATTGAAAACCTAAATGTAAGGCCAGACACTATCAAACTCTTAGAGGAAAACAGAGGCAGAACACCCTTTGACATAAAGCACAGCAAGATCTTTTTTGATCCACCTCCTAGAGTAATGGAAATAAAAACAAAAATAAACAAATGGGACCTAATGAAACTTCAAAGCTTTTGCACAGCAAAGGAAACCATAAACAAGCCGAAAAGACAACCCTCAGAATGGGAGAAAATATTTGCAAATGAATCAACGGACAAAGGATTAATCTCCAAAATATATAAACAGCCGGTGCAGCTCAATATTAAAAAAACAAACAACCCAATCTAAAAATGGGCAGAAGACCTAAATAGACATTTCTCCAAACAAGACATACAGATGGCCAAGAAGCACATGAAAAGCTGCTCAAAATCACTAATTATTAGAGTAATGCAAATCAGAACTACAATGAGGTATCACTTCACACCAGTTAGAATGGGCATCATCAGAAAATCTACAAACAACAAATGCTGGAGAGGGTGTGGAGAAAAGGGAACCCTCTTGCACTGCTGGTGGGAATGTAAATTGATACAGCCACTATGGAGAACAGTATGGAGGTTCCTTAAATACTAAATACAGAATTACCATATGATCCAGCAATCCCACTACTGGGCATATACCCAGAGAAAACCATAATTCAAAAAGACAGATGCACCCCAATTTTCACTGCAGCACTATTTACAACAGCCAGGTCGTGGAAGCAACATAAATGCCCACTGACAGACAAATGGATAAAGAAGATGTGGTACATATATACAATAGAATATTACTCAGCCATAAAAAGGAATGAAACTGGGTCATTTGTAGAGACGTGGATGGATCTAGAGACCGTCATACAGAGTGAAGTAAGTCAGAGAGAGTAAAACAAATATTGTACATTGACCCATATATGTGAAACCTAGAAAAATGGTACAGATGAACCAGTTTGCAGGGCAGAAGTTGAGACACAAATGTAGAGAACAAACGTATGGACATCAAGGGGGGAAAGCGGCTTGGGGTGGGGGTGGGATGAATTCAGAGATTGGTATTGACATGTACACACTGATGTGTATAAAATGGATGACTAATAAGAACCTGCTGTTTAAAAAAGTAAATAAAATTAAAATTTTTTTTAAAAAAGGTGGTTGAGACAACATGTATACAACTTTTTTAAATATTTGGTAAAAATATAAAGACAGAAAAGAGTAGCTAAGATGCATGTATGTATTTAAAATGATTTTTCAATTATCAAACCACATCACCAAGAAATGCAAAGCCTGTAGTAAAAAAAGAAAAAAAAATCCCTCTACCCCAAAACAAATATGGTTAAAATATTGCTTAAAAATTGATTAAAATTTTTTTCTAGCATTTCTCCTATAACAACAATAATAATTATTAGGTACCATTTAGTAAGCTCCTATGCTAAACTGTTTTCTAAATTCTTTAAAAATGTTCTTTCAATGGATGAATGAATAGCTAAAATGTGGTATATACTAATACAACGGAATATTATTCAGCCTCAGTAAGGAAGGAAATTCTGACATATGCTACAACTAGATGCACCCTGAAAACATTACGCTAAGTGAAACAAACCAGACACAATAATATAAATATTGAATGATTCCACTTATATGAGGTACCAAGAATAGGCAAATTCATAGAGACAGAAAGTAGAACAGCGAGGTGGCCAGGGGCCAGCAGAAGGGGAGAGTGGGGAGTTATTGTTTAATGAGGAGAGTTTCTGTTTGGAATGATTTAAAAATTTTGGAAATGGACGGTAGTGATGACTGCACTATATTGTGCATGTACTTAAAGCCACTCAACTGTACATTTAAAAATGGCTAAAGTATCAGTAGTAAATTTTATACGATGTATATTTTACCACAAAAACCTATTCTCATTCATATCTTCAATTCTATAAGATGAGTTATACAACTAATAGATGGATTTGAACCCAAGCAATCTGACTACAGAACCTAGGTTCTTTGCCCATATTTTTAAAAAGAAAGAGAGAATAGTATAAAGAACCTCCACACCGATCACCCTGTTTCAACAATTATCTGCTTCTGGCCAACCTTGTTTCATATGTTCCCTTACCTATTCCCTGCCCTGCCTCTAGGATATTTTGATGTAAATTTCAGACATCATGTCATTTAATCTGTAAATATTTCAATATATAGCTCTAAAAGAATTTTTTAGAAGTTATAACACTTTAAAAAATCTAACGATTTCTTAATATCATCAAGTATTCTGTTACTGTTCACATTTCCCCAATTGCCTTACAAATTTTTAAGTTTGTTTGAATTAGGACCCAAATAAAACTTACACACTGCAAAAAAAAGAGAAAAAGCACTGGTCTTGCATCCAGCTCCCCCTGTGTCACGTGGAACAGACTACTTAATGTGTCTAGGATCAGGGAGAACAGGTGCTTCATGGATGTTTGGCAGGTTAGTGATATTGTATGTGAATGTGTCTAAAACAATATCTAGGTTTTTATTTTCTATCTCAGCCACCTTCTGTTCTGACACTGCATTTATTGCAACTTGTAATTTTATTACTTTGTGTTTTGACTTCATTATTTTTATTGTTTTTGCTGTTGTTTATATCCCTCACCAGACTATAAAATCCCTGAGAACACAGAGCACGGCTGTCTTGCTCACGTGTCCCCAGAGCCTAGCGCATAATAAGTACTCAATAAGAATATTTTCAATAATGTATTAATTCATTCAATAAAAATTAGATTGTCTTGTTCTTTTGACCCCCTGGGTAAGTCAAATATTCCTGAGATAGCAACCAAAGCTGGGTGGCTTTTCCGAGATACTCATTGCAGCATTTACACCCAAAACTACTGAGAAAGGAAACCAGTAACCTCGGGCAATCACTAGACACGGTTCTGGTGTTTACCTGATGAGATATTACTAAGTCAGTCACCTAGGAGCAACTTGAGAATGAAGCAGTCAACCAGCTCACTCCTGGAGGATAGCAGAGTAGGGACGTGTGGCTCTGGCCCCTCCGCCCACCCCTCCTAGGAACAACAGCAAGACCCTCTGGTCCTGGGGGTAGGCTGCTGGGAGAGCAAGCTTCCAGTAATTGCAATGCTGTTTCTTCAAGAGATGGAGGGAAAAGCATTTCAGTAATAAGCAAAGACGAGGGAAAATCAATAAGGATGTGTGTAATGAATTTTTGTTTCCTGAAATAGCCTGGCAGGAGCCTTGCCAGGAAAAGTTAGGAGTGATCAGCGACAAGATTAGAGACACAAATCCAAGAACATTATTCAGCTCTGCAGGCTCCCCTGGTGGAAGAATGTCAGTGTAAGGAATTAAAGAGAGCCCAGGCTTTGTCCAGAAAGACAGTCTTTAAGAGAAGCTGGACAAGGTAACAATAGTATCTATTGGGGAGGAAAACTGTGCTTCTCTTGCCACTTGGAATTTGAGAGGGGTCTGATCAGGTTGGACAAACTGTAATGGTTTTTGAACCCTTCAAGTCAAATAATCATCCTCCATTAATATTATACATATTCCACGTTTGTGCTACCACATAATGGTTATGAGCAGATTTCAACTCTGCCATTTACTACTCATTAACTGTGTAATCTTGGGTAAGTTACTTAACATCTCTGAACCTCTGCTGCATCTTCTATAAAACAGGGAGCTAACAGCACCCATGTTGTAAAGCTGTTGGGAAGATTAAATGAGATAATATGTCAATCATGGAGCTCAATGCCTGCCACAAGGTAAACACGCAATAAACAGTAGTTATTATTGTTATCATCATTGTTAACTAAGCCCACTGTGCTGAGTCCTTGATAAGATCACTGGGTCTTTTGCTAGACTGTTTGTTCACCCTTAACGTGCTGGCATCGTGTTTTCATCCTAGAACACCCTTTACCTGGCAGAACCAATAAACATTAGCCCAACAAAACTGTTGAACTGAAAGCTAGAAATTAGGATAAGGAGTTTCTCACTTTAATCTTCTCCCCTGTATATCTCATCTTAGTTTATGTCTGTGTGTGCATGGTTCACCTGAAAAATAGAGGGAATTCCCTTACAGGGACTTCAAACATCTAACAATTCACTCACTGATGACAGAGCAATTAGCCTCATATTAGCACTTTTTAAAACCACTCTGAAGTAATTTCACTTCTTGCCATAATTACTTGCAATACAGTGAAGTGGTTCTGAACCACATTATCATCATTTTGTTAATTCCTGTAACTAAAGTTTTAAAATCAATTTTATTTGAGGCACAATTTACATGTAACAAATAGACACATTCCAGTGTACGGTGTAGTGTGTTTTGATCAATTTCCTCACTCATGTAACCACCAGATAAATCATAATGTAGAAAATTTCCAAACAGGCTCCCTTGTGCTCTTTCCCAATCAATCCCTACCTCCACTTCCATCCCCAGACAACCACTCTTGCATCTATTATAGATTAGACTTGTCTTTACTAGAGTTTGATTTAAATGGAAACATACCATATGTAGCCTGTATTGTCTGTCCTCTTTTGATCAACATAATGTTTTTTCTTTGTTTTTTTGCGGTACGCGGGCCTCTCACTGTTGTGGCCTCTCCTGTCGCGGAGCACATGCTCCGGACGCGCAGGCCCAGCAGCCATGGCCCACAGGCCCAGCCGCTCCGCGGCATGTGGGACCCTCCCGGACCGGGGCACGAACCCGCGTCCCCTGCATCGGCAGGCGGACTCCCAACCACTGCGCCACCAGGGAAGCCCCAACATAATGTTTTTGATATTCATTTATTTTGTTGCATGTATCAGTAGTACATTCCTTTCTATTGCTAGGCAGTATTCCATTGTATGACTATAATACATTTTTTTAAAAAATTGATTCACCTACTGATGAACATTCTAGGTTGTTTCCAGTTTTTCTTACTCTTATGAATAAAGCTGCTATGAATATTCATGTACAAGTCTTTTGACATGTTTTCATTTCCCTTAGGTGAATATCTAGGAATGATATTCCAGGGTCATGTGACAAGTTTATGTTCAACTTTTGAAGATACTGCCAAACTATTTTCCAAAGTGTCTGTGCCATTTTTCATTCTCACCAGCAGTAAGAATTCCTGTGGCTCCATACATTCTCCAACATTTGGAGTTGTGACTACATCTTAAATGACTTATTCTATTTTACTTGGACCTTCTGAGAATTTCTTCTTCTCTCCCCCATCCCTCCAATTTCTAGAACCTCTACCATTCCACTTAGTGTCGCTGGAGGGCAGAAGTAAGGTTAAAGTGTTTATTATTAAATTCCAAAACTTGTTTTAAATATACTTTAAAGTGCTCATATGGAAACAATCTAAGTGTTCATCAGTGGATGAATGGATAAAGAGGATTGTCATATATATATGACAATATGATTCAGTCATGAGAAAGAAAGAAGTCCTGCCATTTGCAACACCATGGATGGACCTTGAGGACCTTATGCTAAGTGAGATAAGTCAGACAGAGAAAGACAAATACTAATACTGTAGGATCTCACTTATATGCGGACTCTGAAAAAAGCCAAACTCATAGCAACAGAGGGTAGAATAGTGGTTACCAGGGGCTGGGGAGTTGGGGGAATTGGGGAGACATTGGTCAAAAGAGTACAAGCTTGCAGTTAGAAGATGAATAATAAGTCCTAGAGATCTAATGCACAGCACAGCGATTATAGTCAACAATACTGCATTGCATACTTCAAAGTTGCTAAGAGATGAGATCATGAATGTTCTCACCACAAAAAAATTAATAATTATGTGACATGATAGAGGTGTTAGTTAATGCTACAGTGGTAATCATATTACAATATGTAAGTATATCAAATCAACACAACTTAAACTTACACAATGTTATATGTCAATTACATCTCAATTAAAATAAAATAAAATGCTCAAAAGATGTCAGAAGCTCATCTACCAGAGAAAGATCTTCCACAGCAGGATCGCTCGTTTATGTCACTATAACCCACACATACAAATATACACACTTAAAATCTTCTTATCTTTGGGCAAATGTGGCTCTGGAATAATTTAATTACAGCAGACAGAGGAAAGAAGAAAAAACCCGGCTTCCTTTAGACACTAAACTATTAGCTTCCAGGACCTTACTTTCAACAACTGCTCAGAAAATGGAATTGTCTGGCTCACCTTCTGTGGTGTCCTTCCCTCTGGGCTTGTTTTCAGTCACTCTTGAGCCCAGTTTGGCCTCCATATTACATGTCAGTCACTAAATTCACAGTAGCCAACCACTGCACCTGTAAACAGATTCGTTGCTTCATAAAATTTATTGTCTAGGCTGTGTTTCATTCAGTGCTATCAGTTCTTGTTTTAGAAAATAGAATCTCAATCTGTAGCAAAATGAAGAACACACACAAGGTATTTCATTACGAAGATTTTGACTCAGGGAAATAAAAACCTCATGTACTTTAAATTTCCAAGATTTCAACATAACCATGTTCTTTCTAGGATTAAAATAATAATAATAATAAACAACAAATCTTTGTGATGGAAATGCCAAGGTCTTTTTAAAAGATGTGCAAATGATTTCTTAAGGCAAGTAATGGGGTCTATCAGGCTCTGAGGTTCAGATCATGTTTGGATGGTCAGATTATATTCCTTGAGGAGCCTACAGTTATTTTCCAAACCCCAAGTATAGGAAAATGCAAACCTTTTTTTTTTTTTGCCAAATACTTTCCAGTTTTAAAGCCAAGTAATTTAAGGAAGATGTTTATGCCACTACTCCTTTCTACTTAAGTCATTAAATGTTGTATGACATAAACTCTTTGATACCTTTGAAAGCCATTTGCAAGGGCTTTTCTGAGTTCTTTTTCTTAGAAACAGAACATTTTTATTTTAAGAGTAAATTAGCTTGAACATCAGAAGTTTCCACTTCAGGTGAAAACGCTGAACCCAGGAGGTTTGGGTGAGTTATGAACTTGACAAAATGCACGCTCTGCCATCCCCAACGATCAGTGCAGCTTCCAGCAATAGAAATGCAATGGTCAAACGCTGCAGGAGCAGAACATGGCCAATCACTGTGACAGGCAGGTGATCAATAATGCTGTCAGCCTCTTCTTAAGGTTTGGAAGGATAGAAGCCCAGGGGCTCCTCAACACTCTAGTAAATGAACAAAAACAAATGCCTCCACCACAAAAACAAGACACTACAAACCCAAGCTAGAAACTCTCATAAATGTGAAAGGTGTTTTGCATTCTTATATATAAGCTGTTATATTTTTTGCAAATAGTAATACTGTTTCACAACTGCATTACTATTTCATAACTATATTTACTATTATATTTCTTATTATATAACCGTATATACTATTACTATGATATCTATTACATACCATATATAACTGTTATGTAACTGTACACACTGTTACATTTCGTAACTGTATATACTATTTCATAGCTACATATTACATATGTATGTGTACATGCACACACACACACACACACACACATATAAAAGAAAATATATCAAAATGTTAATAGCAGGGCTTCCCTCGTGGCACATTGGTTGAGAGTCTGCCTGCCGATTCAGGGGACACGGGTTTGTGCCCCGGTCTGGGAAGATACCACATGCCGTGGAGCGGCTGGGCCCGTGAGCCATGGCCGCTGAGCCTGCGCGTCCGGAGCCTGTGCTCCGCAACGGGAGAGGCTGCAATAGTGAGAGGCCCACGTACCGCAAAAAGTTAAGAAAAAAAAAGATCAAGATGAGAAACAAAATCTAACATGACCCATTTGGCACAGTGTGTTAGACTTGGCCTGGGGAAGGGCCTTGAACTTTAAGCCCTGGACACAAAGTTTAGCTTTGGAGCATTCAGCGTCCTACATGAGGCTCTGTGGGCATCTGTATGGGAACCCAAGCTCAACTTGTCTTCACCTCTTTTATTCCAGGGACACTGTTAGGGACTCAATTACTTTACAATGCCTGTTCTTCATGGGAAAGCAGCCCAGACAACTGATTAGATTATTTTTAATCCCTTATTTAGAAAAGCCCAAGTTGCTACAACTGATGTTCTATCCAACTGGATGAACACAAAGTGAGTAGCCAAAAGGTTCAGTAATTGCTGTAGCTAGAATATATTAATTACTCAGACAGAGGTACAGCATTTTAAGTCCATGGAATTCACTGTCCACTGTCCCAAGCAGTAGAGAAAAAATATCAAGTAGATTCAAATCTCATTTGAAGAATGGAAGAGAAATAAATATGTTAGCATTAACACAAATGGTAATATATAAATAAAGTAAAATTTCTATTAGAGCTATTGATCCTGCAGAGTGTATTAAACCAAAGGTAGTACCAGGAGGAGGTGTTGCAACCTATTCCCTGAACTAGACCCCTCAAGGCAAATGTGAGCATCAACAATGTTTGGCTTAAAACAACGATAAACCAGAATGACAATGTGTTAATTCAGAGAGAAATCCATTTTTTATGGGGACAGTAATATATCAATCCATGTGACTAGCTCATGGCATAGTGAAGTGCATAGGCATCTGAGCTAGACAGATCTGGGTTCAAGTCCTGGGCCCTGCACTTAATTGCTGGGTGATCTTGGGTAGACATTGATCCCAAGGTTTAAGCCTTGGTAACAACAAAATGTTACTGAGGTGTTTTGCATTAAATTAGATAACGCATACAAAGCACTTGGAACATTGTCTACATATGGTGACAGCTCATTAAATGTTAGCTATTATTATCCCATTTTATAGATGAAATTCAAAAAGGTGGAGTAATTTGCCCAAAGTCCCAGAGATAAAACACAGATGTGAATCCAAGTGAACCAGGTCCTCATATACAGATCATAGATAATGAAAAAAAAATGATAATAAGTTCCATATTATCAGAAGGAGACTCAAATGTATTCTCATTTCTGTAATATTTATAATCAACCCTGACCCATGTTCGGGGAGGAAAGAAAAATCTCTCAAATTACCTTTCAAAGGTAATTTGAAACTGCCTGAATTGAGGGTGGCATATTCAGTTGTACAAGATGTACACTGCACAACTCTAGAGTTTGCCTTTCACACAGACAGCAGCCTTAAGGGTACCTGACGCATGAACTGCAGAACCACTGTTATGCACTGGGATTAAGAGGACACTGGGAGTGAGGAGCTAAACTGCAGAAGCTATATATTGTTAAGGAGCTCCTGTAGATATAATCAGAACTTTCTATCACTTCCAGAAGCACAGTGCTTCTGGAATAGTGCTCAGTACCACTACCACCTCTCTTTGCAATGCTAAACAGTTCTCTCTTCGGAAAGGACAAAGCACTTTTATAAGTATCCTCATAATACCAATTGTTACTTTGGTAGTGCTTAGTCACAACAGGATCCACTGTTTAAAACAGCTCTGGGCCAAAAACCTAAAATAGGATTTTGATGTGTAAAATAAGTGCTCTGAGTGATGAAATGATTCTAAGAGAATTCTTCTATGAAGCAAGAACAGGCCAGTCATCAATATTCCCCAGCTGCCAGGACTGGGTGGGCTGTCCACTTGTGAGCCTTAGTTAGAGCTAAGGCTCACCCTCATTGTAGTGTTTATTGCAGTGCTGAGCACGTCCGCCTGTGTCCTGGGAGCTTCCCAAGCTGGGAGGCTCTGGCGAGCCAGAAGGACTGTGTGTCTCATCTCTGCATCACCAGTGCCTGGCACAGAGCAGGGTATCAATAAACGTTCAGTGAATGGATGAATTTATAACTTCTGAGGAGGCCTGATTATTAACAGATCCCATATTTGTAGAAAATTTTGTTGCGAAACTGAATTTTTGTCAAAAATGAATCAGAATGTCTTGCCTGACCCAGGGCTGCTGCTAAAAAGCTTTTCCTCCCACATCACAGCCAGCAAAGGAAGGCCAGGCACCGGAGAAAAATCCCAAGACTCTCTGGGATTCTCATGATATTGGGTTCATCCCAATCTAGTCCAAGAAGACATGTTCTGTTCTTCACTTGGAGTAAGGCATGAAGTGGACTATCTCTATAAGTCTTCTCAGGACCTCACTCAGTGACATTTACCCTTCAAAACTCTCACCAGAGTTATGTTCTTTCAATTGAGTCCCTTCTAGGAGGACACCGTAATAACCATACATTTATCTGTTTTTGGCTTCCTGAAAGTCTGTTATGATGCGGGCAGAACAAATCTATTTCCACACTGTGTTCAGTAGACTTCCCCCCACTCTTTTGGCCCACTGCTATTTTTAAAAAACATATAAGGAAAATATTTTAAATATAATAATTAGTAATTATAATAATGACATAAATAATTTTCGTGACAGACACTGCTAGGATACACACACACACTACTATAATATATATACAAATGTGTGTGTGTGTGTGTGTGTGTGTTTACACAGTAGGCCCTTGGTACCTGCAGAGGACTGGTTCCAGGACATGCCCCCCACAACGGATACCAAAACCCATGGATGCTCAAGCCTTCTATACAAAAGGCATAGTACAGTTGGACTCCAAATCCGTGGATGCAGAGGGCTGACTGTATATGCTAAAAAACTTTATATATTTTAAAAATCTCAGAAAGTCCTTACAATAACAATACCATGTTAGTTCTGTTCACCAATTCAATTCAATTGATGGCGAATCTGAGGCTCACTAACTCCCACTGTCACATAAATAATAAGCGGTGGCATGTGGATCAGATCTCAGACCTACCCATAGCCCAAACCCCACTCTTTACACTAAGCTTCACCAGTAAAGCCACAAAGCTGCCCCATCCTGTTAGGTTCTTAACATATTTTTTAAAATTCATGCAATCCCCTCCCAACCTTCCAGCCTCCCAAATAATAAGTAACCAAATAATAAGACTGTCTCCCAGGGTGAGATTCCATCTGTGCGATGAAGGGTGCACACCTAGAGCTTTGATTTAATTCTCTTGCACTAAACTGATTAAGTGCAGAGCAGTTTAGAATCTTTTATAATTTTATTAGGTTAGATCATTAGATTTCAGAGATGAAATGAATGGAAGCCTGACCTGAGACTAAAACAGCCAAATCCAGCTGCATGGAAGGTTCCTCAGGGCTAGCTTTCAGGACTCAAACACTCAATAATACAGCAAAGCATGACACTCTGAACAACAAGGATAAAATTTCGATATTAAAATAACTTTTATGGTGCCAGGAAGTACAGTGACATGCCTTTGTCTTGAAGCAACATGCTTTTGCTTTAGTGAAACCATAGATTATCGATTCTCAGATTCGGGAACACTGTCCTAATGGATTTGGTCTCGAGTTATATTACTACTACAGCCATTAACTCATGCAACTAAAAGCAAATGACTTCACCTCCTTGTGCCTTATCTCCCTTGAACCTTTCCCGAAGAATTTAGAAAAATGAGGGCATTCAATTAAGAAAACATTTGAGTCCACATGTAAAAGACACAGTAAAATGGAATGTGTAGCTGCTTCTTATGCTTCTTGCTGGATTCCCGGGGTCAGAATTCCTTGGGCAAAGCCACTTTTGTAATATTTCAACAGACACAAAAATAGCATCAGGTGTATATCATACCTGGCTCAGTCCTGAGATGGTCATTCTTCTCTATCTCTATACTCCTTCTTGAGGTCCTATAAAATGTTCAAAACCGGCCACATGGAGTTCTCTCCAAGCCTCTAATTTCTAGCCCTAATTCCTCATCCTGTCCTGAATTTTACATCTCCGGTTAACCATGGACTATCTCTACTTGGATATAAAAATTAATAATCCAAGCACTGCTTTGCCACCATCCTCTCTCAATTTCTCCTTCCATCCGTGGTACCGGGTTCTCCAGGCTCAGAACCTCATCCTTTTTCGCCTCCCACATCAGACCAGTCACCATGTCCTGCTCATTTTTGTTGCCATTGATATCTCCCTTTTTATTTCTTTAGTTCCACTCTTAATCCAGGACTCTTTACCTTATCTCTAATTTTTTGGCAGTTGCCTTCCATCTCATCCAGATTCCTCTGATTTTTCTCTATATTATTCTACACATAGATCCATAAGAAAGAACTCTCCTCTTGACTGTCATATAAACTCTGATTTCCATCATGGGGCCTTGCTCTTTTATCTGTTCTCCCTACTCCATTACCCTCACAAGCTTCTTCTCCATGTTACAACCTTAACATGGGCCCTGTCCTCCAGACAAGCTTATTTGTGTTCTGACTCCAATCTACTGCTTGCTTGTTCCTATTATTGGTATTCCAAAAGAATTAACTGAATCAAAGAATGGATGGATGGATACACAGAATGGGTGTATATGCCCAAACCTGAACTCTCCTCTACTATCTCTGTCCCTCACCACAATAATCAGAGCAAAATACATTCATAAAGCCTTTGGAAATGGATCATCTACACAGATTGCTGCTACTCAGAATTGGTGTTATTCTTCCCTGGGTTCCTGTCTCAGACACATGATTTTCAGTTTCACGTGTGTGTGTTCTCCTTCCTTGTGGCAGAGATTGCTAGCTCTTTACCAAACCCAGTTCCTCTTCTTGTATGTAACTGGGCATGTAACTGGACTATATTTCCCAGCCCCCTTTGCAGTTGGCTAGGTGCAGCCATGTTACTACTGGACGATGGAATGTGAGTGAAAGCAACGCGGGCCACTTCCAGGCTGTGGAAGCTTAAGACCAGGTTGTACCTCTCCATGCTTCTTTTTCTGTTTCCTCTGGGGTGGGGAAAAGCAAAGAGCAAGTGGCTTTGGGAGTCAGGTGTTGAAGATGGCAGTGTTGCCACCAGCCTGGGCCCCCAAAGAGGAGAGTTAGCCACTAACCTGGAACATTTCCCTGGATGAGAGTATAAAAACTTCTGTATTTCTGGGGCCACTGAAATTTTGCTGGATCTTGTTACAACAGCTCAGCCCTCTCTAAATAATTCATTCCTCAACTGGATCACGAGTGCCCTGAGTAGTTGCAGCAGCATGAGCAGTCAGGACTACACCTGGATGTGCATCAGAGCTGCAGAAACACCTTGAGTAGGACTAGATAATCCAGCTGAAGGTATAAAGCAAGGTGGACTAGGCTGAGCTCTGGGATTCCTCCTAAGCGTGGATGTAGCTGAATCACGGACAAGGAAGAAGGCATCTTAGAAGAATTAATGTGTGATCAGTGCTGGAGACTGTTGAGGCAGAAGCCTGGAGAATGGATTAAAATAGCACTAGGGATCATTCTCACTGGGTTTGGTTCTATTGCTAAGTTTGTAAAGAATACTGGGCTCTGTTCTAGAAGAGCATAGGCTTTTCTTCTAATCATACCTGGTAAATCTTTCGGAGTCTTATTTCTGCAGGTTCATGATTATTTCCTTATCTGTGCCATCTCCCAGGGATAGCACAAGGTTGGACTGAAATAAAGTCTTCCGAGTCCCTACAACAGGATGGGCTAGAGTCCTGAAAGCTGGGTTTGGGGGCAGGGCTTAAACTCCATTCACATTGCCAGGACAGCTCAGGCCAGGCAAAGTGGCAGAAGGCTAAAGAAAAGAAACTCTGTTCTGGGGCTTCCCTGGTGGCACAGTGGTTGAGAATCCGACTGCCAATGCAGGGGACACGGGTTCGTGCCCCGGTCCGGGAAGATCCCCCATGCCACGGAGCGGCTGGGCCCGTGAGCCATGGCCGCTGAGCCTGCGCGTCTGGAGCCTGTGCTCCGCAACAGGAGAGGCCACAACAGTGAGAGGCCCGAGTGCCGCAAAAAAAAAAGAAAGAAAGAAACTCTGTCCTGGACCCCTGGATTAGACCCCCTTCCAGAGGATTGAGGGTACATAGGAAGATCTGAGGCTGGTGAAGGGGTGCAATGGAGAAGCATTTTGGCATTGTGCTAAGGCAGAGGAGAAAGCAATGGAGGTAGGATGGGTCTTTAGGTCACTAAGGAACTGAAATTTGTAGATTTCAGGTTCATTCACTGGAAAAACAATTATACAACATCTTTTAAGTTCCAGGAACTACAGATGTAGAATTCTGATGCTACGTGAGCATCTAAAGAAGCAGTGTACCTATTTTTTAATAAAGCTAAATGGAAACCAAGGGCAGAGTGTATGGCCATATCTCTCCACCACAAGGTCTTCCTTTGCTGAAATTGTTGAAATTTTATACAAGTGTTTCAGCTGGGCTATTTTGAAGTCCCCATCTTGAACAGTCCATGGGTAGGAAGGGGATGAGGTAGGGAAAAGCAGCAGCACAGGTAAAAGCCATGATCTATGGGTAAGAGGCATCCCCAACCAGGATGTCAAGGTGTAATTATAAGCATAAGAGTCTCTAATGTGACAGTTGGAAGAGTGGCAGATCAGAGAGCTAAGAATTGCCCTTGAATGAAGAGTCTTCTTACTTCAGAACTTGATTAGCAACATGAAATCCAGACTGGGCTGATGGACAACATCATTCCCTGGTCAAAAAGCCAGGGGTTCTGATGTCCTCAGACCAAAGCTGGAATTTAATGACAAAGCCTTGGCTCTCCAAGTCAGAAGCCAGGCAGACATTTGTCTGGAAGTTAAGAAAGAAGACAAAGAAGGGTCATTACACGTGACCAGAGTCAGCACAAAAGCATGCTTGGTCCCCTCCATCTGTTATTACGTCTCAAGTGAAGCCTTTCTTGCCAGCAGTGTTCCCACAAGATCAAGTCATTCAGTTCTGTAACGAGCTTATATCAGGTTATAACTTATGGCCCATACTGAATTTAGATGCTCTATACCTACAGTGTGAAGAGACATCTTAGATCCCCCAAATTTGTATGACTAAGGCCGATGATGCTTTCTTCACTGCTAGAAAAACATGCTCTTGGGAAAGGAATCATTAAACTCAACCACTCAAGGGGAAGTGACTTTGATAATATGATATAGTGTTCATTCTAGGGATGTTTATACTTTAACCAGCCAGGAGAAGTCTTTATCTCAAAGAGTCAATCAACCACGTTGAAGAACTGGGAGATCAACATAAGTCTAATAACTAGGCTCTCCCACATGTTCACCTTTCACCAGATAGGTGGCATATGTAGGGAAGGGTTGAGGTGAGGATTTATGGGATTTTCTGTACGGAGAAGAGCAGTGAAATAGAAGGACGAGGGTCTATTCCTACCTTCAAGAGTAAATAGCTGTAGGACAATGTCCAAGCCATTTAGCCTTTTTGTAACATATTCTGCATAAAATAAGAAGAACAATACTTTTTGCTCTTACATGGGTATTATGAGGATCTAATGAAGTGTTGGGTGTGGATCATTTTACTAAATACATATGAACACAAAACATATTATTGTGCTAATGTTGCCAGCATGTGAGTGTGAATTTGTTAAACAGCAATGTGGAAAGTAACACAATACTTTATACTCTACACAATACTTTACAATAATAATTCTCAGCTTGTGCCCCACCCAAGCAGCAGAAGGTGACTCTTCCCATCAAGGAAACAAAACACACACAGATGTACTGACACACAGAACATGCATGTAGGACAGCAAACTCAGGTTAGAGAGAGAGCTGCCAGGCCAAGGAACAGATCAAAGTTAACCCATGATAAATGAGTAAAATAGTCAGACAGGGATTTATTGAATCTATGCTGTTAATTTTTTAAAAATAGCCTCCCACAAAAATAACTGACAAAATCTTGCTATTGGGTTGGCCAAAAATGTTCGTTCGGGTTTTTCCATAACATCTTACAGAAAAACCCAAACAAACTTTTTTGGTCAACCCAATACTTAAAGTAAACTTTAGAAAGCAGAAATAGGAATAACCCACAGATATCAGCAAATGATTTGAAACAAGGATGCTAATTCCAGGGCAGACAGCCTGGTGAGGTGTGATGGAAACCAGGAGTATGATTAGTGGCCTAAAATAAAGTGTAATTAAGGAATGGGTGCCTTGTCAGTTTCACTAGCTGACTACTCCAGAGAAGGACGGCCACAGCTCTGCCATCCATGGTGTGAGATAAGCGGCATTCACAGCCTGCTTTGGTGCCACCACAGTGCCAGGTTGGAGCATTGACAGCCAGGACCTGGGGCTTGAAGATGAACCTAAAAGGAAGGGGCAGCGGAGATGCCCCAAGGTGCCTGAGAAGACAACTTCCCTTCAGCAGTACTGTGAGTTTACTCCTGCCCAGATGAAGGTTGGCTGGGGTCCCAGTGATTTCCTGGGAGGGGCTGCACCAGACACTATGGAGACCCTCATTCCTTAGTGCACACCAGGCTGGTGTGGTCTCAGGAAGCAGAGTGCTTGTGTATTACCAGAGAACAGCTCTCCATTTTAGAGTTAAAGAAAAACTTAAGGAAGTGAGTGACTGCTTTCCATAGCCTGCTTGCACCCTGCATGTGCTTTACAACTTTAAAAGCAACTGGAAGGCAAAAAGTTAATAATAGTTAAACATTCAGACAGAGTTGGAAATGGATTACTTTTGTTCCTTAGAGTCTGTGTAGCCAGCTTATGTCTTTCTTTAGCAAGGGATGAGGGACCACAGAAATTGTAAAAGAAAGCTTCTAGAGAGCAGTACTTGGTGAGCTGTAATACGTTTACTTATGAATTAGCCTTTAATCAACAGATTTAATATTAATTAATAATTCATAAGCTGCTCTTCGCATAGAAATGACATAATTAGTCTCTGGTTCAACCCAAAGTGTCCACTGAAGAATGTATAAAATGTTAATTAGTAGTGAAAGGCAGTTAGGAAAAAAATTCTTTTAATTATGTAATAATGCTCATTACAATGGGTAATCAACAAAACTGCCAAATTAGTCCTCTGGTGGCATTTTTCTATATATAGCAAATAAACTTTTGTTTGAAGAAAATGTGTGTTTGAATAGACCAATTTTGAATTGCTTTCCTGAAAGGAGCAGCAGTAAATCCCAGAAACAGTTAGAAATGATCTTGTAATCTTTCAATTCTGTGAGCCAATAAAGATGGGTCAGATAAAGGAAGGAAAAAAGTCCCAAGTATTCCTCCAACAGTTGAACAAATGCTCAAAACTTCCCCTGATTTGAACCGATGTGATATTATCTTTTGGAGACCTCAGCTGTTTCTGAAAGAGTTCAGGTAGCAGAAGCATTATTATAAACAGGGTATTAATGCAGCACCTATTGAATACAGAACATCAAAGAAAGGGAAAATGTGATCCCTGCCTTTTATTGATAAGACCTCAAAAACTGAGTCTCCATCCATCCTACATGTGTGAGCTCCATGGCCAGGAACTCACCAAACACATATTCATGAGCAAAGATGCAACTTCATCCATCATTCATCATTCACTCATTCATTCATTCTGCAAAAACGTATTGATTGCTTTCCGTTTTCAGGCCCAGTGCCAGAACCACAAAGATGGCCAAAGCATGACTTCTGCCCCCACAGAGCTTTCGGAAGTAGTTTGAGGAGTAGATCTGAGGTCTGAAAACCGAACCATCCTAGATTCCCATACATTGTAGCCCCACCCTCACCACATCATAGCCATGTGAAGTTGGGCAAATAACTTCCCTAAGGCTCAGTTTCCTCATCTACAGGAGGACGATCTTATCTACTTTGTGGGGTTCTTTAAAGGTTTCAATGGGTTAATGATGTAAAGTGCTCAGCCCGTGCGTGGCAGGAGGCAATGCAGACTGCCTCTTCTCTGTCCTTCACGTCTTGGGTGGTGGTGATTCGTCAGCTTCAGCTGAACTTAATACACCTTATGATATAAAGACATTTAAGGAATGGCTACGGAACTTAATTCAAATTAACCAACATTTGTATTAAGTGCTGCCCTAGATGCAGGGAACATAAAGGGGAAAGCTCTAATCCCTCCTGCCAGGAGTGTCAAACCTATTTCTCCTTGTCTTGGGCCTTGCGCCCGCACTTTCTACCCATCCTACTTGTCCTCATCCCTCCTAGGACTTTGCCTCTATTAGGTCGTCATCTGTGATCAGTTCTCCAGTCCTGAGAACTAGTCTCTAGTCTCTCTGGCCACTTTCATTCCTCCTCTCCGCAAACCCCCAGGTCCTGACCTCTGCTGCCCATCAGAACCTCTGCTCAGGCCTGCAGAGGCCAGACTCATAATGCCCCTGCAGGGGCTCAGGTCAGACTGTCCTAACCCCAATGAAGAGACTGGAAATTCACTCCCTCCCCCACCTTACCATAGTCCTTTCCATCAGGAAGCAAAAGAACAAAGCTCTGCAGACCCTGGCGCTCCAGCCGGGAGCAGGAAGTACAACTCTTTGGTCATCCCACTCTGGCTCAGCCTCTGAGGGTCCCCTTCCAACTCACTCCCACCAAACAAGTGCCCAGTTGGCCCTGGAAGAGTTGCAGAGCCTTCAGGCTCACCTCCAGATGAGTGCAGAGCTCCAGCAACTGAGTGGGGGCGATTGAGAAGTCTGGGGCACTTTCTGATATTCAGTGGCTCAGACTGCCTGGCCCACAGAGGGTGCATAATACGTGTAGAATGTAAAATGCATGAATCCGATATGTAGGCCACCTGCTGTCTACCAGCCTATCCCAAAGCTGGGTATGACCAGAGCTTAATCACCCAGCTTAAGCAGACTTTCTGAGACCCACCCTGCCAGGAGGCTGTCAACTGTCAGACTCCATGGCTCTAGCAGAGGCACTGATCCATCCTGGGGCATATGAGTCCATGACAAATGCCTAGACCCTGAACTGGAATGAGATGAGTCTGCCATGGTGGACATGGTCCAGGCTGGATCAGGAATCCATCCAGGAGAAGCCTGCCCAGGCTGAGATATATGAATCCATGCCTAGAGAAAGCAACTGACGCTGCTCAGATATCCTTACCATAGTTTTCTGCTGCCAGGACATCCCTAGTTCAAAAAGGAGGGTTACAGCAATCCCACTACTGGACATATACCCTGAGAAAATCATAATTCAAAAAGATACGTGTACCACAATGTTCATTGCAGCACTATTTACAATAGCCAGGACATGGAAGCAACCTAAGTGTCCATCAACAGATGAATGGATAAAGAAGATGTGGCACATATATACAATGGAATATTACTCAGCCATAAAATGGAACGAAATTGAGTTGTTTGTAGTGAGGTGGATGGACCTAGAGTCTGTCATACAGAGTGAAGTAAGTCAGAAAGAGAAAAACAAATATGCTAATACACATATATGGAATCTAAAATAAACGGTACTGGTGAACCTACTGGCAGGGCAGGAATAAAGACACAGAGGTAGAGAACAGACTTGAGGACACAGGGTGGGAAGGGGAAGCTGGGACGAAGTGAGAGAGTAGCACTGACGTATATACACTACCAAATGTAAAATAGATAGCTAGTGGGAAGCTGCTGCATAGCACAGGGAGATCAACTCAGAGCTTTGTGACCACCTAGAGGGGTGGGATAGGGAGGGTGGGAGGGAGGCTCAGTAGGAAGGGGATATGGGGATATATATATATACTTATAGCTAATTCACTTTGTTACACAGCAGAAACTAACACAACATTGTAAAGCAATTATACTCTATTAAAGATATTAAATTAAAAAAATTTAAAAATACAAAGGAGGGTCAGGGACTGTGCATAAAAACCAGGAGATGGGCATGAGCCCAGGGCAAGTGCAGAAATACTCTGAGGTTTGTTACATCTCAGCCAGTTCTTCTACCTGCCCTCCTCACCCAGAAATTGCTCTTTTTAAATGGATATAATAAACAGTGAAGAACAGATTGGATAAACAGACAGATGGATGGTGGTGGATGGGTGGATGGATGGATGGATGGATGGATGGATGGAGATACAGAGGGAGGGGTTTTAATTCAAGATACTTTCCCAGAAGTATGAGAATTTCAAAAGAGAATATAAACCTTTGCGATGGAAAAGCCTCTATATGGAAATCCATGGGACAGCCCAGTTGCCAGCTACGTGGCAGCCAGCCCTCAGACACAGGTTTTCTAATTCCAAGTCATCATCCCAGGCTGCACTTATACATGGCATTATAGCCATGTATATGGCTATAGCCATATACATTTACATTATAGCCATGTAAATAAATACGGATAATTAGCTACTCCTGCTTTTAAAAATTCATTCCAAGGCACAAAACCTGCTATAGAACCAAAGTTGAGATAATAATTTGGGGACAATGATGACAGCATTCAGACAACTGAGACAGGAGGCAACACGACATTTTTTGTCTCATAAAACCATTTTCCTATTACCCAAATCCAGTTTAAGTCCACACAACAGCTGCTGATAGTGCTGTGTAATTCCCTAGAGGTACCTCCTCCTGAAGAGAGAAATTTAAACCACTGACCGCATCAAATCCTGGTGAACTGTGGCCATCAGCAATGACCCTGAAGCTAATCAGATCTCCATTCTCTATAAGTAAAGATGCCCAGAAGTGCTGGATATGTTTGGGTGGCCTCCTCCTGGAGCTACATTCATTTTGAAGCTATAAAACCACAGCAACCCTTTCTATAAAATTTGGATAATTCCAGTTTCTACGCTATTGGTTTTCATCAGGAAGGCTCACGTATCAAAACTAGCTGTAAAATATGAAATGAGCAGTAAGGACAGATTCTTCCACGATAGCCTCCTCAATGTTCACCCTGGGGTCACTGCAGGTGCTGAGTTCCAGGCATGGCAATAGGAACATTTTTGCCGTCCCTCTATGATCACTAGCCATGTGAACTTGGGATGCTGGTTGGCTCTGTAACTCAGATGTTAGCTGGAGTTTCAGCTACTTCAGATCTAGATAAGATGGATTTACAACCTTTACCAAAACCCAAAGCCCTGTCCGCAAAATTCCTCAGCTCCCCATGGGCTTATATTTCTATATTATCCTTGACCTTAAATTTCCTGCTTCTGCTGAAATTTTGTTTTTCGCTTCGCATCCCTTGATCTCATCTGGAATCGACCCAAACTTGGTGCCCACTCTCCAAAATCCTCAGCTTCAAAACAAGTTCAAATAATTATTATTAACAACTAAGATTTATTGGGCGCTTACTGTATATCAGACTCTATTCAGAGCACTTATGTGTATGTTTTCATTTGATCATCCCAACAATACTTTAAAAAATATCCAGAATATTACCTGTAGCAGAATCAGGATTTGGGGATCACAGGAAAGTGGCATCACATTCTGCACAAAAGAAAAACAACTTCTAATTGTCTTGGTCTGTCTGGCTTCCCTGGTCTTCAGTTCTTCACAGGCTCTATCTATCCCCTGTGGCAAGCCCTCCTTGCAACCTCATCTTATTGGCTTCTACTGTCTCCCATCATAAATTTGCTTCTCACTTATTCTGTCTGGTATTAGTCTAGGAATCTTATCTTATGCAGGGAAATCCTGCTTACTTAGAGCACCTATTTCCAAATTCTCATGTACGAGATGACTGTGGTGTTCAGCAGAACAAGGTGATTCACTCTGCACAGTGAGGACTTTCCTGAGAAGGTAGCTGGGATTATAAAAATCAGGTTTGGTTGATACTTGTGTCATGGTTCTTACTTGTTGTTATTATGACTGTAATCCCCAAGAAATCAAACCAAACATCAGGAATAGAGCTGGACTCATTTGTGGACAATCACTGTTAAGATTTTTAGTTTAAATCTTTTGCATTGATAGTGCATTTTCATGTTCTAAATTCAAAGAGTTCAAAGGATATATGGTGAGAAGGCTCCCTTCCACCCTGGTCCCCCAGCAAGTGAGTTCTTTTCCACTGAGGGGAATAAATTTTATCAATATTTTGCATATATTCTAGGGATACTTTAGGCATCTACAAACACACCCTTTTAAATTTCACCCTTCCTCTTTTTATTACAATGGCTTTAAAATGGTAGCATGCCATGCCACTGTTAGGCACTTTGCTTTTCTCACTCAACAATAGCTCTCAGAGGTCATTCCACATCAGTATATAAAGAGTTCTTCATTCTTTGTTACAGCTGCATAGTATTCTCTTGAGTTCCAAAATGTATATGAGCAGTCCCCAAAGTGGGGACATTTAGGTTGATTCCAATGTTCTGCTATTATAAACTATAGTTCAGTTAATAACTTACACATATATCATCTCACATATGTGCAAGGGAAACGACTTTTGGAAAAAACAATCATGAGAGAAGTGCTGTAGAGAGGAACAGAACCTATCTACAAAGCTACACAGATGCAAAGCTACCAGGTCTTACACTTCACACAAGAGGAGTGGCATCCAAGTGTGTTCCCTCAACTCCCTCCTCTCCCTTAGCATCTTCACTCATTTCCTGCTTCCCTCCAGTCTCAGAGGAAGGCCTGCTGCATCAATGATGTCTTTTTCCATCAGTTATCCTCCCTCTTTTGCTCCCTACCTCAATCCCTCCCTCTGAATTCGTTCCTTCCACTCAGCCTACAAATATGCTAAGTCTGCCAAGCTGAAAACAACCAACCAACCAACACTTCACTGACTATTATCTCTTGGTGGTCTAGTCCAGTTTTCTTAAGTTAGTATTTGTGGAGCACTCATTAGGTGTCAAGCACTATTCTAAAATCTTACATGGATTAACTCATTTAATCCCTGACAACCCTAAAAGGAAGGTACAAAATTATCTTGCCCAGTTTTTGTTTTTGTTTTTAATGAGGAAATAGGCACAGAGAAGTTAGGTGACTTGCCCATGGTCACACAGCTAGTATACTACAGAGCCAGGGTTTGAACACAGCATCCTTGCTCCAGAGTTCACAAGCTTGATCACTACACTGCCCTCTGCCTGCACACTTCTCAACAGAGCCATCTCCATCAGTATGTCTGCTTCCCACCTCTGACTCACCCCTTAACCCTCCATTCTTAACTAACTTCTACCCTTGCTATTCTACTTAAACTCTTCTGGAAAACTACCAGTGACTTCCTGAGAACCAAACCTAAAGAATCTCATTTTACAAATGTTATTTTCTAGTCATTATGCCAAGCAAATAGAACAAGTACAAGACGACACAATTTTTACTCTCAAGGAGCGAAGAGTTTTGTACATTAGAAAAGGCAATCACGACACAGTGTGACCTGTGTAAAAATATAAATGTGCACAAGATACAGAAGAGTGTTTACCCCACCGTGAGCGGTCCAAACATGCTTTGTGAACGACATGGCACCTGAACAGCATTTTGAAGGGTGAATAAGAATTTTCCAAGCAGACAAAGGTAGAGAAAGTGTTCCAAAAAGATTGCAAAGGGCAGATACTGTTTGAAAGGCTCCGGTTCAATGTCTTGGGGAATAAGCAACAGTTGACTCTAAGAAGATGGGAACAGGAGGGTGGGACTGATTGATAGATGATATGGTGGGAGAAGGGGCTGGAGAGTCAAGAAGGGCCATAAACGCAGAAGAAATGAAAGCAAAAGTAAACAAATGGGACCTAGTTAGACTTAAAAGCTCTTGCACAGCGAAAGAAACCACCAACAAAATGAAAAGACAACCTACAGAATGGGAGAAAATATTTGCAAATGATTAGACTAACAAAGGGTTAATATCCAAAATACACAAGCAGCTCATACAACTCAATATCAAACAAAAACAAAAACACATACACACACAATCCAATCAAAAAATGGGCAAGACATGAATAGATATTTTTCCAAAGAAAACATACAGGTGGCTAACAGGCACATGAAAAAATGCTCAACATTCCTCATTATTAGAGAAATGCAAATCAAAACCACAATGAGGTATCACCTCACACTGGTGAGAATGGCTATCATCAAAAAGTCTACAAACAGCAAATGTTGGAGAGGGTGTTGAAGAAAGGGTACACACCTACATTGTTGGTGGGGCCAACAGTGGAGCAGCCACTATGGAAAACAGTATGGAGGGTCCTTAAAAAAAAATAAATAAATAACTAAAAATAGAACTACCATATGATCCAGCAATTCCACTCCTGGGCATAGATCTGAAAAAAATGAAAACACTAAGCCAAAAAAGACACATGTCCCTCTATGTTCATAGCAGCACTATTTATAATAGCCAAGGCATGGAAGCAACCTAAGTGTCCATCAACAGATGACTGGATTAAGAAAATGTGGTATATATATAAAATGGAATATTACTCAGCCATAAAAAGGAACGAAATACTGCCACTAGCAGCAATGTGGATGGACCTAGAAAATATTATGCTTAGTGAAATAAATCAGAGAATGACAATACAATGTGATATCACTGATATGTGGAATCTAAAAAATAATACAAATGAATGTTTATACAAAACAGCAATAGACTCACAGACATAGAAAACAAACTTATGGTTACCGAAGGATGGGGGGAGGAACAAATTAGGGGTATGGTATTAACAAGATACTATACATAAAATAGATAAGCAACAAGGACTAACTGTACAGGGAACTATACCCAGTATCTTACAGTAACCTATAACAGAATATAATCTTCAAAAAAACTGAATCACTATGCTGTATACCTGAAACTAACAAGAGGGAAGGAGCCAGCACTACCTCAATCCTCCCTATTCAATTCAATCTCCCTTGGAACTTTTGTGCCTGCTATAAGCCTAGTACATGCTCTTTTCATAACTGTTATAAAAATATCCTAACTGGTTTCTCCATCTCCATTCTCTCTCCTGCTGGTAGGACATATGTCCCATCCTACTCAATTATTGCTATGATTTCCCATGGTCTTGTGAACCTGCTTTGATTCATATCTGGCATTTCAGACTTGGATTCATAATCTGAATCCAAGTCCCTTCTATCTTATCCTTAACCTGCTCCTCTCGCCACCCTCCATTCCAGTTCAACTGATCTCCCATTTCACCCTTATCCACTCCGAGAGCATTTCTAATAAACGTGCCCTCTCCATTCCCATTTCCCTACAGTATCTCCTCCAGAAATCCTTCTTCCTGGACCCGCACTCCTCCAGGAGCAACTCATTCCTCTTCTAGACTCATGTAGTATTTATCTGTACCTCTCTTTTGGTCTTTTTGGCCATATAGTTATTTGTGTATTTATTCAACATTCAACAAGCATTATTTAGAATCTATGACGTGCCAAGCCCTGTGCTAAGTGCTACGTATACAGTGGTAACCAAAACAGGGTGCAGGGCAATTTCACACCCTAAGGAACATTTGACAGTATCTAGAGACATTTTTGGTTGTAACACTGTGGGAAAGAAGGTGCTATTGACATTGAGTAGATAGAGGCTAAGGATGACGCTAAACAGCCTGCAAGGCACACAACATCCCTCACCCAACAAAGAATTATCTGGCTCCCAATGTCAAAAGTGATGAGGTTGAGAGATTATGTACAAAATGCACAGGGGCGGGCGGGGGTGGGAATCTGTTTATTGTTTAGTTTAACATCCTCCAAAACACCCAACATAGTGATTTGATAGATAAGCAGCTCCTAAGTATTTTTAGGAATAAAAAATGGTACCCTTAGGATCTAGAAAAGGGATAAGTTTTAATTAGAAAAAGCAATAAGAAATATTAATTTCACAGGGGAAATCATAGCCTAAACTTCTCTGTTATGGGTATGGTAAATTAAGTTAGTATTTTATGTTCCACTGTTGTGTTTTCTTCATTATAATATTTATCATGTAAATCCACCAACTTACATAACTCACTGGGAAAGCAAGGGATTAATTAAGCAATTTCAAGATGCATAAGTACATTAATATTAACAAAATATATATGGTGGTGGAGGAACACATTAAGAGACATAAATCAAAGGTAATAGAGAACAAACTTACTAGTGGAAAACAGGCTTGCAATGTCTAGAAATGTTTTTCTTTTGTATCTAATAACATGACAGATTCCTGGAACAATACTCCTGTTCATTACAGGGCTATTAATTTCATCATATGTACCTTGTGCGAACTTGCTTTATTTCATTTGTGTGTATGTGAAGGGTCAATAGAGGTCACTGCCATGGCAATGACTTGGCATATCCACAGCTTTTGAAATGGTTCTGTACATCCAGCAAAGACAAACATCTGGCAATGGATGGGTTCAGGATGTGCTAACAGGGCCCACTCACAGACATGCATTTCAGGGGCAGGCTAAATGGAAGCTCCAGCCAAGTCCAGACTCTCCCCCATAGATGGGGCATTTTCCTCCCCAGCTATCCAAGGGAGATTTTACTCAAAGGCATAAATCCTTAAAATTCCAGCCTTAGAAGTATACTGAGAGTTGATCTAATCCGACCCTTTCATTTTACAGAAAGTGAAACTGAGGCAGAGGAGTTTAAGTGAGTTGCCAAAGGCAGAGAGCTGGCTAGCAGATGCCCTGGTTTGGATGCCTTCTGACTCCACTAATTCTCCCTGCATTTTCTTACCATTATATCCTTCTGATTTTAAACACATCTCCTACTATTGAACGGAGATTACATTTAATATGCCAGTTGCTACTCACTTGTCTCTTTATTTCATGTATTATTTGATTTCAAATGCATTTTATAGTTCAGAGGCTTTGTATATATACCTTTAACCAAATATGGATGCATCTATATATTGATTTGTTCATTTGTTGATGTCTAATGGTCAGTGTTTGTGTAGCAGCCAGTGTTTAACCAGGAAAATGGAAAGTATTCCAGGTATTTCAGAGGGGATTTAATACAGGTAATTGGTTACAAAAGTGGTGAAAGGATGGAGGGGCCCAAAACGCAAAAAAATATTCCAATTTAAGTAAGCCCCTAGAGGAGCAAAGGGGAAATTATGTCCAAGGGGTTCATGTACACTGCCACTGTCAGAAACTGGCTGCTGAGCAAGAACCAGGGGAGGCACCTGCTGCCCACTGATACTGCTGCCCAGAGCTGGAAGATGAAATAGCTCCTCCCTTTCTTCCACCTTCCAGTCACCCATCAGTACCTCCCACCAGCAGAATCTAATAAGCCAGCTGGCTAAAAAGTCTGGGAAATGTAGTTTACAGGCTTCCCGCCCCAAAAGTAGAGAGATGGGTGAAGAAGGATCGGTAAGGCCCTGAGCAACCGCAGACAGCATCTGGCGCCCACCCCAATGGAAAATCCTTTGTGCGTCTTGTGCAAGAGCAAGCTGCACATGTATTTAAAACTGTCCTCACTGTTGCTCCCATATCTGCCAATCTCCCATCATCTTTTTTTGTTTGTTTGTTTGTTTTTTGGCGGTACGCGGGCCTCTCACTGTTGTGGCCTCTCCCGTTGCGGAGCACAGGCTCCAGACGCGCAGGCTCAGCGGCCATGGCTCACGGGCCCAGCCGCTCCGCGGCATGTGGGATCTTCCCGGACCGGGGCACGAACCCGTGGTCCCCTGCATCGGCAGGCGGACTCTCAACCACCAGGGAAGCCCTCTCCCATGATCTTTTATCCCTGCTTTCCTTCCTTCCTCCCTTCCTCACATATCATATGCTAAGCGGGGCACTTGGCACCGGGGATACAAAGTGAACCAGCCAGTGCTCCTACTCCCATGAGGGTTAGATTCTGGTAGAGGGTAAGACACACAAACATTCTGAGCTCTCCCTAATTCTTTCCTTTCCGGATTTTTGTTCATGCTTCCCCATTCCTAACTTTCCCAGGATAGCAATTCCCTTATTTAAATGACATGCCAACGCTGCTTAATATTCATGCTTTAGAATGCTGTTTACACTTCTACGGTGAATGTAAATCATTTGTCTAATAGGACGCTATTCCAAGATTAAGAGAGGATACGAGTTAATGAGTGTGTGTGATTTCCAGAAGTATGTTTGAATTTCATAGTCTTATCCTTCACAGCTGAGCCTCAGATTCAGTTGAGGCTTTCTGTATTTCCATTATAATCAATTTGAGCTTATAAATAATAAGCTTTGTCAAAACAAAAAGGACAGAACTATAGTTTATAGAATTTTCTCATAGAGCCTCCCTGAAAAAATGCATAAAACCAGTTTGTTCACTGATTCAAGTGAATGAATTGACAGTTAACCCTGCGTTGCTGCTGGGTCCTGAGAATACAGAAGAAAGTAAGAAAGAGTCTCTGTTCTCAAGGAGCCTGTAGCCTAGAGGGGGAGGTAGACAAACAGAATTAACAGTGACAGCCCAGGGTACAAAGTGCCTAATCGTGGGGTAAGAACACAGAAAAGGGGTATCCATGTCAGCCTGAGGGCTCAGGGCAGTTTCCAAGAAAAATGAGGCTTTAGATGAAATGGAAGGGTGCAGACAAGTCAAGTGAAGAAGGGAGAAGAAAGAGGAGGCCTCTTGACCCCCTGCACAAAGCACTGGAGGGTCATGAGACAAGAGTGAAGGAAGGTGCAGGAGTGACTTCCATGAAGGAAAATATGAGATGACGTGACAGTTGTTAGGAGGAGTTGGGTTACGGAAGGATTTAAACCATGTGCAAAAGGCTTTATTCTGAAGGAAGTGAACCAGCCACCAGCTTTAGAGGAAAGAATAAGATCACTCTGGGAGCACCATGGAGGGTGTACCAGAAGGGCTCAAGACTGAGACTGCAAGACCAGTTGAAAGACATTGTGGTAAGAAATGACAAGGACCTAAACTATGCGACTGGAGAAGAAATGAAGAGCAGAGGGCAGGGATGAGAAATATATAAGCTAGAGAGGCAATAAGATATAGTGAGAAGTGCTGTAAGAGCAGAAGAAGGATCTAGAATGATTCCCGGCATGCTGAGTTATGTGACCAGCGGGCCAGTGGTCCAGTGACCAAGGCAGTGAAGTACAGGAGCAGGAAAAGTTCAGGGCAGGTATTGGGGTGGTGGGAGATGGCTGGATGAGAAGACTTTTAACATGCTAAATTTAAAACACTTAAGAAACATCCTAGCGTTTGGTAGAAAATATGAATATGGAGCTCAGCAGACAGACCTGAGCTGTCTACCCAGCTTTAGGAGTTGTCTGCTTTAAAGAGAAGCCAGAGATGGGCAAGAAATCACACAAGGAGAAGGAGGAGGCCAAGGACAAATCGCTTGAGAACTTCCATATTTAAAGGACATACAGAGTAAAAGAAACCCACAAAGAAAACCAGGAAAGAATGGTTAGAACTGCAGGAGAAAAAGTCTGTGTGTGTTCTGCCTTATCTCATAAACCTCCAAGATGCATCCTCCAAGTTGCTTTTGCTGGAAACTAGGAGACCATCCTTCCACTTCCAATTCTTCATTGAGTTCCATTAATGGTATCTTCAATATATACTACAAATCCAGTGCCACTGGTAGCAGCCGAGTCCTGGTTCAAGCCACCATCTGCTGTCTACTGATCTATACGATTGCCTTCCACTCATCCCTAATTCCCTCTTGCCCAGCTGTAAGCCAGAGAACCTGTCTGTTTTGTTTAAACAGCACAACATAGCTTCTTGAATGAATACATGATCAAATGAATGAATGTAGTAGCACTGCTGGAAGACACTGGTGACAGCTGTTCTCCTGAAGGAGTGGAGGGCATTGGGGTTAAGTCTTGAGTTCCCTATGATGTTAGGGACCCTGATTATTCTCTGTGACCAGAGGTCACTCTCCTGTCATTAGGGAGAAGAGCCAAAATTAAATTATTTCTTAAGGTTGAGAATAAATCCTTAAGTATTTATGCTCTCCTTCCCATTGAGGACGCGGAATTTTTGCTGGATGGATAAAAATGTCCATTATACCCATTATATCACAGCATTAACTGTCCAAACCTTGAATCTTCCTTATGATTCTTCTTCAACCCAAATGCTGATATACCATAAGTTTCAATGCCCTTAATGAGATCCAGGACCAAATCCCCTGGGCCCCTGATATTCTATTTCCATGTCACATCTAAGCAACTTTCAGAGAGTCAGGTAAGGAATTCTGTGCCTTCTACATTTGACTAAATTGAGGAGTAGTAGCTTTCACAACAGAAAATTTGTCTCACTTGGTCAACATCTGCCAGATTATTACTGCACCTTTCTGCAACCTTCATGAGGTGTGGAGTGAGTGTTTTGAAGGGAAAAAAAAATTTCTCTAACAGTATTTCTCAGGAGCCAGTTGCCAGAGTTGGCAGAGAAAGAGTAAAACTCAGTTGATGAGGAGGGAGGGGTAGCGTTTTGGTGTAAAATTTGGGCCCCATTAGAGCTTGGCAGCACTGACCTAGTGGAAGTCTGGGAGCATCCCTTGGATTCCAAGGTCCGGGGAGCATCTCCAGAAGAAGACAGGCAGACAAGTGCGGACCTTGGGGCCGTAGCCAGCATGCCCAGGCAAGAACTGCAGCCCGATGTCTATTGCTTTGCTGCCGTTTCCTATTATAGATGTCCCCTGAAGGCTCTAGTACTGGGCACCATTTTTCAGACAGAAATTTAGTAAAGCAATTGGCATCCACCTGGGCCCCATGGCAAGTGGGAATAAAGCTTGTTGTCCCTTAAACTGACAACGTGGTGATGAAGAGGTCTCCTGTGTCTCCCTCTGTTGTAGTACTCACCCTCTGGCCCTGCTGGATATGAAAACTGTTTCCAGTAGCACCTTGCTAGAAGGAGGCGTGTATTAAACCTGTTCTCCCAAACTGAGCTTGAAGCAGAGTGTAGGCACTGAGCTGGATTTGAAGCCTGGTAACTGTTGATGATACCAGATTGTCCTCGAGGTCTCTGCATCCCAGAAGAAAACGCTGAGATTTTCAGGACAGAATTTAACCCTCCCTCCCAGCTGCCCTGCGAAGTAGGCAAGTCGTCTTGGGGGCTGTCAAAGCCAGAACAGCTCCAGGGGAAACCTGATGCGGGGAGGGGTCCAGAGAGGAGCACAGGGGAAGATGCTGCCTTGCCAGCAGGCACCGAAGATGTCCTCCAGCTGGATTTAGCAGCTAAATCCAGAAACGGGTTCACAGCAGGACGTCCAGTTCTCCAAACTGGATATAGAAGAAAACTAGTCTCCCCAAGATTTTGAATTTGCTCCAGACTGACTTTTAAGAGCCACAGAGATTCTCCCAGGGGGTCAGAAGGAGAGCCCTGGAGTCCTGGGAAGGTGCTGTAAAAGTAGCCCTGTTAAGAAGCTGCAGGAAGAAAGTGGGGCTTCCTGCCCTTCCTCGATATCCCTGTGACCCAGGCTTCCTAGGTTTCAGTAGCCTGGGCTTCAAAGCTGGGCCATTTTAGTGGTACCAACAAACCCACCAACAAACCCAGAAGGTGCCTCCCTGGAGCACATCCATTCAGTGTTAGGAAATTTTCCATTTCTGTCTCCTGCTGAGTCCCTCCCTCTTGGGTCTCAGTGCTCAGTCAGGGAGGGGATCTTCCCTGCTTGTGAAAAAACACAGGCCCTTCTCAGGTGTGCTCTGTGGTTTAACACTGACCCTACTGCAGAAGCATCTGAGGAGCTCTTAAAGAACGAAATGTTCAGACCCCGCCTCTGGAACCACTAGAGGTAGTGCCCAGACTTGAAGTCAAATTCCTTCTCTGCCATCAACCAGCTTAATATTTAGGCAAGCTATTTTAACATCCCCGGGCCCTGATTTCCTCATCTCCATGGTACAGGTAATCTACTGATATTGTTAAAGCAGTGATTTTTATTTGTATTTTCTTGCTGCCTTCTAAGACAGCATTTTCCATGAGATTTAGTGTCCCAGAGGAGAGGGCAGACCAGTGGGGACCCCTCCCCTTTTAATATATGGGGAGCCAGGGCTGGAGACTGTGGTCTTCAAACTTCCAGAAACTTCTCCCTTTCCAAGGCACCCCAATCTGGAGAGTTGTATGGGAATCAGTGTTATCTGCTACACTTTCCTACCTCCCTCTTCCCTCACCGTACAGAGGAAGGTAGACAACTCAAAGAAAGGAAGCTGACTCAAATCTTACTAAGAGGCATTTTCCTAAAGTGCAGAACCTCTGGCAACAAACGAAAGGACACTTTGAAGTATTAGTAGCTGCAAAGCCCACTTGAATTGCCATAACAACCCTCCCATCCATTTCATTAAGAGAGAACATTTCTAGCGCAATTGTTTTTTTGTTTAATAATTACCCATAAAACTATGTAATATGTATATATATATATATAGTTTTGATCAATTTACTAATAATAATTCTATTGGAAACTTAATCCATAATACATTTTATAACAGGATGCTGTGGTGACTCCCCCCAAATTAACAATTTAAAATTTTCAAGGTATATACATATTTTTGTTGAAGAGCAGAATGATAGGGTGATTAATAAAAAGACTTTGAAGCATAAAATATATCACATTAGGATACAGTTCTGCAGGAGAAGCGAAATGGAAATGCAATTTCAAAAAGGAAAAGAAAATATTGTAAAATTTCCAACTTAAAGAAAAGAGCTTGTTCATGTGTTTTTTGAACCATGGGTATTAAATCACTATGGTATTTAGATTTCACTGGGTAAATTTAAAAGAGCACCATAACAGTTTTATTCTAAAATGTCAATATTCACAGGGAGGAGGAAGGGTAAGCTGGGATGAAGTGAGAGAGTGGCATGGACATATATACACTACCAAATGTAAAATAGATAGCTAGTGGGAAGCAGCCACATAGCACAGGGAGATCAGCTCAGTGCTTTGTGACCGCCTGGAGGGGTGGGATAGGGAGGGTGGGAGGGAGGCTGAAGGGGGAGGAGATATGGGGATATATGTATATGTATAGCTGGTTCACTTTGTTATAAAGCAGAAACTAACACACTAAAAAAATACAAAATAAAATTAAATATGATCTGGGGGGTGGGGATGGTGGTGTGATGAACTGGGTGATTGGGATTGACATGTATACACTGATGTGTATAAAATTGATGACTACTAAGAACCTGCTGTATAAAAAATAAATAAAAATAAATACGATCCTCATGTATTGTACAACACAAGGAATATAGCCAATATTTTGTAATAACTATAAGTGGAGCATAATCTGTGAAAATTGTGAATCACTATATTGTACACCTATAACTTACATAATATTGTACATCAACTATACTTCAATATAAAAACATCTAAAGGAAGAAAAATAAATATGAACCTCATTTTAGAAAGAAAAATAAATAAATAAAATGTCAGTATTTACAGTAAGACAAAAATTACATCCTTTTGCAACTCTTTTCGTTTAGATGAAAAACATGCGATAGCAACCTGAAAAGGAGGTCAGAGCTTCCCAGAAGTTTTTGAGGGGCCACACAAAACAAGAGTATGAAGACCACGGGGCTGTATCATAGGGTTGTACTACAACCTATGCAAGGAGCCATGGTCCTTTGCAGCCCAGGGATCAGGGTAAGAGAGGCAGGGAGAGCGATGAGTCAGCACACTGTCCTCCCATGGAGGGCGGCCTGAGGTTGCCATGGCCCATGTGTGGCATTCGGGAAGTTTCCACGAGCCCCAGCACAGACGGACGATCACCTGCTACAGACTTCACGACAGCACGGATGATCAGCCCCCAGTAGTGTGAGATTCATGTGACTCCGGAAGACCAGATGGGCCCATTTACCCTCCCTGGTCAGCCAGCCCATATGCAGCAGGGCAACAAGTGTCCAGCAGCCCGTCCCCTGACTGTGGAATCCCAGTGAGTCCTGCCAACACCCAGGACTGTCTTTGGGGATATGCAGCAAGAGTACGTGCTCATCGAGGGAGAATGGGTCATCCAAAAGACACCAATGGAAACAGCCCTGATAGGGAATTTGGCTTAGAAAACCCTGACTATCGAAACAGGAAAGAGGCTATAAACCAGGAGAGATGGAAGTGTTGTTAATTGGTGAGACTCAGTTCCATGCTACCCAGCAGGGCGGGGACACATAAGGAGGTTCAAGTCAGTTGGAGAAAAGGGTTTACATTGTCTCTGTGCACAGTGTCATCTGAGCAAATACACCATCCTATTGCACCTGTAAGTGAGGCTAACAATACTTATGTTGCAGGGTTCCTGTAAGAATTACAGAGAATGAACATAAAGTAACCCAGCACATACGTGCTCTGTGAAGGGCAACTATGGCTGTTATTGTAAAATCTGTCTGCCTCCACTGCTGCCTTGAGGTGATGAGAAGATGTCTGGACCATGGTCCCTGGGGCTGGTGTCAAGCTTTCCCTACCTTCGTGTGGCAGCGGCAGCCTCTGAGAACTGAAGCCCACTTCTAACAGAGGCAGGAGGACACCTCTCCTATCATGTTCAGTACTTTATCCCTGGGTACCGTGGGTGCTGCTCTGGGCTGCAATATCATACAGAGCCAGAGAGGAACCAGTTCTGAGGAAAAGCCCTCACATTCTTCTCAGAATCAGTTCTCTGATAACTGGGGCACTGTTATTAGTAGGACTGACCCTTCCTTAGAGCAGGTTTGTTCCCAGGGAACACCCCATCCTCCCTGCAAACAGGCCCTCAGTGAGCCCCACCCTAGGAGTCCCCGATAAACCTGGGTCCCAGAGGGTGTAGAGCACCCAGCCCCAGAAGCAGATTGACCGTCAAACTACTGAAACATAAGCTTCCATGCTGCTTCCCAGACCCTGTGCCTAATTTCATATTCTTTCTCTCAAACAGAGCCATCCAAAATGTGAACAGCTCTGGCTCCACAAAACCTGGATCTGTTCCATCCAGACCTTATTCGTACTCTCTCTGGTGAGTGGAAGAAAGAACTGGGCCTCCCATGCTGCTATTGTGAGAAAGTCCTAACTGTGTCAGTGATAAAAGCACCTCCACAGATTGAAAAAAAAAAAACACTTCCAAGTTAGATTTTCTCACCAAGTTCCCTCAGGTAATGAATTCATTGATCAAACGTTAATTAAGCACCCACCAAGGGCAGGCACCAGGCCAGGTGCTCCCAGCCCATACCAGGAAGATCCTCCAGCCAAGTGGGGGCATCTACCAGCACACTGCCTAAGCAATCTCTGCAAACTCTCTCCCTTGGGGCTGATGAGCAGCCTAGAGGCACCAGCATGTGCCGCCCTGGGTCAGCTCCCCAAGGTCCATCAACTAAAGGGTTAACACAGCAGGAGATGGGAACCATACTGGTTGTCAAGATTTTCATATTATCCCTCCTTCCAACTAGTATTTTCCAAGTCCTTCAGTTCGACTGGTCTTCATTAGGGACCAAAAACAAACCGAGGAATAGTGATCATTCTGATCATCTATACAGGAAGCCCAGGTAAGCCTGGATGACCTTTGGAATGCTCTCTACCATGCACATAGCCATATATAGGTAGATCTTGCTTGAAGAAAAATCTAACTCTAAAACTTAGGTCTAAACAAAAGGCCAACTAGGAATTCTAATTCCTTTTACAGGATTGATGCAAGATAGGATTCATTTGAACAATAGCTTTCTCCTAATGCATTTAAAATATGTTCTACCAGAAGCTAACACAACGTTGTAAATCAACTATACCTCAATAAAAAAAAAACATGCTCCATTTATAATAACTAATTTATACACAATTGCCCAGGAACACGTCCATGGGGTAAAATGAGTTCAAGCATTCATTCTGTCATTCGACAAAATTTTATTAAGTATCCACTATGGGCCAGGCACTGTTCTAGATACAGTAGTGAACAAAACAGACAATGGCTATTTTCATGGAGCTGACATTCTGGTGGGAGTAGACAAATAGCCACTAAATATGTAATATGTTAGGATGGGATAAGTGCTATATATAAAATAAAACAGAGCAAAGGGGGTATCAGAGTGACTGGGTAAGGAATGGGGTGCTATCTCTACAGGGAAGGCCACTCTGCTTGATGTTTGAGCTGAGAAGATGTGGGCAGAGGAAAGAAAGGGAACATGGCTTGAAGTCAGAGCATGCTTGGTGTGTTTGAAGAACAGCAAAGCAGGCTAGCATGGCTGGGGCCTGGTGCAGCTGGGGTCGAACCTGCAAAGGGGAGTGTGGAAGAGTATGAGGTTGGAGAACGAGCCAGGACTTATGTCTGAACTGCCTGAAGCAGACATTTGTTCTGAAATAGTCCTTGATATGCGCAGCATATAGTCAGGACCCAGAATCTCCCTGACTCCTCTAGAAAATTCAATAATAAAATGATAAACCAAATTTAGGAACTCTAAACACATTTTAGATTAAAAAACAAGTTCCTTCCAATATCCTGCAACTTTACACCAGGATATCCATGGCAGGCTGGACACAGTATACAATGATTGCTTCTCACTCAATAAATGTGCTGTCAGCTACCCAGGCCTAGAGAGGAAAGGATGGTACTCTCACGTACTTAATTCCACTCTGCTTTTGATTAGGTCTTTGTGTTGCACCACTGACTCCCAGAAGGCTTTCTGATACACCAGCTGCTGACGGCCTGGTATGCAATATTCACTAGAAAGGTTATTCTCTGATGCTGACCTCCAGTTTCCTGATGATAAACATGAATGAGCTAAGAAGCACATTAAACCCATCCCAGTGTCATTCCTGCCCCAAAGAGAAGTGCTCTTCAAATTCTCACCTCTTCCTTCCTTTATCCTACACTTTAAAAAATTAAAATATATCAACAACTTTCATGAGTTATTTTTCCCCCTTCGTATCTCTGAGAAATTCCGTTACTAGTGTATGGGAAGGGCCAGTGTCTCAGGACCCCATGGAGTCATGCCACAATAATGTCAAAGAAGGATCACTTCTTTATTCGGGGAAATTACAGTCACCTAGCATGCTTCACTGTAGGAAGTTATCAGGTAGCATCTCAGCAAGAGAAAACTGTTTCTAGAAACTGCTCAACTAGGCAATCCATCTCTCAAAAGGATTTTAGCTTCCTAACCAAGCAAAAGAATAACATGGAGGAAATTTAGTAAATAATGACCCAACTCCCAAAAGCTACTAGCAAGTGTTTATTTTGTTTTGTTTTTAGATTAAAATAGCTTCTATAAAAACAAAACATTTCTCAATGTAGAAATATATTAATGCAATTCAGAAAAGCATGAAGGAGAAAGTGAAAAACTAGTCACTTGATATCACTGAGAGATAACCCTAACCCATGTTAACATTCTGGTGAACACTTTTTCAGACATTTTTATGCATGAGCACACACAAATAATTTTACGTAAATAGAATCAAAGCATACTTAAAGTTTTGTGATTTACTTTTTTTTTCACTCATGTATTGTGGACAGCTTTCTAAATTATTAAATATAGACCTTAATCATTATTTCAACTAGATGCACAAAATTCCATTATACAAATTGAGAGAGTCATGAAATCACTTAACTACACTCATACATGAGAAGAAATAAGGCTTCTTTATGGGTCATAAGTGGAGCCTTTCACCAGTTAGTGGAGAAAAAATAATTTAGTCCAATTCCATAATCTCAGTACAATCTCATAATGTGAATGGTCCTCAAAGGATAATATTCTTTTCTAGGCAAAATTCTTAATCTCTCATATTCATTTCTCTCCCACATATTTTTACTAATAAAAGTGTGGCTGTATAACAGGGAAGGGTACAGATTATGTGACATTATGGTAACAAGGGAGAAGGATTCTCAGGTGCACCTCCCTTGCCTGGTCTGCTGGATCCTAGCTGGGACTTCCAATGATGTGGCAGGTGTTACCTGCCTCCTGAACAGAGGCTGTGGAAGTACAACTGGCCATCTTGGTTTTTTGTTCAGGCAATGAGCGAAATCCACCCATGATAGCAACCACTATATACCACCATGGTCAGGGTGATCCCCAGAAAGGAGTGGGGCTCCGAGGCAACTCAAGCAGTGTAGGGGTGCCCAAGGTAGCACACTTAAAAGGAGACTACTGCTGACATCTTCCATTGCACCCTTGGGTATATACTATTAAAGACAGACATCTGCAAGCCTAGGGTGGCTGCCTGATTATCCCACCCAGGAGACAGACCTGTTGCAGTCTCTTTCAGTTGACCCTGATCTCAAAGGTCCCAACTCTGGCAGCCTCTTCCACCTGCCCCCAGTCCCTGCTCATTCAGTGGGGCTCTCAGCACCCCCAAAGCTCCGTGACGTTGCAGTGGCTAGTACTTCCTTGGCCCAGAACCCTCCTGATAGCAGTGCCTGTGATCAGTAAAACACCACCCAGTTGGGTTTAGAATTCTCTTAGGGGATCCAGGTGTCCAATCACCTGCCTCCCCATCCTCTGTGGGGTCCAGAGTTCCCCATCTTTGAAGTCTTCCTCTCTGCTCTGTGCTGTCAGGGTATAGAGGTCCCACTGCACTCTAGCCTCCCCCATCCAAACATGGAGCACATTCCTCTTCAATCTGCAAGCTCCATGAGGGCGGATACCACGTCTGCTGTGTTTACTATTGAGTTCACACTGCCCTGCAAAGGATATTATACGTGCTCAAGGCACATTTGAGGAATGAACAAATGAATGAATGAATGAATGAATGAGGTTCATAACATAAATGAGGTTCCTGCACCAGTGTGGCCCTGAGAGGAGCATTTCCTGCCTAGCACTTGACTTCTGTAATCCTGGGGATGTTGTTTCTGTCTTCTGGGTCTGTCAGAACTCAGACAGGATCCCTGGACAGGATCTTGTTCCTACTCCGACAGAAGCTTCCCTGTGTCTGGACACCAGATTGGATGCTAACAGCAGGAGTCAGAAGGGGAGTTAGGCATTCAGAAACACTCTGTTTCCTGACATCTGGAGAGAGAGAGAGAGAGAGAGAGAGAGAGAGGGAGGGAGAGAGCACACTAAGTGCTACCAGGAGATAGCCATACCCCATCTAAGCCCTGCTTTGCATTGCAGTATCTTACACTTATTAAGAGGTGAGAATCCCTCCATCATGATTTATCAAACAACTCTAATAAGTACATTTTATGGTCCAGGTCATATCCTTTCATGAGCCTCATTATTTTAAACCAGTTTTATAGCAATAAGAGAATAAAATGTACCATAAATTATTTTTCACTAAGCATCAATTAGCAATTCTGTTTAAGCACTACTTCTAAATCCAAAGGAAGAAAGTTGTTTGTGCTAAATAATATGTTGCTATGACAGGGTGTCAAAAATGTAAGTTCATGTTAATTTTAGTCCACTGAGATAAACTATAAAAGTCTTGGGGCTTCCCTGGTGGCGCAGTGGTTGAGCGTCCGCCTGCCGATGCAGGGGACACGGGTTCGTGCCCCGGTCCGGGAAGTTCCCACATGCCGCGGAGCGGCTGCGCCCGTGAGCCATGGCCGCTGAGCCTGCGCGTCCGGAGCCTGTGCTCCGCAACGGGAGAGGCCACAACAGTGAGAGGCCCGCGTACCGCAAAAAAACAAAAAAAAAAACAACAAAAAAAACTATAAGTCTTTTACTTTCATTAAAAAATACTGCTTTTTTGCCAACTGACAAAAAAAAAAAAGCCTGTGGATTTTTATTGCCATTGTTTATTTATTTCCCTCACTTAAAAAAACAAGTTACTGATATTTTTCTGTGAGTAGCTGTAATTGGCTCTGGCCAGCCAATAAATTCAGGGAGGAAATTAGGGTTTTTCTTGTGCTATGAGTAAGTTACCCAGGAACGTTTTCTAATTACCTTGTTTTATGACAACTGCTTCTACTCAGGAGGTATTTATTGAAAAATCCCTTCAACTACTTCAGAGATATACTTCTAAAGCAAAAGTATTATTTATTTCTAGCTTTTTGCTAGAGTGAAATACTGCCACTTTTACCTGGATGGAGGTGGGGAGATGCCATCCTGCTATGCTGTTATCTCTGACTCAGGGCAAAATCAGCTCCAAACCATTGTGTCTCGTGGCCCTCGTTCATCTGAGCAGCTTCAGCCCAATGTGATCACTGGTCTGTTCCCCACAGTGTCAGCTGGCACCATCTCATGACCACCTTTAAAGCAGGATCCTTCAGAAGTTCTGTGCTGCAGTTAACCTCTCTTCCCCTTGGACTGTCCTCCAGTCTTGCTCTAATAGAACCTCATCCTGGAGATCTACTCACCGGCATGGTGCTCACAGCCAACAGCACTGTACTATGTACCTAAAGTTTTCTAAGAGGGTGAATCTTAAGTGCTCTTACCACACACATGTACACACAAAATAATAATAATAATAATAAAGGAGGCAAGAGGAAAGTGGCCCCTTTTGCAAGGTAATGGATATGTCTGTAGCCTTGAAGGTGATGATGGTTTCATGGGTGTATACTTATCCCCAAACTCATCGAGTTGCATACATTAAATATGTACAGCTTTTCCCGTGTCAATCATACCTCAAGAAAGTGGGTTTGTTTGTTTTGGTTTTGGGTTTTTTTGCGGTACACGGGCCTCTCACTGTTGTGGCCTCTCCCATTGCGGAGCACAGGCTCCGGACGCGCAGGCTCAGCGGCCATGGCTCACGGGCGCAGCCGCTCCGCGGAATGTGGGATCTTCCCGGACCGGGGCACGAACCCGTGTCCCCTGCATCGGCAGGCGGACTCTCAACCACTGTGCCACCAGGGAAGCCCAATAAAGTGGTTTCTAAAAAATAAAAGTTTTTTTAAATTAGGAAAAAAAGAAAAAAAATTGAGTCATATCTCTTTCAGCTAATGACCCAGCATGGCTGGCTGCTAAAATTACGCTATATTTTTCTTCCACCAAGATCACCACTCCTGCTCACAAGCTGTAAGAGAATCAGCATTCTATTCACCCAGGAATAAAAGGTAATCATCACGAGGCATTGTGCTGTAAAATTCTATTTCCAGGCTTATAAACTCAAGTTATGAAAGACAGGTATATCCAAAATTAATAGGAATAAAGCAATACTTTGAAAAGGCATTAGTAAAACCAAAGCTGATAACTTGAAGTCCGGTTAAAATCAATATTTTCATATTTAATAACAAAAGCAAAGAAAGAGTGGCATCAGGAAGCCAGGAAAAGATATTTTGGGAAAAGGATCTCATTCTTGGAGTTAATGAGTTTCCCTACACAAGTTCCATGAGTTCAAGAATGTTGATAACATCACCAAGTGGTATTTCAGAGCCAAGATGGAATCACAGAGCTATGTAGCACGTGTTCAAGTTTCAGTGAGGATCTCTGCATTTACCCAAAAACCTTTGAAATAATTATGTAAGGATGTAATCACGATTTTCCACTTACCACATTGTTGGAGTTGTTTTGGTGTATCTCAAAGTTTTTGGAACAGCAGTTTGAGACAATGTGATTTGATTGTGTGAAATTTTCCAGGGTGAGTGCATAAGCATGTAATTCATGTTTTTAAATACATGCTATGAAATGCACGTTGCTTATTAGCTTTCTAGCAATCTCCCAACTCTTCTATTTTCATCCCTTTAATTTTTATTAAATGATTTTCTTTTTATCATTATCTTCCTTATTCCCAACTTCAAAGAAATGATTATTTACATGACCCTATTTTCTACTAACCTTTGAAAGTATTTTCCCTACCAGCCCCCATCTTTTTTTGGTGATATTTTGTGCAACGGTTCTTGGTAGTGGTGTCCAGCCATAACAGTTAGCATTTACTGGCCGCTTACTATGTGCCAGGCACTACATTATCTCATTTAATTTACTGAAAGCACAGTTCTAAATTCTCCTGTTGCCTTTGCTCGGGAGAATTTGTTAAAACCCCGTTTATTAGTGTGAGAATTAGCAGCAGCTTTGCTGCTTGAAGTAGACTAAAAGCAAAATCCGCTCTGTATTCAAGCCAGGGTACTGAATGTGGCTGCCAGGTCCAGCTGGCCACGGGAAATGTCTGGATGATTTCATTTAACGCCTTTAGAAATATTTCTCACTGGGCTAATTCAAGGAAAATGGCTTGTCACGGATGATATCTGACTATAATAAGCGGCTAAAATGCTTTCCCAATAAATATTGTAAAATGAAACAGGTGTAAAGCCACAGTTGAAAAATCAGCAGCCAAAGAGTGCCGCAGGGATTATGGGCCAACTTCCCAGCAGAAGGCTGATCCCTGGGAGGTGGCAGGGATCCGTGTTAGCCGGGCATTCTCCCCAATGCTTCCAAGAAAGTCATCGTTTATTCAAGCATTCATTTAATAAATATTGATATACTACATAGAGGCATTCTACTGGGTCTTAGCAGGACTCAAAGATTAATGCACTTCAGCCTTAAGGAGTTGCAGGCTAGTGGGAATTAGAGGACCTGGTAGGATCTGTGTGAAGCCCTGCCACCCCACATATGCACAGATTGCTCCCTGCTGCACGCAGAGAAAACCCAAGTCCCTGAGTTGAAGGAGGTGCCAAAGGGCCATCAGTCTGGATTGGTTAGAGAGAAAAGAGCTGCAGAAGAAGCTGAAAACGAGCAAGGTGGTAGACGCTGGTGGCAGGAAACAGCTCCCCTCTCCCCTGGAGGAATACCAGGGGTTTAGAGACCTGCAAGGTAAGAGCTGAGCCCGGGCGAGTGGCCTGTGAGGACTGCCCGTTGTGTGGAGGCGCTGCAGCGGAGGCAGGCAGTGGAGGAGAGCCAAGGGCATACCTTGCGGGTTGGTCAGCTGGCTTCTGTTTGCCTCCAAGTTGTTGTGCAAGCTGAGCTCAGGGCCAGCGCTGAGAGAGGAGTGAGCAGCACGTCTAGCATCCAATGCAGAGAGTGGAGGGCTCAAAATTTAGTGTATTCAGCGGAGCTCCAGGGAAGTGGGAGCTGTGAGGCCGGCCTGAGGAGCCACCCACCCTGAGGCTTACATGTCTGCACAAAGATGGGAGAGCCAGGTTGTGTGGAAGCCGATGGCCCTTAAGGGAGAGAAAGGGCCCTGTGCTCCCAACATGTGCGTGATGACGATGATGCATTGAGTGTTTCCTACGTGCCAAACGTTTTTCTAAACATAGAAAAATGTTATCTCATTTAATCTCCATAACAACTCTATGAGGTAAATATTATTATTATCCCCATTTGGCAAGTGATAAACCTGAGTACAAGAGAGGTGACACAACTTCCCCACGTTCCCACAGCTAATACCCACAACAGCTGGATTTCGAACCCTGGCTGCCTGCCCTAGACCCACACTGTTCATTACTGAGCCATTCTGCCCCCTGGAAAATGATCATGCTTCAGAGAAATGAAAATCCATGAAGTCATGATGCCAGGCCAGCATCAGTCAACACAGGCATCTAAGATGCATCTCAAGAGTGTATAACTGAGACACCTCAGCCACGTAAGTGCAGCACATGGCTTTTACGTTTATTTGCTTAAAAAGTCTTCATCCCATCGGACTTGGAAGCGGAGGAAGAGAAGCTCGTGCTGACGGGGTGAAGGTGCCAGCAGGTCCTAAAAGCCAGTAGGAGAGCAAACCATCCCCACGATGCTCTGTGTGAATGCTCAAGGACACTTTATTACAATTCATGTGTGAGTCAAGACCTGTCCATATTTAGAGCATGAGCTTCCAAAGGCCAACATCTCTTAAGATTCTAATATGTCATTGCTAAGTACACAAATGTACTTGTCCAGTAATTCTCTTATATCTCAAGTTGGAGTTTAAAAAAAAGGAAAATATTACTCCTGGATTTCAGGCTTTTGGTGGGGGACAGAGGGAGAAGGAGACTAATAAAGGCATATTTCAAAAATATTTATGTTCACATGAAAACCTGTACATGAATGTTCACAATAGCTCTATTCCCAATAAGCTAAAACTAGAAATAACTCAGACATCCTACAACAGGTGAAGAGTTTACAGCAGTACAGCCATACCATGGACTACTACTTAGTAATAAAAAGGAATGACCTATTGATACATGCCCCCCAAAGTTGTACTTGCTACTCATTAAACTCCATTTCTGTAGTGCTGACCACCTATGCTTTCTTTTACATATTCTTATGAACACTTGGAAAAAAGACTGTGGCAATCCCATTAACAGTCTGGGAAATTGAGTGCCTGGGCAGTTTGTGTTGGGGTGGCTGTCAACAATGTTACACTGAGTTATGTGTAAGTAGTGGTAAGCTGGAGTCAGCTTGTACCATTCATCACCCCAACTCTATGCTCAGTGACATCATAATGGTGCCTAAAATTAGCCATGGTGGGAGTGTTTACATCATGGAAATCAGCAAATCAGAGGTCACTTCCAACCCTGAGAACCTGTTATTAAAGCTTTGCCAGGATGTCACTGTGGATGTCATGTGAATAAGTTATTTTAGGAAGTTCCAAAGGTGGGAAGTGGGAATAATCCAAGACGGGGAAATCTACATCAGTTCATATATTGTAGCACCACCACTGTATGATCCCTCGTGTATCACCACCCTGATAATCAGTTCTGAGCCAGACACATTTCTCAAGCCAGAAGTAAGACTTGAGTGGAAAAACCTGGGAGATGTGAATAAGGAAAATATCTGAGTTTTAATAAACAAAGTCCTTTCACATTTTTCAAGGAACATGAAAAATAAACCAATAAAATGTCACCCAACACAGTAAGACCAGTTGCTGAAAGGGAAAACACCTGGGCAAGGTCAGTTTTGACCACCTGCAGGTGCCATGTATCTATCTTGAGGAAGGTGATTCAGCACCTACAAGGATCATTGCCTGAGTGCCTTCCAAACATTATAAAAGATCAAAACTTGTATCTTAAAAAAAGCATTTGACAAAATCCAACACTCATCCTTAAAGGGAAAAAAAAACAAAAACAAAAACAAGAACCTCTTAGCAAACTGGGAATAAAGGGGAACTTTCTTAACTTGATACAGAGTTTCTAAAAACAAAAAGAAAAAAAATAAACAAAAATAAACCCAAAAAACCCTATACAACTAACAACATACTTAATAAAGAAATGCTGAATGCTTTCTCCCTAAGATTAGGAAGAGGGCTAGATGGTTTCTCTCTCTCTCTTATTCAACATATGACTCACAACTCATTCAACATAGTATTGGAAGTTCTATGTTGCAATAGGGCAAGGAAAAGAAATAAAATACATTAAGATTGAAAAGGATGAAATTAAAATGTCCCTATTTGCAGATAACGTAATTGTGTAGAAAATCCCAAGGAATTTACAAAAAGAAAACAAAAAACAGAAACCCTTCTAGAATTAGTAAGTGAGCTCAGCAGAATTGTAGGATACAAGGTCAATATTTTAAAAATTAATTACATTTCTATGTATTAATAATGATATATGGAAAATGAAATTAGAAACACAGTACTACTCATGACCAAAAAAATGAACACTTGGATATAAACGTAACAAAAGATGTACAGAATCTTTATGCTGAAATTTACAAAACACTGATGAAAGAAATCAAAGACCTAAATAATTGAGGGACATATGAAATTCATGGATTCAAAGACTCAACATAGTAAAGATGTAATTTCTCCCCAAGTCAATACATAGCTTTAATGCAATCCCTATCGAAATCCCCAGCAAGATTTTTTGGCAGATACAGACAGCATTATTCTAAAATTTGTATGGAAAGGCAAAGAAACTAGAATAGCTAAAACAATTTTGAAAAATAAAGTGGGAGGAATCACTCTACTTGATATTAAAGACTACAATATACTACAGTAATCAAGATGGTGTGGTACTGTCAAAGGGATAAATACATAGATCAATGGGACAGAATACAGAACCCATAAATAGACCCACACAAATATGCCCAACTGATTTTTGATGAAAGTGCAAAAGCAATTAAATGCAGGAAGGACAACCTTTTCAAAAAATGGTACTGGAGCAATTCGACATCTGTAGTGAAAAAAACAAAACAGAACAAAAAAGGAAGAACTTGGACTTAAGTCTCTTAACTTACAGAAAAATTAACTCATAATGAATCACAGACCTAAATGTACAATGTAAAATTAAGTGTTATAGCTCTTTTAGAATTGGTCTGGCAGGTTTCTGGTCCTTACCAGAAGACCTCCATAGGGGGGAAAAATGTGAAACTAGAACTTTTAGAAAAAAAATAGAAGAAAAATTTGGGGACACAGGACTCAGCAAAGAATTCTTAGATTTGACTAAAAAAGCATAATCTATATGAGGAAAAACTGATAAATTAGACCTCATCCAAAACTTGCAACTTTCCTATGTAAAAAATCTTAAAAGGATGAAAAGATAAGCCACAGACTAGGAAAAGATACTTGCAAACCACATATTCAACAAAGGACTAGAATACATAAAAACTCGACATTAAAAGACAAATAATCTAATTAGGAAATGAGCAAAAAACATTAATAACGTGTCACCAAAGAGGATATACAGATGGCAAATAAGCACATGAAAAGATGTTCAATAGCATTATCCATTAGGAGAATACAAATTAAAACTACAATGATATCATCACCACACACCTTGCAAAATGGCTAAAATGAAAAACAGTAACAGCACCAAATTCTGCCAAGAATGTAAAAAACTGAATCATCCATAGACTGCTCCTGAGAATGAAAAATAAAACTCTGGAAAACTACTGGGCAGCTACATACAAAACAAAAATATGACTAACATACAATCCAACAATAACACTCTTGGGCATTTTCCCCAGATAATTTTAAAATGTATGTTTACATCAAAATCTGTGTACAAATGTTCATAACAGCTTTATTCATAATAACCCAAAACTGGAAACAACTCAGATGTCTTTCACCAGGTGATCATTAAACAAATGTGGTACATCCATACCATGGAATACTACTCAACAATGAAAAGGATAAACTATTGACACACATGGCTTGGATGAATCTCCAGGGGATTACGCTGGGTGAAAGAAAGCCAATCCTAAAAAGTCAGACACTTCATGATTTTATTTATATAACATTCCTGAAAAAACAAAATTATGGACATGGAGAACAGGTTAGTCGTTGTCAAGAGTCAGGCATGGGAGTTAGGGAGAGGTATACATGGCTATAAAAGGGCATCATGAGGGATTCTTGTGGTGATAAAAATGTTCTTTACCTTGACTGTATCAATGAGATATCCCAGTTGTAGTAATATGGTTTTTTAAGATGTTAGCTTGGGAGAAATGGCACAAATGGTAACAGGATCTCTCTGTATCATTTCTTAGCAATGCATGTGGATCTAAAATTATCTCAAAATGAAAATTCTAATATTTTTAAAAACCCTGTATCTTGGGAACTTGATTGTTTCTTTTTACATATTTATCTGTATTTTTTTTTGCTTATAACTTTTTGTAAGTTTCTTTGAAAATATTAGCCTGTCTGTATATTTATGAGACTTTTAACATGTTTGATCATTTGACACAGTAATTCCAAGCCCAGAATTATAGCCTTAGAAAAAATTCAAAATGCAGAAAAAGATGTTCATTGTAACAATATGTGCTAACAAAAAATCCTAAAAGCAACTCTGTGTCCAACATCTAAGGAGGGATTAAATAAAATATCATATCCAAATGATGGAATATTCTGCAACCACTGAGGACAATTTTTTTAAACATCTTTATTGGAGTATAATTGCTTTACAATAGTCTGTTAGTTTCTGCTGTATAACAAAGTGAATCAGCTATACATCTACATATATCCCCATATCTCCTCTCTCTTGCATCTCCCTCCCACCCTCCCTATCCTACCCCTCTAGGTGGACACAAAGCACTGAGCTGATCTCCCCATACTACGTGGCTGCTTCCCACTAGCTATCTGTTTTACATGTGGTAGTGTATATATGTCCATGCCACTCTCTCACTTCGTCCCAGCTTACCCTTCTCCCTCCCCGTGTCCTCAAGTCCATTCTCTACATCTGTGTCTTTACTCCTGTCCTGCCCCTAGTTTCTTCAGAACCTTTTTTTTTTTTTTAGATTCCATATATATGTGTTACCATATGGTATTTGTTTGTCTCTTTCTGACTTAATTCACTCTGTATGACAGTCTCTATGTCCATCCACCTCACTACAAATAACTCAATTTCATTTCTTTTTATGGCTGAGTAATATTCCATTGTTTATATGTGCCACATCTTCTTTATCCATTCATCTGTCAATGGACATTTAGGTTGCTTCCAGGTCCTGGCTATTGTAAATAGAGCTGCAGTGAACATTGTGGGACATGACTCTTTTTGATTTATGGTTTTCTCAGGGTACATGCCCAGTAGTGGGATTGCTGGGTCATATGGTAGTTCTAGTTTTAGTTTTTGAGGAACCTCCATACTGTTCTCCATAATGGCTGCATCAATTTACATTCCCACCAACACTGCAAGAGGGTTCCCTTTTCTCCACACCCTCTCCAGCATTTACTGTTTGTAGATTTTTTGATGATGGCCATTCTGACCAGTGTGAGGTGATACCTCATTGTAGTTTTGATTTGCATTTCTCTAATGATTAATGATGTTGAGCATTCTTGCATGTGTCTGTAGGCAATCTGTATATCTTCTTTGGAGAAATGTCTATTTAGGTCTTCTGCCCGTTTTTGGATTGGCTTGTTTGTTTTTTTTGATATTGAGCTGCATAAGCTGCCTGTATATTTTGGAGACTAATCCTTTGTCAGTTGCTTCGTTTGCAAATATTTTCTCCCATTCTGAGGGCTGTCTTTTCGTCTTGTTTATGGTTTCCTTTGCTGTGCAAAAGCGTTGAAGTTTCATTAGGTCCCATTTGTTTATTTTTGTTTTTATTTCCATTTCTCTAGGAGGTGGGTCAAAAAGGATCTTGCTGTGATGTATGTCATAGAGTGTTGCCTATGTTTTCCTCTAAGACTTTTATAGTGTCTGGCCTTACATTTAAGTCTTTAATCCATTTTGAGTTTATTTTTGTGTATGGTGTTAGGGAGTGTTCTAATTTCATTCTTTTACATGTAGCTGTCCAGTTTTCCCAGCACCACTTATTGAAGAGGCTGTCTTTTCTCCATTGTATATTCTTGCCTCCTTTATCAAAGATAAGGTGACCATATGTGTGTGAGTTTATCTCTGGGCTTTCTATCCTGTTCCATTGATCTATATTTCCTTTTTTGTGCCAGTACCATACTGCATTCAAGACAATTTTAACCCCCCAAATTTCAATCACATGATGAGTTGAAAATTTTTAACATAATGCTAAGGGACAAAATGAAGGTGGAGAACTGTACATTCAACATGATTTCAATAATTTACAATGATATGGATAGAAAGAGGGAAATACTCCAAATGTTAGCAATAATACTGTCTAGGTGATAGAATTACAGATGAGTTTTATTCTCCTCTTCAATATTCTTTTTGGTTTTCTGCGAGGAGCTTACAACTGGTATGATCTTGGACTAGCTGTTATCCTTTCTAAGCCTTGGAGTCCTCACTCATTAAATGGAGATAATAATAGTACCTTCCTTATGTTTGGTATTAATCCATAGTGTTTCGTAAATTATCTGATACACAATAAATGTTATTTATTTGACAAGCATACATGTATAGTACTCACAATGTACCAGGCACTATTCTAAGATCTTTCCAAATATTAACTCATTTAGTCCTCATAACAAGCGTCTGAGGTAGTACAATTATTACTGAATGAGGAAACTGAGGCAAAGAGAAATTAAATAATCTGCCCTAAGTTATACAACAAATAAATAGCAGAGCTGGAGTCTGAACCCAGATAGTCTGGCTCCAAAGTCTGTACTATTAATCATTACGCTATTTAGCCATGTTTATTACTATTATTATGGAGTAAAAGTAAAACTTTAAGTCAGATTCTAAAATAATGAAAAAGGCAGAATTTTTCTAGACAGGTATGGTTGATGACAACCAGCATAGAGAAAGAATGGCAGAACAGATACATTGCTAGGAGTGCTTATGGAATTTGGAGTCATATAATTTGAACTGGATATCAGTTCCCTCAATTCTAACCTATATGGCCTTGCATAAATTATTTAATCTGTCTGGGCATGAACTGAATAATCTGTGAAATAAAATTTAAAAGTACCTACATTTCAGGTTCATTGAGAGGATTATTTAAGTTAATACAGGTAAGGTAATTCTATATAGTAAATACTCAACGAATGCTTATTTCTTTTCTCCTTGTTAACATCTAAAACAGTTTTTAAATAGGGCAGAACACATTCAGATGATCACATCAAAGAACATGCCTCATGATAAATAGACCATGTCCTGATTATCACCAGCAAAATAAAATTGATGCATAGTATCTAAGTAGCTTAATGGACCATCTTGACTACATAACCCAAAGTTCCTGGAAAACGTAGCACCTACAGAGTGTGTAGTTGAATTATCTCTTGGAGCTTGAATACCCAGCACAGACAGCAAGTGGGTGATTCTTGGTAACATTGTTTACTTGATAAATACAGCAGACACTATAAAACACCCCTTGCAGAGTCCTAAGACTTCACAACATCAAAAGCAAATATACACCATCCGGTCTTTATGACCCAATAAAAATGGAAACAACAGACCACTGCATCAATATACAAACCCCATATAACAGTGAGGCCCAACAGACACTGGGGTATACCATCTGCAGCTAAAGAAAGGGAGAGTGATCAAGTATAACTAAACTATCTGTAGCAGGTCCAAACAGGTAGTGTGGTATTACTTACAGCTGGGGACAGTTGGTCAGAGAACCTTAAGGGTGGTGACCTATGAGTTTCCTGGTCACAAGGTTTAAAAAAATAGCCTTTCCTACACAAAGTGTGAAGCTGAGGGAAAATGGATTATCTGCTATGATACAAAATGTGTCTTACATTGATCATTTTAACAGTCAGGTAATTTCATATTTCATGTCAATAGCCACAACAATTAGTAAAATCCCGTGTCTAGAAGTCATACATGCCAAAATTGTGGAAGTTGCCATGAAAAGAACACAGCCTTTGGAGCTAGATGGAGGTTGGCCCCCTGACCCCTCTCTTTACCATTAAGGTGACTTTGAGCAAGATATTTAAGTTCCTTTAATTCTCAGTTTTATTCATCTATAAAGTGAAAAAAATTACTTAAGCTTGAATAATTATTATAAGATTATAGATTAGGTATGGAAAGGGAAAACATCAAGTGCCCACTAAATGAACTGCTATTATTATTATTATTAAATTTAAAAGTGTGGGAACTCTTACCACTCAGCCATAAAATAGGGTGGAATCTTGCCATTTGTAAAACATGGATGGGCCTTGAGGGCATTACACTAAGTAAGTCAGGCAGAGAAAGAAAAATATCATATGATATTATCTCAGTTACATGTGGAATCAAAAGGAAAAAACAAAACAAAACAACAACAAACCAAGTCCCTAGATAGAAAGAACAGACTGGTGGTTGCCAGAGGGGAAGCTGGATGGGGAAGTGGGCAAAATGGATGAAGAAGGTCAAAAGGTACAAACTTCTAGTTATAAAATAAATAAGTCATGGAGATGTAATGTATGGCATGGTGACTATAGTTAATAACACTGTGTTACATGTTTGAAAGTTCCTAAGAAAGTAAATCTTAAATGTTCTCACAAGAAAAAAAAATTTTTTTGTAACGTGTATGGTGATGGATGGTAACTAGACTTATGATGGTGTTAATTTTGCAGTGTATACAAATACCGAATCATTATGTTATACATCTGAAACTAATATAATGTTATATGTCAATTATACCTCAACAAAAATTAATTTATTAATTTTTTTCAAAAGAAATCATGCAAATTCTACAAAACTCTTTCAGAAAATAGAAAAGCAAAGAACAGGTCCCACCTCATTTTATGAAACCAGAAGTCATTACCCTGATACCAAACCAGGTAATAAGAAGGAAAGAAAAGAAAAAAAAAGAAAAGAAAGACCAATATTCCTCACGGGCATAGATGCAAAAATCCTCAACGAAGTATCAGTACATTGCATCTGACAATACATAAAAAGAATAATGCACCACAACCAAGTGGGGTTTATCCAGGGAATGTAAGGCTGGTTCATGTTTAAAACTCAATCATGTAATCCACAACATTAACATTCTAAAGAAAGAATACCATATGATCATAGTAATTGATGTAGAAGAAACATTTGAAAAAAATCAACATCCATTATGGCAAAAACTCTCAGCAAACTAGAAACACAAGAGAACTTCCTTGCCCTGATAAAAGGCATCTACAAAAACCTAGAGCTAACATCATGCTTAATGATGTAAGCTGAATGTTTTATCCCTAATACAGGGAACAAGGTAAGGATGTCCACTCTCACCAGTCCTATTCCGTATCAGGAAGTCTTAGCCAGTGCAACTGGCAATAAATAGAAATAAAAGACACACCAAATAGAAAGGAAGAAATAAAACTCTACCTATTCATATGTGACACAGTTGTCTACATAAAAGCCTAAGCAATCTGAAAAAAAAAGAATAAGTGAGTTAGTAAGGCCTCAGAAAACAAGGTCGCCTCACAAAAATTAATCACATTTCTATATACTACAATGAACATGGAAAACCAAAATTTAAAAATACAGTACCATGCAGAATAGATACAAAAATGAAATATTTAGGTATAAATTAAAAAAAATATGTACAGGACCTATATTTGAAAACTACAAAATACTGATGAAAAGATTTAAAGAAGACTTAAGTAAAATAAGGGACCTACCATGTCTTATGTATAGAATGTTTGTGTCCCCCCAAAATCCATATGTTGAAGTCATAAGCTCCAGTGTGGCTATAGTACCTCTAAGCAAGTAAAGTTAAAAGAGGTCATAGGGGCTTCCCTGGTGGTGCAGTGGTTGAGAGTCTGCCTGCCGATGCAGGGGACACGGGTTCGTGCCCCGGTCCGGGAAGATCCCACATGCCACGGAGCGGCTGGGCCCGTGAGCCATGGCTGCTGAGCCTGCGCTTCCAGAGCCTATGCTCCACAACAGGAGAGGCCACAACAGTGAGAGGCCCACGCACCACAAAAAAAAAAAGAAAGAAAAAAAAAAAGAGGTCATAGGGTGGAGCCTTGCTCTGATAGGAATAGTGTTCTGATAAGAAGAGACTGAAGGAGCTCACTCTCTCTCTTTCTCCAAGGACAAAAAGAAGACGTCATGTGAGCAAATAGTGAGAAGATGACTGTCTGCAACCCAAGGAGATAGACTTCACCAGACACTGACCCTGATGACATCTTGATCTTAGACTTCCAGTCTCCAGAACTGAGCAAATAAGTTGCTTAAGCTATCCAGTTTATGGTATTTTGGCAAGGTAGCCTGAACAGATAAATACACCATGCTTATGGATTGGAAGACTCAACGAAGTAAAGATGTTAATTCCACCCAAGTTGATCTAGAGATTTAATACCATTCCAAACAAAACACCAATCATATTTTTTCTAATTCTCAAATACATATGGAAAGGCAAAGCAGCTAGAATAGCCAAAACAATCATTAAAAATGAGAATAAAATTGGAAGAACCACACTACTTAAATGTACAAGTTACTAAAAATTACAGTAATCAGAAGAATATAGTATTGGTCAAAGAACAGACATATAAATCAATGGATCAAAATAGATGGCCAATAAATAAATTCATGGAAATACAGTCAATGGATTTTTGACAAAGGTAAAGATAATTCAATAGAGAAAGAATAGTCTTTCCAGCTACAGTGTTGGAAAACTTGGATATCCTTATATCCAATAAGAATCTTGGCCACTGTCTCCATTAGTACTTTTAACCTCATAACTTACACAAAAATTAAAATGTATCATCGGTTTAAATGTAAAAATAAAACTCTCATATTCTTAAGAGAAAACCTTGTGACTTATGGTTAGACAAATAGTTCTTAGACATGAAGCAAAAGCACACACAAAAAAGAAAAAATTAATAAACTGGACTTCATAAAAATTATCACCTTTTGCTCTGTGAAAGACACGGTTAAGAGAATTAAAAGATAAGCTGCAGACTGGGAGAAAATATTTGCAAGTCACATATCCAACAGACAGTTTGTATCCATAAAGAACTCTCAAAATTCAACAGTATGAAAACAGAGAACTCAATTTTTAAATGGGCAAAAGACTTGAACAGACACTTCAGTAAAGAAGATGTATGGATATCAAATGAAAGATGTACAACATCATTAGCCATCACAGAAATGCACATTAAAACCACAGTTAGATATCACTACACACATATTAGAAAGACTAAAACTAAAAACTAAAAACACTGACAATACTAAGTGCTGACAAGGATATGGATCAATAAAGCTCTTATATATTTCTTTGAAAATGCAAAATGGTACAACTTTTCTGGAAACATTTTGGCAGTTTCTTATAAAGTTAAACAAACACTTACCATATGATCCAGAAACTGGAATTTCCTAGTATGTGCAAGGTATTTACTATAGAGAAATAATAAACCCTTGTTCATACAAAAGCCTGTTAATATTAACTCTATTCATAATCACCCACAACTGGAAACAACCCACTGTCTCTCAATGGGTAAAAGGATAAACTATGAGACATCTATACAGTAGAGTACTACTAAGCAAAAAGAAGGAATAAACTACTGATGTGTGCAACAAACTGGATGAATCTCAAAGGCATTATCCTGAGTGAAAGAAGCCAGTATCCACAGGGATGCAAGGATTCTTCAATATCCGCAAATCAATCAGTGTGATACACCACACTGACAAACTGAAGAATAAAAAGCATACAATCATCTCAATAGATGCAGAAAAAGCTTCTGAAAAAATTCAACACCCATTTATGATAAAAACTCTCCAGAAAGTTGGCATAGAGGGAACTTAACATAATAAAGGCCATATATGACAAACCCACAGCTAGCATCATTCTCAACAGTGAATAGATGAAAGCATTCCCTCTAAGATCAGGAACACAACAAAGATATCCACTGTTGGCCCTTTTATTCAATATAGTTTTGGAAGTCCTAGCCAGGGCAATCAGAGAAGAAAAAGAAATAAAAGGAATCCAAACTGGAAAAGTAGAAGTAAAACTGTCACTGTATGCAGATGACATGATACTATACATAGAAAATCCTAAAGATGCCACCAGAAAACTACTAGAGCTCATTCATGTATTTGGTAAAGTTGCAGGATACACAATTAATACACAGAAATCTCTTGCATTCCTATATGCCAAAAATGAAATGTCAGAAAGAGAAGAAAGAGAAGTTAAAGAAACAATCTCATTTACCATCACATCAAAAAGAATAAAATACCTAGTAATAAACCTACCTAAGGAGGCAAAAGACCTGTACTCTGAAAGCTCTAAGACACTGATGAAAGAAATTGAAGATGACACAAACAGATGGAAAGATATACCATGCTCTTGGATTGGAAGACTCAGTATTGTCAAAATGACTATACTACCGAAGGCAATCGACAGATTCAATGCAATCCTATCAAAGTACCAATGACATTTTTCACAGAACTAGAACAAACATTTTTTTTAATTTGTATGGAAACACAAAAGACACCAAATAGCCAAAGCAATCCTGAGAAAGAAAAATGGAGCTGGAGGAATCAGGTTCCCTGACTTCAGACTATACTACAAAGCTACAGTAAGTAAAACAGTATGGTACTGGTGCAAAAACAGAAATATAAATCAATGGAACAGGACAGAAAGCCCAGAAATAAACCAACACACCTATGGTCAATTAATCTATGACAAAGAAGGCAAGACACACAATGGAGAAAGACAGTCTCTTCAATAAGTGGTGCTTGGAAAACTGGACAGCTACATGTAAAAGAATGAAATTAGAACATTCTCTAACACCATACACAAAAACAAGCTCAAAATGGAACAAAGACCTAAATGTAAGGCCAAACACTATAGAACTCTTAGAGAAAAACATAGGCAGAACATTCTTTGGCATAAATCGCAGCAATATCTTTTTTGATCCGTCTCCTAGAGTCATGAAAATAAAAACAAAAACAAACAAACGGGACCTAATGAAACTTAAAAGCTTTTGCACAGCAAAGGAAACCATAAACAAAACAAAAAGACAACCCACAGAATAGGAGACAATATTTGCAAATGAAGCAACTGACAAGGGATTAATCTCCAAAATATACAAGCAGCTCATGCAGCTCAATATCAAAAAAATGAACAACCCAATCAAAAAATGAGCAGAAGATTTGGGGCTTCCCTGGTGGCACAGTGGTTGAGAGTCCGCCTGCCGATGCAGGGGACACGGGTTCGTGCCCCGGTCTGGGAAGATCCCACATGCCGCGGAGCGGCTGCGCCCGTGAGCCATGGCCGCTGAGCCTGCGCGACCGGAGCCTGTGCTCCGCAACGGGAGAGGCCACAACAGTGAGAGGCCCGCGTACCGCATAAAAAAAAAAAAAAAAAGAGAAGATCTAAATAGACATTTCTCCAAAGAAGACATACAGATGGTCAAAAAGCACATGAAAAGATGCTCAACAACACTAATCAGAGAAATGCAAATCAAAACTTCAATGAGGTATCAGCTCACACCAGTCAGAATGGCCATCATCAAAAAATCTACAAACAGTAAATGCTGGAGAGGGTGTGGAGAAAAGGGAACCCTCTTACACTGTTGGTGGGGATGTAAATTGGTACAGCCACTATGGAGAACAGTACGGAGGTTCTGTAAAAAACTAAAAACAGAACTACCATATGATCCAACAACCCCACTCCTGAGCATATGTCTGGAGAAAACCATAATTCAAAAAGATGCATGCACCCCAACATTCATTGCAGCACTATTTACAATAGCCAAGACATGGAAACAACCTAAATGTCCACTGACAGAGGAATGGATAAAGATGTGGTACTTTTATACAATGCAATATTTCTCAACCATAAAAAAGAACGAAATAATGCCATTTGCAGCAAAATGGATGGACCTAGAGATTATCATACTAAGTGAAGTAAGTCAGACAGAAAGACAAATATAATATGATATCACTCATATGTGGAATCTAAAATATGATACAAATGAACTTATTTACAAAGCAGAAACAGAATCACAGATTTCAAAAACAAACTTATGGCTTCCAAAGGGGAAACGTGGCAGGCAGGGATAAATTAGGAGCTTGAGATTAACATACACACACTACTATATATAAAATTGATTACCAACAAGGACCTACTGTATAGCATAGGGAACCCTACTCAATATTCTGTAATAACCTATATGGGTAAAAATCTGAAGAAGAATGAATATATGTATATGTATAACTGAATTACTTTGCTGTACACCTGAAACTAACACAGCATTGCAAATCACCTATACTCCAAAAGAATTTTAAGAAAAAAGCAGCCAGTATCAAAAGATTATGTGTTGTAATGATCTCATATATATGATATTGTCAAAAAGACAAACCTATAGTGATGGAGAACACACCATTGGTTGTCAGGGGCTGGGATGGGGGGAGGTCCTGACTAAAAAGGAGTAGCACAATCGAAATTTTTTGGGTGGTGCAGCCATCTGCACCCTGATTGTGGGGATAGTTACACAAATTTTTAAATGTGTTAAAATCCATAAAAATGTATATACAAAAAGAATAAATTTTACTGTATATTAATTTACAAAATATTTTTTTAACAGAAGTAAAAACATTGCATTGCTAGCATCGTTTTGACCAAATTCCATTGGGTTTGATAACTGTATTACAGTGACCATGCTGTGAGTGTCCAGAATCAAATTGCAAATTTGGATATAACATGATAATGTGGACATGAACTTGACAGTGTTGTATTTACTGGCTTAGAGTAAGGAAACACACCATAATCTTTACTTGGTATTTGTTTACCTTATAGAATTGTATAGCAGAAGTCTAACTTATCATAAGTAAGACTGCCTGTCTAGAGACATTTACAAGCTATTCCTTGATGATATGATGGGCCAAATCAAGTTGGATTTTATGATCAATATTCTTCATAACAAAGAGACTGAAGCCAGGTTGGCTAAAAGAGTCAGTCTTCTTCAATCTACTAAATTCTATTTGCTATGTCTTATTCTCCTAGCGCTGCCTGTTTTTAATAGACATCTATAATACAAATGGTCAGAAATTCCCTGTTCAGATATCAACTACAGCCCACTGTCTCCATTAGTACTTTTACTACGCCAGAATTTAATTGGACCTGAGAGCTTATGTTTGCCAACTTCTTCTAAATATAGTGCTTTCAAGCTTTATACAGAATATGATACTTGGGCACTTAATACTTTGCTTTTTCTTGCTTGGAAATCAGTGACAGGTGTGGGTGGAAAATCTCTGAGCAGGTTTAAAGCAAACTGATAATGAAGAAGCTCTAGAATAGTATCATTTCTAAAGACATTCACTCATTCATTTGCTCATACATTCATTTATTCAAGAAATATTTACACAGTAGCTATGTGATAGGCATTATGCTAACGAATAAGACAGTCAAGGTCCCTGCTCATGCAGCTTACAATTGGATGGGGGGGAGGGTCAAAAATAATCAAATAAATAGCCAAATAAATAAGACAGTCACAGATTATAATAAGTACTAGGAAGGAAAATCCAGGTGAGGTGATAGAGAGTAATTGGGAGAGGCCACCTAAGAGGGGATGGTCAGAAAAGGCCCACTAGCAAAGTAAGATTTGAGCCAAGACCTGAAGGATGAGAATGAGATGGCTGTGAGGAAATGAAGGAATGGGATTCCTAAATGGTGAAGGAAAATGCCCAAAGGCAGGAGAAGGCTCAGTGCATCTGACGAACAGAAAGGCCAGTGTGTTCATGGAGCAGTGAGTGAGAGAGAAGCATGGTATGGAAAGATGTCAGAGGAGCGCAGTAGACAAATCAGGCATCAACTTGTAGGTCAAGCATTCTTTTCTTTCCAAAATAAACAGAAAGCTACTAAAGAATTTTAAGCAGGGAAGTGACATATATAATTTGTTATTTTTTTAAATCTCTCTGGTTGGTACCTAAGAGAATGGGTTGAAAAGGGGCAAAGATGTACCCAAGTTAAGAAGCAACTGTAGAAATTCAAATAAAAGATAATGATGACTTGAACGTAGGTAATAATGCAGATGGGGAGAAGTGGACAGATTTTAAACCTGCTTTGGATGTAGAGTCAACAACATATGCTGATTGAGTAGACATGTGGAGGGTTGAAGGAAAGGGGGAAATCAAACATAACTCCTATACTTTTGGCTTGAGCATCTGAGAGCTTGACAGTGCCATCTATTGAGAAGGTTAATACTGGAGGAAGATTCAGTTCGTGAGAGAAAGAAACTCCTCCGTTTTGAGCACATTAGTTTAAGAAGTCAGTTAGACATTCACATGGGAAGAAATGGAAAGTAACTGGATATGTGAGTAAGTTGCTCAGGTGATAGGTCTAAGTTACACTTAACCAGGGAATATATTGAACCCTTGGGGAAGAGCTCAGGACTGAACTCCAAGGTGTGCCAACATTTGGAAGTTAAGTAGAGAAGAAGTAACCAGCAAAGGAGGATGAGAAAACAAGGCCAGTGATGTTGAAGCCAAACCAGGAGAGTTCAGTGCTTTGGAAACCAAGACATGAAAGTGCTGGTAGATGGAGAGGATGGTCAACCAGCCAACAACTGGAGTGGTTGATGCCGTTCAAGGGTCAAATCAGATGAGGGCAGAGAACAGCCCTTTGGACTGACAACATGGAAGACACTGATACCCTTAAGGAGAACGTTTTAGTGGAAGGAAACCAGTTTTAATGCAGAAACTGGACTAAAGTACAAATGAGAAGTAAAGAAATGGAGGTGGTAAGCATAGGTAATGCACTGTGAAAGTTCAGCTATTCAGGAGAGCAGATAAGTGGGCTCAAGGGAAAGTTTTTCAACATGGGAGAGCTTAGAGAATATTTATGTGCTTATGGAAATTGTCAGCCAAGAAGGAAAAACTGGTGATGTAGGAGAGAGTGGACACAAAGGAAGGAGCACTGTTATGAAGAGGCAGGTGATCTTTGATAAAAGAAAGGGCAGAGATGGGTACACGTGCTTAGTTAATCCTTGTAAGGTAATAATTAGGATGCAATGCCTACAACCTGACTCTCCAGATTAAAGACTGTGTGTAAGACCCAACCCAGAGAGGCTGATCTGTTTCCATCTCATGTATCCCCGGCCATCATGCTATCATGAGGGCAGCTGGCCTGACAAACCCAGCATGCCTCCCTCCAAAGGGAATTGAGTGAGGAGAGGAGCCACATTCAAGAAAATCTGTAATCGTTGCTTATCCCATGTGTATTCAGTTTCATGCAATGTATGAGTAAACTGATTTTATGTTGTTAATAAAATAGAGTTGTCAGTTATTTTCTCTCTATCTAAGGTTTTTCGTGAAAACTTAGAGGAGACCATAGTTTAGCCTGTAACATATCCTACCAGTGAAATCTATCAGCAATACAAGAAGGCTTATGAGAGTAAGAATGTCCTATTTCAAGTATGTTAGTGGTATATGGTGGGCTGGCTGGGCTGTGCGGTATGCTGAGACCACTATGGCAGACAAACTCGAAACCGGGACAGAAGCTTCCCTACACAGACAGGATAACTAGAAAAAGTGGCTATAGTTTCCTGGACACTCCGCGCCCTTTAGATGATTAAAGGATTATCCCTTCAGGTAGCAGATTAAATCCAGGCATCATCTAAGGGTGAACATTCACTCCGATAGAACTGCAAAGCCGGCTCTCATTGGCTATGCTCAATTACAGGACAGAACTACACCCACAGGATGAAAGCCACAGTTATCTTCAGCTGAGCAGGGGTTAGTAAGCTGAGAGCAGAGTGCCAGGATCCAGGGAGAAATGAAACAGTCACTTCCACCAAATCCTATGAGGTCTGGGTAGTGAATATTAGCAACGCATTTAAGCTTGCTGGGCAGTGCTGCTGACTCCAGAGATTTCTTTTTATCCCTCACCCTTTAGTCATGGTTAAGCTCTAATAAGGATATGTTTTTACTAAGTGAATTTAGAGTCACTCTTTTTGGAGACCTGAATGGCCTTCTCTATCAAATTTTCTACTAAATTCTTATTTTACCATAAAAATATATACAAACACACACACGTGCACACACATACACACACGTCCTAAAGATAGTCCAGAACATATTCTAATTTAGCCTGTAGGAACAGAGCAGGAAGCTATCATACAATCAAATCTTTCGACCCATAAACCTCACCAAATCTCTTAGAGTCATTAAGAAATTTCTGTAATCCCATGAGAATGCCTCCAGAGGCACGTGCATGATGGCATGCACACAATTATGACTCACTTAGCAGAGTCAGCATCTCTATGAACAAACACAAAACCCAAGATTAAACACCCTTCCACATTAGGACAATCCAAAAAGCTCATCTTCTCTTGGCTTCAGAGCTGAAGCTATTGCTGAATGTATCCTCTGAGGCACCGCCCTTCCCATGATCAAGAAATTCTAAGTGTTCTTAGGGACCCTGGTGTGACATTAAGCTCCATCCCTAACTGAGTGGGGCTAAGAACAACTCTTTCTGTTTGCAGAACCTGCTACAGATCTCACATTTCCTTCTTGAGTGTTTTCTCAACTCTCCTTAGAGTTATTTTCGTATTTCATTAGTGGTTAGCATATGGTTCTTCCTTGGAAAATCACTTATTTGAAAATGATGTCCCCAAAGCTTTTCTTCTCTCCCAGGCAATCTCTCAATGGCTATGCCTCTCCAAGAGTCATTGCCTATTTCTCTCTCATACAAACTGAAGGCCTGCAGGGAGATACAAAAGAACCATTTTTCTTAGCTAAACCTTGAACATATCACTAGGTCACCTATGTGCTCTTAAATACAGTTTTCTCAGTTTCATTTGCCCTTTTACAGCACTGGGGGCAAATCACATTCAACTTACCCTGGACTTTTGATTCATGTGAAGGAAGATGTGATGGTGGGATAAGAACAAGAGAGAGAACTTTGAGAAACACAGTTTATCCCTGCAGACACTGTTTGTTTCCCCTGGGAAGAAATAAACAAGGCCTCAGGCCAGGAGCTGAAGATGGAGGCACACAGGTATAGCGATAACTAAACATTAGGGAGAGGAGTGGGTATCAGCACAAATGTGCTGCTGACCATGGTCCTGAGAAATATTTGCCTATTAGGGTCTAATCTTCCTAATACTGAGATACTGGTGACTCTGGTACAACCCTCTTCAGGACTTCTGAATCAGGTGAGGAAGGAAGTGGTGGCAGGAAAGAATGGAAGAAAGCAAGAGAGAGATGGACAGAGGTTCTCAGAGAAGCGTAGTCATTAACTAATTCCCAGGAAGAAAAAAAGACTTTCTGGACAACATTTTCAATTAATTGTAATCACTAAGAAAGAAACAACTAACCATACCTAAAAATCAAACATTTGAGGGTAACTAAGAAATTTTGTACCAGAATATGCAGAGTTGTACAAGGGGAGGCATGAACAAATAAGTATGACCAGGAGATGAACAGAGCATCAGCTGCGTAGAATCGAAATGTCATTGTGAGTTGAGTTATAACAACATCCTCCTCTCATCCCTCTGCATTATCTCCTTGGAGGATCTTGTCCATTTCCATGGCTGCAACAGCATCTAATGCTGATGACTCCAACTTCATATTTCCACCTGTGATCTCACCTTTGAGCTCTAGAAATTAGAGCCTACTTCCCATCTCTACTTGTATGATTCATAAGACATGAATTCCCCAATTGAACACGCCTATAGAGAGAGAACAACTGGCAGCACAGAAAAAAAAAATACTTCAATAGGATAAATACAGTATCAGACAGTGTAAACCACGCGACAACATTCAGGACAAAGGAAAAAATTCTAACTGGATAGGAAACTTGGACGTGAGACAGGGGGCTTATTCAGAGAGGATAGTGAAAAGATGGAAACTCAGAGGCATTTCCTGCTCATGGTAACTATAAATAAAAGCAATTCCTTTCTGAATACCCTGCAGAAAGAGTTGTGGCCAGGCATGTCTTCCCAGTCATATCTGTACCCACAAATAGGAACACTGTCAAATAATGATAATAAGATTCTCAAATCCAGAAACTCAAAGGCTGAAGGTAAGACTAAAGGAAACTCACATATACTGATAAACCCAGAAAAGTGATGATGGAGTCATCATGTTCCAAAGCCTCAGAATTCCAGAACCAAGGCTTGCAGGACGATATCTTAAAGGAAGTAAAAGTAGCATTACTTTACACAGTGGGTAGTAAATTTATGGAATTCTTAGCTCTAGTGGTAACAGAAGCTAAAAACATAAATCAAGTTGAAAATTTTTGGATCCCTTTCTCGGTAGAGGCATCATTGTGTATTAGCAAGGGACTTTTATTTGGGGGAAGCATAACTGGTTGTGTAAGCCTGAAGACCTAGAGAGATTTGTAAATGCCATCCTGATACCATCTTTCAAATAAATACAGAGGTAAGACAAGACTGCCCACAGGTTATAGAACATGGAGCTGATAGAGATCTGAATGTCAACATCTTGGACTAAGTAAGACCAGAATTGAGAACTGAGATAACCCAAATGCCAAAGACCAGAATTGAGAACTGAGATAACCCAAACGCCACATGTAAAGTAACAGAATGGCATTTAATAGCAAAAAGACAGAAGGAGCAAGTTCAGAGGAGAGGAAGGAGGTAGATACTGGAAAGATGTTTCAAGACTCAAACATAGGAGCTTATCTAGGGGGTAAGGGCCTGGCCATGGATGAGGAGCAGGTTGTCATGGGCACAAAGCTATGGCACCCCTTCAAAGGTAAAGCCTGCCAATGGACCAGTGACCTTTCCGTATACTCTTTGGAACATGAAATGCACACACAGATTATAACATCCTCTAAAAACATATTCTAGTATGAAGACTGGCGTGCTGCATGAGAAGGCTCACGCATGCACACACACACATTCCCATAAAGTTTTTATTAGCATCAAAAGCCAAGAAAGGAGGAGGGAAAGGATCCTTTGACCCAAAGACTGAACAAAGTTTTTCACAATATGTCATGCACATGAGAATTTAATGAGTCACAAATTCCAGGGGGTATTTTTTTCCTCAATTTTCCAGTTTGTTCTGTTTTGCAAATATTTGTACTCAAATGATAATTTGAGTACAGCCACACTGACTCCCTCATGAAGAGCTTTATTTTGAGCCAGAAGACATCTGCTAAATTGAGATTTACAAAGAACTTAATAAACCCCAACATAAATAGATGAGCTCTGAATATTTTATTCTGAGCATTCCCTTCCTTATGTACTCACAAATTATACACCAGTAGGCAAAGCATCTCAAAAGAGCGATGAGTAAATCTCCTCAGAATATTTTCCTTCTGAACACCTTGGAGATGTTCTTCCATTCAAAGCCATTAATCAGGGAGGTTAGACACTGCCTTCCTCATATGCAATCTTTGTCTCTACCGGCTACTGATGCACGATGTGGGGAAAGACAAAGCCAGTGCACTGGAGGATTATGACAGTTGATGACTGACATCAAGAATCCATAATATATTCCAGACACAGATTTCAGTCAAGTCTAACAGTGCACAGGACGCACTATGGCACGAGCCAAAACCCTTGGGAACTTCATATTCCTGGGGAGCGGCTGTTTTACGATTTTCAGCCTCATAAGTGAATCAGATTTGGCCTCATTGCTTTGCTTTCGAAACCGTTACTTGGCACTGTCACAGTGAAAAAACCAATGGCCTAAAATGCAATTAGCTATTATGCCTCCTTGTTAAGCAACAGCCTGCTTGCCCCTGGCAATACATGTGAGATGCAGTTAATGTGGCATGCCTACCTGTTAGGCAGGTCCCAGTCCAGATGAAATAAGGAACTCGAGGCATTTCTCTGCAGACTCCAAAACTATTAAAAAAAAATTGCCTGCCAAATTAAAGAGAAGTTTTGTAACATGATATAGATGCAGTGTCGCAGAGGTTCTGGGCTCCCTCTGGAACTGTGTAATATTTTAATAATATTTATCACTTATCTCCTGTGGTTAGAAAGGTAGAGAGGGTCAGGAAGGCACAGCATATAAATTGGTTTCTGCGGCCTTTGATAAAAAACTGTTTGCATTACATCATTTTAGTGGCTCTTGAATTCTGACTGAGGACATTATTTGGCTCTCCAAAACTGACGGCACCTCCTCGGGCGATAAAGCCATAATATGGAAAATTTTGCACTCCCTACCCTTCCCTTGTAAATTGAAGTCCTAGCAAGAGGAAAGACTTCAGTTTTGCCATCTATCTGCAAATGCATGACTATGATAATGATAATGACCAATTCCACATCACTGAACAAGAGTACTCCATTAATTCCGAGGAGCCAGGTCTCAAGGATAAATGAAATAAGTGTCCAGTGGTCTCAGTCCCTGCCCTGGGTCCTACCAATCCCAGCTGGCTCCCAATCACCCACAGTGAAATCCCAGCTGTTTCCTGAATGTGCAGCAAGAGCGTATAAATTTCTTTCCACGATAAACCAGCTTCTGAGATGGTGGACCCTGATCCTTGTAGGTCTTTAGTTTTGCAGTGTGCGATATGCATGTTTGGGGCCTGTGAGACGGGTTGCTTTAACAGCCCCAATGAATGTCCTCCGTATACTCATCTCTTTGTCCTGTAACTTTGTAGACCCCGTCCACTGTAACTCTGGGCTTGACCATGTGACTTTCTTTCGCCAGTGGGACCATAACAAACCTGACACTTAACAGAGGTATTACAAAGTGTTTGAGTACTTCTGCTTCCTCTCTTGTTCCTCCGTGATTATCGTGAGTATATCTCAGGCAGGGCAGCCTGAGACCATGCCTGAGCTAGCATGCCAGGGGCGTATGTGGGACATGTGCATGTGACAGGCCCATGGAGGAGACCTCAGCATGCCCAGCTGTGGCCACCCCAGCCCAGGCAGTCTTCATCTGACTCACCAGCTGAACAGATGCATGAATGGGCCCAACTAACCCAAGATGCATGGGAAATAATAAATGGCTATTGTTTTGGGTCACTATTTGGGGGTGTTTTGTTACATGGTACTATGTTGGCAATAAGTAACTGATATAGAGCAGGAGCTGAATTTTTTAGGGCAACAAAGGACAATGTGAGTGCTAACGTCATCCTGCTTCTCCACTGTCCCCTGTGCAACCTCATTAAATGTCAAACAAAAACTTAAAGAGTCAGCTTGAAAGAGCACTAAATGATTAATCTATCTGAAGCACGCACAGTTTGGGGAGGCATCACAGACAAGAGGCGAAGCAGGACCTCAGCTATCAGGTGACTGTGAACAGGCCTAGGTGGATGCGTCTAAGGACAGACAGGACTCAAAAGCCTGAGACACTGACGCATCATGAAGCTGAGTACCCGACTTTGGCCCTGGGGCTCCAGAGTCTCTCAGCAAGCTTACAGGTACAGGCTCTATCTCATCAACACCTTCCTTGAGAAAAACTCTGAAGAATCTCAGAAGGAATCTCAATGGTCATCTGGTATGTACACTCCTGAAATTTGATAAATGTGAGTTGTCTGTCATCTTGCCTGGTTTGTTATAAGCTGAACAAATGATTGTATCTGGGAGAGATGGTACATTAATGACAATCACTGGGGACAGTCAGACAGGTCTGAGAACTAGAAAAGGCCTCTGTGTGTTCAGGTTCCTGCCTGGAACTCCCTCACTAGGCTCTGCCAGCAAGAAATACAAACCGAGCCAGAGCCTTCGATTTCTCTAAAGCTTTTAATCCACACATTAAAGCCAGAATCTGAAGGAAAAATAAACCAGGTTTCATTAATCAGAATTTTACAAAATCTCAAGTCAAACAAAAATGTATCATATGCCTGGTTTTGTGCCCTCTGCTGGACACTATTGTTTTTCAAAATAAGGACACAGACGTCTGCCTTCAAAATTCTTATAATTTGCTAAAGGAATATCAACATACTGTAAATACTAGCAGACCAATAAGGACTACATAATTATGATAATCATTTATATGTTCATAAATATTCGGATTCTCCTTCCACACACAAGGAAGGATTTTATTTTTTTAACATCTGTATTGGAGTATAACTGCTTTACAACGGTGTGTTAGTTTCTGATCTAAAACATAGTGAATCAGCCATACATATACATATACCTTCATATCTCCTCCCTCTTGCATCTCCTTCCCGCCATCCCTATCCCACCCCTCTAGGTGGACACAAAAAACCGAGCTGATCTCCCTGTGCTATGTGGCTGCTTCCCACTAGCTATCTATTTTACATTTGGTAGTGTATATATGTCAATGTTACTCTGTCACTTGTCCAAGCTTACCCTTCCCCGTCCCTGTGTCGTCAACTCCGTTCTCTATGTCTGAGTCTTTATTCCTGTCCTGCCCCTAGGTTCTTCAGAACCTTTTTTTTTCTTTTTAGATTCCATATATATGTGTTAGCATACAGTATTTGTTTTTCTCTTTCTAACTTACTTCACTCTGTATGACAGTCTCTAGATCCATCCACCTCACTACAAATAACTCAATTTCGTTTCTTTTTATGGCTGAGTAATATTCCATGGTATAAATGTGCCATATCTTCTTCATCCATTCATCTGTCAATGGACACTTCGGTTGCTTCCATGTCCTGGCTATTGTAAATAGAGCTGCAGTGAGCATTGTGGTACATGACTCTTTGAATTTCTCAGGGTATATGTCCACTAGTGGGATTGCTGGGTCATATAGTAGTTCTACTTTTAGGTTTTTGAGGAATCCCCATACTCTTCTGCATAGTGGCTGTATCAATTTACGTTCCCAACAACACTGCAAGACGGTTCCCTTTTCTCCACACCCTCTCCAGCATTTACTGCTTGTAGATTTTCTGATGATGGCTATTCTGACCTGTGTGAGGTGAAACCTCATTGTAGTCTTGATCTGCATTTCTCTTAGAGATGTTGAGCATCCTTTCATGTGTTTGTTGGCAATCTGTATATCTTCTTTGGAGAAATGTCTATTTTAGGTCTTCTACCCATTTTTGGATTGGGTGGTGGTTTTTTTTTTTTTGATATTGAGCTGCATGAGCTGCTTGTATATTTTTGAGATTAATCCTTTGTCAGTTGCTTCATTTGCAAATATTTCCTCAGATTCTGAGGGTTGTCTTTTCCTCTTGTTTGCTGTGCAACAGCTTTTAAATTTCATTAGGTCTCATTTGTTTATTTTTGTTTTTATTTCCATTTCTCTAGGATGTGGGTCAAAAAGGACCTTGCTGTGATTTATGTCATAGAGTGTTCTGCCTATGCTTTTCTCTAAGAGTTTGATAGTGTCTGGCCTTACATTTAGGTCTTTAATCCATTTTTTTTTAACATCTTTATTGGGGTATAATTGCTTTACAATGGTGTGTTAGTTTCTGCTTTATAACAAAGTGAATCAGTTATATATATAGATATGTTCCCATATCTCTTCCCTCTTGCGTCTCCCTCCCTCCCACCCTCCCTATCCCACCCCTCCAGGCTGTCACAAAGCACCAAGCCAATATCCCTGTGCCATGCGGCTGCTTCCAACTAGCTATGTACCTTACTACGTTTGTTAGTGTGTATATGTCCATGACTCTCTCTCGCCCTGTCACAGCTCACCCTTCCCCCTCCCCATAACCTCAAGTCCGTTCTCTAGGAGGTCTGCGTCTTTATTCCTGCCTTACCCCTAGGTTCTTCATGAAATTTTTTTTTCTTAAATTCCATATATATGTGTTAGCATATGGTATTTGTCTTTTTCTTTCTGACTTACTTCACTCTGTATGACAGACTCTAGGTCTATCCACCTCATTACAAATAGCTCAATTTCGTTTCTTTTTATGGCTGAGTAATATTCCATTGTATATATGTGCCACATCTTCTTTATCCATTCATCCGATGATGGGCACTTAGGTTGTTTCCATCTCCGGGCTATTGTAAATAGAGCTGCAATGAACATTTTGGTACATGACTCTTTTTGAATTTCGGTTTTCTCAGGGTATATGCCCAGTAGTGGGATTGCTGGGTCATATGGTAGTTCTATTTGTAGCTTTTTAAGGAACCTCCATACTGTTCTCCATAGTGGCTGAACCAATTCACATTCCCACCAGCAGTGCAAGAGTGTTTCCTTTTCTCCACACCCTCTCCAGCATTTATTGTTTCTAGATTTTTTGATGATGGCCATTCTGACTGGTGTGAGATGATATCTCATTGTAGTTTTGATTTGCATTTCTCTAATGATTAATGATGTTGAGCATTCTTCCATGTGTTTGTTGCCAGTCTGTATATCTTCTTTGGAGAAATGTCTATTTAGGTCTTCTGCCCATTTTTGGATTGGGTTGTTTGTTTTTTTGTTATTGAGCTGCTTGTAAATTTTGGAGATTAATCCTTTGTCGGTTACTTCATTTGCAAATATTTTCTCCCATTCTGAGGGTTGTCTTTTGGTCTTGTTTACGGTTTCCTTTGCTGTGCAAAAGCTTTGAAGTTTCATTAGGTCCCATTTGTTTATTTTTCTTTTTATTTCCATTACTCTAGGAGGTGGGTCAGAAAGGATCTTGCTGTGATTTATGTCATAGAGTGTTCTGCCTATGTTTTCCTCTAAGAGTTTGATAGTTTCTGGCCTTATATTTAGGTCTTTAATCCATTTTGAGCTTATTTTTGTGTATGGTGTTAGGGAGTGATCTAATCTCATACTTTTACATGTACCTGTCCAGTTTTCCCAGCACCACTTATTGAAGAGGCTGTCCTTTCTCCACTGTACATTCCTGCTTCCTTTATCAAAGATAAGGTGTCCATATGTGCATGGGTTTATCTCTGGGCTTTCTATCCTGTTCCATTGATCTATCTTTCTGTTTTTGTGCCAGTACCATACCATCTTGGTAACTGTAGCTTTGTAGTATAGTCTGAAGTCAGGGAGCCTGATTCCTCCAGTTCCTTTTTTCGTTCTCAAGATTGCTTTGGCTATTCGGAGTCTTTTGTGTTTCCATACAAATTGCAAAATTTTTTGTTCTAGTTCTGTGAAAAATGCCAGTGGTAGTTTGATAGGGATTGCATTGAATCTATAGATTGCTTTGGGTAGTATGGTCATTTTCACAATGTTGATTCTTCCAATCCAAGAACATGGTATATCTCTCCATCTATTTGTATCATCTTTAATTTCTTTCATCAGTGTCTTGTAATTTTCTGCATACAGGTCTTTTGTCTCCTTAGGTAGGTTTATTCCTAGATATTTTATTCTTTTTGTTGCAATGGTAAATGGGAGTGTTTTCTTGATTTCACTTTCAGATTTTTCATCATTAGTATATAGGAATGCCAGAGATTTCTGTGCATTAATTTTGTATCCTGCCACTTTACCAAATTCATTGATTAGCTCTAGTAGTTTTCTGGTAGCATCTTTAGGATTCTCTATGTATAGGATCATGTCATCTGCAAACAGTGACAGCTTTACTTCTTCTTTTCCGATTTGGATTCCTTTTATTTCCTTTTCTTCTCTGATTGCTGTGGCTAAAACTTACAAAACTATGTTGAATAAGAGTGGTGAGAGTGGGCAACCTTGTCTTGTTCCTGATCTTAGCGGAAATGGTTTCAGTCTTTCACCATTGAGAATGATGTTGGCTATGGGTTTGTCATATATGGCCTTTATTATGTTGAGGTAAGTTCCCTCTATGCCTAAATGTATGCTGAATTTTGTCAAAAGCTTTTTCTGCATCTATTGAGATGATCATATGGTTTTTCTCCTTCAATTTGTTAATATGGTTTATCACATTGATTGACTTGCGTATACTTAAGAATCCTTGCATTCCTGGGATAAATCCCACTTGATCATGGTGTACGAGCCTTTTAATGTGCTGTTTGATTCTGTTTGTTGCAAGATTTTTAATCACAGTCTCAATTTCAGTGCTTGTGATTGGTCTGTTTATATTTTCTATCTCTTCCTGGTTCAGTCTCGGAAGGTTGTGCTTTTCTAAGAATTTGTCCATTTCTTCTTGGTTGTCCATTTTATTGACATATAGTTGCCTGTAGTTCTCTCTCATGATTCTTTGTATTTCTGGAGTGTCAGTTGTTACTTCTCCTTTTTCATTTCTAATTATGTTGATTTGAGTCTTGTCCCTTTTTTTCTTGATGAGTCTGGTTAGTGGTTTATCAATTTTGTTTTTCTTCTCAAAGAACCAGCTTTTAGTTTTATGATTGTTGCTATTGTTTCCTTCATTTCTTTTTCATTTAGTTCGGATCTGATCTTTATGATTTCTTTCCTTCTGCTAACTTTGGAGTTTTTTTGTTCTTTTTTCTCTAATTGCTTTAGGTACAAAGTTAGGCTGTTTATTTGAGATGTTTCTTGTTTCTTGAGGTAGAACTGTATTGCTTTAAACTTCCCTCTTAGAACTGCTTTTGCTGCATCCCATAAGTTTTGGGTCATCGTGTTTTCATTGTCATTTGTTTCTAGGTATTTTTTGATTTTCTCTTTGAATTCTTCAGTGATCCCTTGGTTATTTAGTAGCATATTCTTTAGCCTCCATGTGTTTGTATTTTTTACAGTTTTTTTTCCCTGTAATTGCTATCTAGTCTCATAGTGTTGTGGTTGGAAAAGATAGTTGATACAATTTCAATTTTCTTAAATTTACCAAGGCTTGATTTGTGACCCAAGGTATGATCTATCCTGGAGAATGTTTCATGGGCACTTGAGAAGAATGTGTAATCTGCTGGTTTGGGATGCAATGTGCCATAAATATCAATTAAGTGCATCTTCTTTAACGTGTCATTTAAAGCTTGTGTTTCCTTGTTTATTTTCATTTTGGATGATCTGTCCATTGGTGAAAGTGGGCTGTTAATGTCCCCTACTATGATTGTGTTACTGTCGATTTCCCCATTCTTGGCTGTTACCATTTGTATTATGTATTGAGGTGCTCCTATGTTGGGCACATAAATATTTACAATTGTTTTATCTTCTTCTTGGATTGATCCCTTGATCATTATGTAGTGTCCTCCTTTGTCTCTTGTAATAGTCTATTTCAAAGTCTATTTGTCTGATGTGAGAATTGCTACTCCAGCTCTCTTTTGATTTCCATTTTCATGGAATATCTTTTTAATAATAAAATAATAATAAATAATAAATAAATAATAATAAAATAATAAAATAAAATAGTTATAAAAATTTTTAAAAATGATTAAAAAATAAAAACGTAATTTAAAAAAAGAAAGAAAGAGAGAAGAGAGCAACCAAACCAAAAAACAAATCCAACAATAACAAGTGCTAAAAACTAAACGAAAAGAAAAAAAAGCAGACAGAACCCTACGACAAACGGTAAAACCAAAGCTATACAGACAAAATCACACAAAGAAGCATACACATACACTCACAAAAACAGAAAAAGGAAAATATATACATATATATATATATATATATAAAAGGAAGAGAGCAACCAAATCAATAAACAAATCTACCAATGATAATAAGCTCTAAATACTAAACTAAGATAAACATAAAACCAGAAACAAATCAGATGCAGAAAGCAAACCCCAAGTCTACAGTTGCTCCAAAATTCCACCACCTCAATTTTGGGATGATTCGTTGTCTATTCAGGTATTCCAGGGATGCAGGGTACATCAAGTTGATTGTGGGGATTTAATTTGCTGCTCCTCAGGCTGCTGGGAGAGATTTCCCTTTCTCTTCTTTGTTCGCACAGCTCCCGGGGTTCAGCTTTGGATTTGGCCCCGCCTCTGCATGTAGGTCGCCTGAAGGCGTCTGTTCTTCGCCCAGACAGGACAGGGTTAAAGGAGCAGCTGATTCGGGGGCTCTGGCTCAATCAGGCCAGGGGGAGGGTGGGGTACAGTATGTGGGGCGAGCCTGCGGCAGCAGAGGCCAGCATAAGGTTGCACCAGCCTGAGGCACGCCGTGTGTTCTCCTGGGGAAGTTGTCCCTCGATCACAGGACCCTGGCAGTGGCAGGCTGCACAGGCTCCCGGGAGGGGAGGTATGCATAGTGACCTGTGTTGCACACAGGCTTCTTGGTGGCTGCAGCAGCAGCCTTAGCGTTTCATGTCCATCTCTGTTGTCCACACTGATAGCCACTACTCGCGCCCATCTCTGGAGCCCGTTTAGGCAGTGCTCTTAATCCCCTCTCCTTGCACACCCCGAAACAACGGTCTCTGGCCTCTTAGGCAGGTCCAGACGTTTCCCCAGACTACCCCCCGGCTAGCCGTGGCACACTAGCCCCCTTCAGGCTGTGTTCACGCAGCCAACCCCAGTCCTCTCCCTGAGATCTGAACTCCGAAGCCTGAGCCTCAGCTCCCAGCCCCGCCCGCCCCGGCGGGTGAGCAGACAAGCTTCTCGGGCTGGTGAGTGCCGGTCGGCCCTGATCCTCTGTGCCGCAATCTCTCTGCTTTGCCCTCTGCACCCCTGTTGCTGGGCTCTCCTCCGTGGCTCCGAAGCTCCCCCCCCACCCAACCCCGTCTTTGCCCACGAAGGGGCTTCCTAGTATGTGGAAACCTTTCCTCCTTCACATCTCCCTCCCAGAGGTGCAGGTCCCGTCCCTATTCTTTTGTCTCTGTTTTTTCTTTTTTCTTTTGCCCTACCTAGGTACGTGGAGAGTTTCTTGCCTTTTGGGAAGTCTGAGGTCTTCTGTCAGCATTCAGTAAGTGTTCTGTAGGAGCTGTTCCACGTGTAGATGTATTTTTGATATATTTGTGGGGAGGAATGTGATCTCCACATCTTACTCCTCCGCCATCTTGAAGGTCCCTCCGCACCACTTTTTAAATATGTTAGGTCTGAACTCAGTCCTCCCACTTGCTCAGACTTCAGTCCACCTGAGGCAGGGGCCAGTGCCCTTAGAAGCACCAACCGTCAGGCCAAGAGCTAAGTGCTTTACAGGCAGAGCAGGCCCTGGGGGCTTGAAATACATGACCATTCAACACGCCATCCCGGGACTGTCATCCTGCTCCAGGCAGCCAGCTCTTCCACCAGGAAACCTCAGACTAGAGCTTACTGTCTGAACTGTCTTTGACTAGGCCTGGGACAGCCTTCATCCTAGGTAATATAATTAAGCTATTAAGCAATAATGATGGAGACTATGCTTATTATAAGGTAATTGTACACTCAGGATGGTTTTAGCAGCAAGGCCTACCCAGAGGGCCTTAAGTCTCCAGGAAGGAGATTAACTCGTGATAAAAAGACTCACTGGGGCCTTCTCTGCTTTGGAAAGTTTTTTTAAAATAATAATCTTTACCACAGAGAAAGATGATACGGTGGGGGGGAGAGGACTTTTGAACAACAATTTCAGATGTGAAACGTTCAGATTAATGGGCCCTACTAGACTGTCCCACTGCCAGTCAATACCTCATTAACCATTACAATAAAAACAGAAATACTCAAGACAAGGGTCTCCTATTGTGGAAAATAGACAAATACCCCAAAAGCTAATCTTGGAGAGGCTCAATATGGGGATGAGGGAAGCAGGGAATTCACCTGGTCTAATTACATAAGCCAGTTTAACGATTTCTCCTTTATTTGCACTTTCTTGAGAGTGCTCAGGAAAACATGTCATAGATTTTTCTGTCTGGTTTCAACAAGCTTATTGACTCATCTGTGCCAACTGCACATCAAAGCATATGCTCTTAGCCTCCTCTGTGGTGTGTGATGTGTGTGTGTGATATCCAGGGCTAGGTGGTTCTCTGATGTCTCTGCTCCTCACTTCCAGAGAGGCTTCTCAGTCACAATGAGAGAGAAGTGACCAGTACAGAAGCTCCAGACTATCCTCTCCCGCACAAAGCCGAAAACTCTCCACAAGGGCGCAGCAGCATCATGGCTGCCAACAGAGTGTGTTCTATCCTACATGCACCTGTTGACACATAATCAAGGAATTCTAGGTACGTAAGACAAAAAATTCAAGTGGAACCTCCCAGGGAAGAATTCCTGCCATTTCCCTTTTATTTTGACACCACACTAGGGATCCTGTCATGTGAGGGTTGGTCATTAGTCTTTTACAGTTATCTCTAAATACCCCTTGGATCCATACATGCCTTTCCACCTTCAGAGCCGCCTCCTTCATCCAAGCTATCATAATTTCTCACCTGGACTATTGCGATAGCCTTAAAACCTGTCCTTCTAGCAGCCTCTGCATTGCATTCAGAGCAATGTGGTTTTCTTTTTTATTGAGGTGAAATTCACATAACATAAAATTAACCACTTGAAGTTTACAATCCACTAGCATTTAGTGTACATGCACAGGACTGTGCATGTACCACCTATATCAAGTTCCAAAAGCTTGTCATTATCCCAATAGGAAACTCCATACCATTACGCAATCACTCCCCATTCCCGTGCTCTCTCCAACTCCTAGCAACCATGAACCTGATTTTTGTCTCTATGGCTTTACCTATTCTAGGTATTTTGTGTAAACAGAATCATGAAGTATTTGTCCTTTTGTGTCTGGCTTCTTTCATTTAGCTTAATGTTTTCAAGATTCATCCATGTTGTAGCAAGCATCAGTACTTCATTCCTGTTCATGACTGAGTAATATTCCATTGTATGTATATACCCTAATTTGTTTACCCATTCATTCACTGAGGGACGTTTGGGGGTTTCCACTTTGGGCTAGTGTGAAGAGTGCTGCTATGAACATTCTGGTGGTGGCAGAAGTCAATCAAAGCAGCTGGGTGGCATTATGAAAAGAAATTTTAGTTTCTACCTAGTCCTGTGAAGTTTATAGAAGTCTGTCCGGCCTAGAGCTGTTGAGCCCCCCCGTTTCAAGGGAGAGAAATGGGAAAAACTTACTCCTCTCCAAACTGAGATGTTCTAGCCAAGGCCATTGTGAGCTGTCACTTCACAGACATTGGAGATTTCCCTTCTCACTCTCCAGGGCTCTCACCAATCAAAAGAACATAAACCAACCAATAGGACAGGGTCAAACATGGGTCTTTAACTAGATTATGGGTTTTGCTTTCAAGCCTGTCATAATACCTATAAGCTGTATAGCAAACCAAAAATGGAAAAAGACCTCTGTTTCAATGGAATTTACCCAGCCTTCTAACTGTATGCCAATGTAATGAACCCTTTTATGCTAATATCAAGCCAGATCAGTTGCAGGCATTTTGTTCATTAGAAGGTATCATTTTTCAACTCTTATCAGTATGTAAATTAGATTGACTCTCTGGCCACCTGCTCCAAAGGCACAAACTCTCGAAATTCAATTAACATAATTTTTATTCTAGTGTGACACTTCTGTTGATGAGGGCTGGTAGAGCCCCTAGCTGAGGACTGGGCTGGGGTTCCTCTACTTTTGGCAGAACCAGAAAAGGCTAGGTTTTCCTAAGGTAAAAGCCACTAGAAATCAAACCTCGGGGACATGAATCAGAGGATGCCAAGTATTTTCTTGCTGGAAGTTCTTCAGAAATGTCTAATGCCAACCCCCTTTTCTGACACATCAGGACACTGAGGCTCCAACTGCAGAGATGGGAGGGTTCTGATGCAGACGTTCAGGAGGGGCTATCTGAATAGTGGGTGAATACCTGGACTGAATCCCAGAGGCAGCTTCCGACCTAGGTCCAGCTGTACAGTCAGAGAAATGTGTTTTCCATTGTTAAAAAAAGAAAGGACAGGCCCAAAATAGAGTCACCTGTGCTAAGCCCCACATCAATAAACCAAGACTTACTATCTAACCTAATTGCAGTTACGACCACCTGCAGGAATGTCGTCTGACCCGGTCAGTCTGGAACTTTCTGGTCAGCATCAGTGAGGTAATCTGCCACATAGCTCCCTTCCATCCCCCATAGGTCGGTTACCTAAGCCTAAAACAGTTCACTCTTTTGCCTCTTCTGCCTATAAAAGGCTTCCATCTTGTACAACTCCTTGGAGCTACTCACTACTTGCCAGATGGGATGCTGCCCATTCATGAATCATTCATAAATCCAATTAGATCTCTAAAATTTACTCAGTTGAATTTTTATTTTTTAACACCACCTACTCCTATTTCCTTTTTTTCACCCTTTTCTTCTCCTTCGTGCCATCACCCCCAGCTACCCAGAAGTCTACACTATGGTGTCCCATCTCTATCTACTCTCTCAAACACTGCCTTAGAACACAAACTTCTCCTTTCCTTCCTTCTCCCTCTTCTATCTATGTTATTGATTGTTTACTTTGATAATCTGATGAATGCAATGAACTCTCTCAGAAAAAAAATGCACCCACACAGTTTTGCATTCAATTTTAGTGTTTTCAGACCTCCTGAGGTCTTATCCACCTGTCACAACTTAAGAACTCTTGACTTCTGCCTTTTTTTTTTCTCTAAGCAATCATGGGGGGAAAGCAGTCAGAAAATTTAAATTTTGTGCTGAAAAGTATTTCCCAACCCAGGTTCCCCACAAAGAAGAGCCTGAGACAAAAGCTGAAAATACAGCACTTCATTGGGAAGTCTGATCCCAGGGAGATGGATGGGGGAGGGGTGAAGGTTGTATTATGGAGTTTGCCACCTGAAGGGGGGAGGGGGAGGTAGGAACTGTTCTGGATGGCACAACCTATGAACCTCGCAGATATCTGAGGAATCCCAAGCTGAGGCATCAGTTAACAAAGCTCTGGGGTGGGTGTTGAGAGATGCAGAAGGTGGGCCTGAGGTGAGGCATGGCTTGCTGCACCTGCATGAACCTGGTCTGAGCTCTCCCTGAGTTGGTCCCCACAGCAGTGGCCAAAAGAAGACACAGGTGAGGCGAAGAGGATCTAAAGCGATGCTTAAGAGGTATCTGACATAGGAATCTTGCAATCTGTCTAAATCATTTTCCACATTTATCTGATAAACTAACTCACACTTATCTGTCAGGGATTGGGAAGAATTCTGGTTACCCAGAAATGGCATTAAATTTGGAAAAGGCATTAAAGTTGTACAATAAGATATTTTGAGAAAGAGAGATCACACTCACGTAACTTTTACTACAGTATATTGCTACAATATATTGTTCTATCTTATTATCATTGTTAATCTCTTATTTACCTAATTTATAAATTAAACTTTATCATAGGTATGTATGTATAGGAAAAAACATAGTACAATATATATAGGGTCTGGTACTGTCCATGGCTTCAGGCATCCACTGGGGGTCTTAGAACGTATTCCCCATGGATAAAGGGAGGCTACTGTATATCCATATATATTTCATAAATACTCTGCAACCATGAAAATTGTTCTTATAGATGAATATTTAATGGAAGGGAAAAGTGTGCCCAGAACATAGTAGGGTTCTATAAATATTGGTTAAATGAATAATAGCTACCACATATAATGTATATTATCTGCCAGGCTCTATTTTTGTATATTAACTCATTTAATCCTCAGACCAATGCTATGAGGTAGGTACTAATATTATTCCAATTTTATAGACAAGGAAATCTCATGAAGAGATTAAGGGACATGCTCAAGATCATGCAGCTGTTAAGTAGTGGAGGTGAAATTCACACCTGGAAGTCTGAGTCAGAGTCCCTGCTCTTAACCATTATGGATGGGTGGAGGGGTGGGTGGGTGGGTGGATGGATGGATGGGTGGGTGGACGGATGGATGTTGATTCTTCTTAGCAACTTATAGCTTTCTGTATAAAACCACACTACAACTGGGCATTTTGTGCTACAGGTATTTCATGAACACATAAAACTCTATAATCACTAGGTTTTATCTTCAATCACAGGAGCATCTCTTTGGAAGTCAATTGTTTCCTCCCATGTAAAGTGAATCTCATTCTCCAGGTGTTAGTAGCTGATTTTTTCTAGTGCTATAAGAATCCTTTGTCTTTAAAAGAGCAGCATTGGGACTTCCCTGGTGGTGCACTGGTTAAGAATCCGCCTGCCAATGCAGGGGACATGGGTTCGAGCCCTGGTCCGGGAAGATCCCACATGCCGCAGAGCAACTAAGCCCATGTGCCACAACTACTGAGCCTGTGCTCTAGAGCCCACAAGCCACAATTACTGAACCCTGTGCCACAACTACTGAGCCTGTGCTCTAGAGCCCGCGAGCCACAACTACTGAAGCCCGCGCGCCTAGAGCCCGTGCTCTGCAGCAAGAAAAGCCACCTCAATGAGAAGCACACACACTGCAACGAAGAGTAGCCCCTGCTCGCGGCAACTAGAGCAAAGCCCGCACGCAGCAACAAAGACCCAACTCAGCCAAAAATATATTAAAAAAAATAAAACTAAAAGAGTAGCATTTTATTCCTAGAGAACAGTGGCTTTTTTATGACATAACCATGCCATTAGCCAAGCCTGGGGGGCATTTTTAACCCTCATTTTAATAATAGAAACGCATTAATGTGGTACACTAACAAGGGCAGACTCAATTTGGGGCAGCCTGCTCTGTTTCTTATTATCTTTTTCCTTTTCTTTCCCCATCATTGTTTACTTCCTTCATTCCCTCCTCCCTCCCTTCCTTCCTTCCTTCTGAAGGTAATTCCTGGAAAGAAAAATGAATTCGAGTTCAGAAAATGTGGCTGTTTTTTAAATAAGGAACTTACTACATTCAATACAAATGCCTTTTCCTTTGGCAAAGTGCTTTGTACTTCTAAATCCTGGGTATTATCTCCTTTGAGCCTAGTGAAAATCCCAAGAAATAAAACCAATACTCTATCGTTATTTTGCAGATTAGAAGACTGGAGTTGCTATTCTATACTTTCCGCTCCAACAAACAAACAAACAAAAGAATCCCACTGCCCTGTTTCTTTTCTCCAAAAAGAGGAGAGAGAAACCCATCTGATGGTGGTCTGTCCTTGCGAAGAAGCATCGTGTAGAAGTACTGTAGCAGCAGCACTGCACAGAGGAGATCTGTCCTACTGAGCCAGGTGGGCAGGAGGGCGCGAGGCTGGTGGCTGGCCGTGGAGTCTGCTTCCCCCGGCAGCTTCTTCCTCCAGTTGGTGAGGTTGTCCTGTGTCCCTCCACTTCCTCCATTTGGTGAGGCTGTTCTGTGTTAATGTCTTTGCTGCCCAGCCTCCGGTAAATACACGAAGGTGGTAACCATGCGGTGGCTCAAACAGAGGCAACGACAGTCCTGAGGTGGAGCTGGGGAGGAGGTCAGGGCCGGAGGGGACAGGTGACTCTCAGAGAACTCGCAGGGCTGGTGGATGTGCAGCACACAGGCCAGCTGATCGGAGCCAGAGTCGGGAATGCTGGTGATCCTTGCTGCCTTCTTGGCCTACAGATAGGTGATCAAGGCAGATAGGTGACGAGGGACTTAGTCTGGCCCACAACGTCCTCTTGGTGATGGCCACAGGGCAGAGCCAATAATCTGTCTCTCCCGTCATCATTCATTTCAGGCAACCCCCTGCAGATCTGAGGCCTCCAGCTGCATCCTCCGTGGAATTCCTAGGGAAGCCTCCTTCAGCAAGGGGCAGAGACCCATGGACCAGGGCTTTGTTGCCATTCTATACCTTCCAACAATTTGTTTAGAGACAGGACGATGCATTCGTTCAGTTCATTCAACAAACATTTATTCAGCGCCTATTACGGTCCAGACACCGTTCTAGCTGCTTTGGATATATCAGTGAACAAAACAAAGATCTCTGAGGAGAAGGAGCTTACATCCCAGAAGGGGAGACACATATTAAACATGAGAAATAAAGTGTATAGTATGTTAGAAGAGGGTGAGGAACACGGAAAATGAAAACAAAGCACAGAGTAAGAGGGACAGGAAGTGCGGTGGCAGGGGTAAATGAGGAGTCAGGAAAGGCCTCATTGAGATGGTGAATTTTGAGCAAAGACTGGAAGAGGCAGAGGGCATGTGAGCCATGCTTCTATCTCGGGGGAGAGTTCCAGGCAGACAGAACAGCTTGGATAAGAACAGTTCTCCTGACATCTGGTACAGAGCCTTTGGCACCTCACCCAGTGTAATCTGACATGGGGAAGGGAAATAGAATAAATGAACCTTTTGCATAAAATCTATCATGAAGACATTATAATCCAGGCCTCCCGGCTGTAATACAGCAAGCACTCTGTGAGGGCACCTACGATTCTCTGGTAAAAGTTTAACAACCAGGACTCCAGAGAGGCATGTGTGTGTCAATTTCCATGGTGTAAATACCTTCACTATGGCTGAGTCCAAGCTACCAAAATGAGATCACTGAACTTGGAGCTGGAGCTGATGCCAACATACTGATTCTCACCTTCTTCTAGGGAAAAATGCCAAAAATTACCCAGTGTTTCAGGATTTCTTATCACCCACTCGTTCCTTAATATTTCTTTATTCTGAAGTGGAACCTTCTTTCCCCTACCTTTACACCCAGCGCCAAAAGTCAACTCAAGAACATCTCTTTTTCTTTCTGCTTTGTAAGAAATTTTCTGGAGAAAGGCCTAAATGGATAAAGAAAAATCCAGGGAGACAGAGATGTAAAACATGGAGTCAAGAGGCAAATGCTGAGATGAGGGGAGAGGAAAACCTAGCTCATAACACACAGTTCAAATGGATGAAACATCAAGAACTTAGTCAGAAGCCTGTGAGCTCCAGCACCAAAAAAAAAAAAGAGAAAAAAATAATAAAATGCACTTGAAAGCAAATGTACTTTTACTTGAGCAAATGATGTAAATCCATCCAAAACACAAATCTGAGCGCAGCTGTCCCTCCTGAGCTGGTTTTATGCATACACACACACACACACACACACACACACACACACATATAAAGAATGTGGGATGGGGTTAGGAAAGGTAGGCCTATTTGAAACTAGGTTTGCAGACTTGTTTTGATCACAGCCTTTCATAATAACAAAGGCAACCACACTACAGGAAGCCACCTGCTGCTCTTGGTTCCTTCAGCAAAATCAACAAGGAACAAAGGATGAGATTAAAGGTCCAATTAAAACAGGCAAGAGGATTTTGAGTGTGCCTGTGCCCCGCCCGAAGCAGCTCTGGGGATGAACAAGGGGTCAGGGAGACGAAGCTCAGACGTGCCCTTAACCCACGGGCAGGGGGACTCTGAAATCCTTGGGCTAGACTGTCCCAATCCATTTAGTAGAATAATCCCTCTGAGTGTCATTCCACTTTGTATCCACTAGACAACACTGAACTGAATCTACCTTGGAAGGCTATTGTGGGAAACACCCATTAAAAGTATTCTTAAGTCTTCGTCTCTGAAATTCCTTTCCAGTTTGGTTCAGAAGGAACCAACTCTGCCAGCCCCCTAGATGCAATACTCAAGGTATTCTTTCTGAGCACTTGGTGGAGAAGAGAAACAAGAAAGATCCTGCAAATGTCTTAGAGGCTTTCTTCCAAAGGGGCACTATTTTCATTTTATGAAACATTTTCTACCTAACTTCCTCATCGAGTTCCTCTGAAGACTGAGCTTTAAATAAAACTTAAAGCACTTTGAACTCTGGATGAAAGAAGTTTTGATACGTGCATTATTATTAGTTGCTGTCTTAATGGATATCTACTGTTTTGTCTTCTGAGGAATGTGCCTTTCACTAAACTCTAAATATGATTAAATGACAGCTGCTGTCATTTTATGAGCCGTGCCTCCCTGGCCACAGTGACTGTCTAGAGGTAGCACCTAACCCAAGTAAGAAGAGTCATGGCAACATGCCCCCGGGACCATAATGCTAAGAGAAGAAGCTCTGAAGCACCACAGTTCAGAAAGGTCTTTAGAAATAAAAGAAGTCTCAGCTACACAGGATGTGTATCTGGAACCAGCCAGGTCTGAGTTCTAGTCCAAATGCACAGAACACCTTTTGTACACAACTGCAAATCTGCTCCGCCTCACCTCTTATCCACCCACAGCTAGAACAACCAGTTCTGCATAGATTTTGAACAGATCATGCAGGTACAACCTGACAGCCGCACCTCTACACAAGCTTCTCACATCCCACCCTGGGTTTTGCCTGACCAGGAAGCGCAGGCTCAGACAAGAACCACCCAGAAGGGCAGGAGAATTAACACCCACAGAGCAACACCTGACTACCGGGGAAATAAGTCAACAGATAGATGCTTCCTCCTTTCCTTCTCCAGGTGGATGCTTCTGACCCCTTCAATGGTCCTGTGAGTCAGAGCACACAGTCACCCCAAGCGGTGGCCACACATAGCTCTGTGACCTTGGGGAAGTAACTGAATGTCACCAGGTCTCTATTACCTTTTCCAAAAATGAGTATGCTATTACTTACCTTGAAGATTTACTTTAAAGATAACTATGTGACACGTGGTTAGTATTGTGAGTATCAGCTGTAACTCTTTAAAACCCACTTGCCAACAAAAAACAAACATATCCTTCGATCCAATTCTTCCTTAAAATCAAGTGGAATGCCTAGCAGGTCATCCTCACTTTATGTTGCTGTTTCAAACTCTTAATGATGATCACACCACATCTCATCACTCACACTTTGTCTTTCTCGTCTAAATAACTTCAGCTTTTCTCTTCCCCCAAAGCTCTCACTTTCCAAGCTCTACGTGACCATGGTAAGTGACATCTTCCCAAAGTCGTCACACGCCTTTAAGAATGTGAGACATGAATTGGGAGATTGGGATTGACATATATACACTAATATGTATAAAGTAGATAGCTAATGAAAAAAATTTTAAAAAAAGAATGTGAAACAGTATTTAGTGGAAGAACAGAAAAGACTCTGGACAAACAATCAGGAATCCTGGATTACAGTTTCAGCGTCTGGGACCTTGGGCAAGAGTATCCAGCTCTCAGCTCAGTGTCCCCCAGTGTGAAAGGAGGCGGCCTTGAAGTCACTGCTGAAGCTCCCTCTTGTGCTGACTCACGACATCTGAACCAGATGTTGGAGGTCGATGTGGGGGTCTCAGGCGCCATGCAGACCTCGGTGCCATCCTTCGCCTCCTCATGTCCATCGTGCCCACTCCCTCATTTCTAACCACGGAGGCCACACCAAAACAAGGTCCAACGAGCGATCACACAACTACTATGAGTGCATGCAAAATGGTGTGGAGGAAGACTGTTCAATAACACGCGTGATATCGATATCTTAAAACTGATACAGAGTACCATCTTATTTTTAAAAAGGAAAGGGTGAGCATGTGTATAGAGGGAGAGGTGCATGCACAGGAACGTTTTAAAGTGCAGCCACCATGGCAGGTTTATGACTGATATCTTTTCTTGTGGTTGCTGAATTTTCTAAGTTCCCTACAATTAGCACATATTTGTTTTGGAATAAAATTGAAATAGGATTATAACTTGAATCTGCTCTGCCCATAGGCCAAGCAGGCAGCCTCTGACCCTGGCCTGAGCTTCCCAAATCCCCAAACATCTCTCTGAGCTGTGGCTCCTTTGTGCTCTTCCCCCTCAGCCCCAGTTCCCACCATTCACCTCACCCCATCCGTGTTGAACAGCAAACACAGCAGTGTCCCCCAGAGGCTCCTGTTAAAGGCCCACATGTTCTTTTGGAGGAAAGCAGGGGTCCTGAGAGCCTAATCTGGCCTTTCCCATTGGTACATAGGAGCTGGTTTCCTTCTCATATTAGTTCATTCTTACCTCGGATGGCAGTAACAGGTGACTTCAATGGCCTGAGGGTGCTGAGGAAAACTTGGGAGTCATGAACCAGAGAGGGTAGGCCCTCATGGTGGACCACCCAGAACCAGCCTCTGGGTAAAGGGATAAGGAAGGGAGAGAAAAAGGGAGGTCAGGGATGGTGAGAAAGACACATAATCCCAAAAAACACATTAGGAGGGAAGAGCTGCCTCCAAATGAACACAGGGAGAAAAGACTATGAATTCTGGAGTCAAATAGAGTTGGTTCTAATCCCACCTAGTAATAACTCCTTAAGAAGAGTTACTCAACCTCCTTCGATCTTAGCTTCCTTAACAGTAAAATGGCGAGAGAAAAAACCCATCTTGCTAGGCTACTTTGAAGATTAAAGGAGAAAATGCCTCTGAAGAGCCTACAATAATACCTGTCAACAGATAAAGCAGGCCCTCCTATAGAACTCCTACTATTAATAATTTGAAGTTATTGTTGTAATTTATAATAATAACAAGACGAAGAAGAAGGGGAGGGGAGGAGGAGAAGAAGAGGAAGAAGTGAGAGGAGGGGAAGGGGAAAAGGAAGTAGAAGAAGGAGAAGGCAGAGGCTGTCCTTGGCCGCATCCCAGATGGAGTTCACAGGCAATCACATATTATCACAAACCATCACTCGTGTTATCATTGTTCAACAAAACTTTACTGAGCAACTGCTGAGTACCAGGCTCTGGGGTGATAAGTTCCTGTCTTTAAAAAACAACCAGTTTGGAGAGTGAGGGAGAAGTGTAAATAGAGAGGGGATGAGTGGATGAAAGGCATGAGGGGGGAGCCACAGGAGCACTGGAAAGGGAGCTCACCGCCTGGGAGAACCAGGGAAGGCTCTACAAAGGAGGCAAGGCTTTATTTCAGTCTCTGAGGAGGCTGTTTTGGTAAAGAGCAAGAAAGGCCTTTTAGGGAACTCAGTTTGTGCCAAGTCAGAGCTGCAGAAGGGGCACAGTGTTGTCTGGGAAATGGAATGACTTTCAGTGTGACTGGGGGCCGTGTGTATCAGGTGAAGTGAGAACTTACACAGGAGGATAGAACCGGGTTGTAATGACCTTGCAAGCCATGATAAGGGACTTGGCAAAAGGGGCAGCAGCACAAAGCTTCAAGCAGATGAATAACAAGCTCAGGTTTGTGTTTTCACTCTGATAGGACACTGGAGGTTGGATTGAAGTGAGGAAAGCCTTTGGCAGGAAGACCAAAAAGGAAGCAGTTGTAATAATCCAGAAAAGACAAAATGAGGCCCTACAAAAGACAAGACAGTGGCAAGAAATGGGACTGGATTCAGAAGCTATTTCAGTGGTAGAATTGAAAGGATCTGGAGACCAACACGGGGCAATGCGTGGGGAAGGATGGGTTCCAGATCCTAGCCAGGTATCCAGCTCAGAAGACTGGATGCTGTCCCCACTAGGAGACAAGCAGGAAGGAGGTGATTCTGAAGGGACGCTGAACCCACCTGAGTTTGAGATGACTGTGGGGCACACGAATGAGATATTTGGCCTAGACCTGGAAATATGGATCAGGAGCTCAAGAGGGAACTTAGATGTAAATTGGGGAAGTATTAACATGTGGGTCGTAGTTGACATTATGGCAATGGATGTGATCATAAAGGAAACAATTATAAATCGGAAAGGGGCCAATGACTAGGGGGACCATACATCCTTGTATCCCCACAGCAGTCCTGGTTTATACCTGCTGTCCAGCATAATCACCCAGAGCACCCTGCTTAATTTCAAATTGTCCCGGTTTAGACAATGAATTATATAGTCCCCCTACCCATAACCGAGCTCTGGGGACCATCAGGCAAAGACTGAAGGAGACAGGAAAGCATATCAAGATGTGGGAGAAAACAGGATAAGGGGGTATCTTTAACCATGTGGGGACAGGCCTCTAATGAAGTGTGTAAATGTCATGCTATCAAAACACCCAACAAATTTTTATTGGAACTTGATCATTTAAACTAAAATCACTTATAAAAAAGTAAACATAAGAGACATGCAGTGAAAATTCCCAAATAAAAGCAAAAGGAACAAGAAGTTTTAAATTGATTGTAAGGCTACAGCAATAAAAGAGTTTAGTACTGATGAATAAATTGACAGAAACATCAACGAAACAGAATAAAAGGTAAAAACATTCAATCACACACAGAAGTTTAATACATGACAGAGGTGACATTTCTAATGGATGAGGCTAAGATATATTAATTATTAGACAATGTTAAGATAGTTGGCCAACCATGTGGAAGAAAAAGGGGTTAGATTTTTATATATTACTCCCATTCCAAATGGATAAAACATTAAACATTTTTAAAAGAAACCATAAATGTACTAGAAGAAAGCATAGATGCTTTTTTTTTTCCCCAAATCATCCTGAGCCTGGTGACAGGGTTAAAAAAAAGCCTTTATACCCAGGAGTGAAATTGCTGGATCATATGGTAGTTGTATTTTTAGTTTTTTGTGGAACCTCCATACTGTTCTCCATAGTGGCTACACCAATTTACATTCCCACCAACAGTGCAAGAGGGTTCCCTTTTTTCCACACCCTCTCCAGCATCTGTTATTTATAGACTTTTTGATGACAGCCATTCTGACAGGTGTGAGGTGATATCTCATTGTGGTTTTTATTTCCATGTCAACCCAAGTGCCCATCAACAGACGACTGAATTAAGAAGATGTAGTATATATATAATGGAATATTAGCCATAAAAAAAGAATGAAATACTGCTACTTGCAGCAACATGGATGGACCTAGAGAATATTATACGTAGTGAAATAAGTCAGGCAAAAACAAATACTGTATGATCTCTTACATGTGGAATCTAAAAATAATAAAAATGAATGTATATGCAAAACAGAAACAGACTCACAGATATAGAAAACAAACTTGTGGTTACCAAAGGGGAGAGGGAAGGGGGAAGGGAAAAATTAGGAGTATGGGATTAACAGATACAAACTACAATATATAAAATAGATAAGCAACAAGGATATACTATATAGCACAGGGAATTATACCCATTATCTTGTAATAATCTATAATGGAGTATAATCTGCAAAAATACTGAGTCACTATGCTGTACATCTGAAACTAACACAATATTTTAAATCAACTATACTTCAATTTAAAAGAAACAACTTCAAAGTTAAAAAAAAAAAAAAAGACCTTTATAAGCATGACATAAAACCCCAAACCCACAAAGGAAAAACTTGATAAATTTACCTCAATAAAACTTAGCATTTTCTGTTGGGTAAAAAGAACATGAATAAAGTCAAAAGTCAAATAGCAACATGGAAAAATATTTGCAACACATATGATAGACCAATCCTGTGCTCTTATGACTCAGTAAGTAAAAGACCAACAGCCCCATTTTTAAGTATGAAAAGAAAAATTAAAATTATCAGTATGCCTATGAAAACATGCTTAACTTCATGCATAATTTTAATCGCTTCCACCTCAGGTAGGCAATAATTAATAATCATAATAACAGCTTTATTCAGATATAATTCATATATGCCATAAGATTCCTTCATTTAAAGAGTATAACTCAGGGGACTTTAGCATATTCACAGAGCTGTACAGCCATCACAGGAGACCTTTCTGAGCCTCAGTAAAGCTGGGGGTGATTATGGTGCCACCCTCATGGAGACATTACAACAAGTGACTGGGAACATGTTTATAGAGGGCATGGCACAGTGCCTGACCAACAGAAAGCCCTCAGCCAGGGGAGCAGTTATGGTTATCACCTAGGGTCACACAGTGAAGCTGATGGTGGCATGAGACTCCCCTTCCCCTGCCATATAGCTGACTCTGGGCAGTAAGTTAAGGAGGCATAGGCGGGAGGGAAGCTATGACTGCAATTGTTTAAAAAGCCCTGAGATGGCTAATATCTGAGTCAGTCAGAACCACTCCTCTCAGCTAAGCCAGTGATTCTCAAAGTTAAGACTGAACACCCCTTGACACACTTTTAGGAATATTACCCTACATATATATTTTTATAAATACTCAAAATATATTTCTAAAGTAATATTAAAATTAAAATTTTGGCAGACAAGAAGATTCAATTAGACATTGCTTTCCAAAAATAGGATACTAACGAAGATACAGCAATTTTCGAAGTAGGTGGCTGATAATGAGTTAACTCAAAAAACCCCTCGTGCACATTGCGAATACGAGAGGGGTTTAAAATTGAAAGATTCTGTTTTATGATTTCAGGAAAGAGCTGTTGTTATGATGAGTCTCATCGCCTACCAAGGACTGGAACAGACACAAATAGCTCCTCATTTCAGAGGACTCAACTTGTATCCCTTGCTGCTGGGGGATGCAGTGGACTGATTTCTGGCATACCTCACCTACTTACACAAATCCTTAAGTTGGCCCTCCTATTCAGGGAAAGGATCTGTTGGGAAAACTTTCCCATACAACTATAGAGGAAGCTCACATCAGTCCCCTTTATTAATCAGGCTAGTCCTTCATTCATAGATGAAAGGAACCTCAAAAAAGCCAGGGCTTCCCTGGTGGCGCAGTGGTTGTGAGTCCGCCTGCTGATGCAGGGGACACGGGTTGGTGCCCCGGTCCGGGAAGATCCCACGTGCCGCAGAGCAGCTGGGCCCGTGAGCCATGGCCGCTGAGCCTGTGCTCCGCAACAGGAGAGGCCACAACAGTGAGAGGCCCACATACCGCAAAAAAAAAAAAAAAAGCTAGATTTTTTTGAGGAAAATCAGCAATGTGAAAGGGAAGGACCAAAGTAATTGAAACTTCAGGAAACAAAACATTCAAGGAATAGGAGAAAACTTAAAAGGAAAATTTTTAATTGGTATCAGAAAGATTCAAGAGGACATTGCATTCATAAAGTAAGAATACTGCTATGAAAAGAAATCATCAGGAAAAAAGAAGAGTACATGAAAATTTAAAATATGATTGTCAAAATAAAATTATTTAGCAGAGGGTTGGAATATTAACATAGATGTGGCCAAGACTGAATTGGTACAATATAAAGCCAAGGAAAGTTCCCACAACTTCAAACCAAAAGACAAAGAGAGAATTTGAGAAGAAAGTTGAAAAGACAGGGAGGACCAACCCATGAGGTCCAACACCTGCTCAGTAGGAGTGCAGAAAACAGAAACTGGAGTGAGGAAGCGATAACAGAATAAACAATATAGGAATTTTCTGAGCTGAAGACTTAGGTCTTTAGAATTAGAAGGATCTACAGAGTCTCAGACAGGTGAATTGGGGAAAAAGTTGACATCTAGACACATTCTGATAAAATTTCACAGCTCAAAAGATAAAGAGAAAATTCTAAAACCTCTCAAAGAGGGAAAAAAACAGGTCACCCATGAAGGAATAATAGAGAGGATGCTATCAGACTTCTTATCTGCACCACAAGCTATCAGAAGGCATTGAAGCAAAACCTTCAACATTATAATGACATGCTCCGGAACCTAGATGTGCCAGTTATTGATTTATTGCCTCTTGGCTCCAAATTCTCCTTTTTCGCTTGTTCTATGAAAATACATCTGGGCCCTTTAAATATTTCTCTTTGCTGCTGTCACTGAAGTTTGCCACTAGAGAGCTCTGGAGAGACACCACAGGATTTTGTGTCCTGGTTTGGGTATGCTTACTCAGCAGGCTCCCACAGTACTACAAGCAGCTGCTCCAGCACCCGATTCCTATAGTACAGTCCAAGGCTGCAGCACTCAGTGTCCAGAAGGTCTCCTGGAATCATCTCTCGAGCAGTTTTGTCATGCAACACCCCGATGAGACACTGCCCCGTGAACAGCTTTCCCCAGCACCTAGAGAGTAGATTTCCAGCAAGTTCCAGAGGGTGGATTTCCAACTGGCATGTCACCACAGTGACCTCTCTGCTACTTGGTGAGCCATGGCTGTGCTCTCTTCAACAAGATCTGGATCTCAGCTCTGGCTCAGGGGAGGGGAGGCTTGCTCTTCTTGGGTGCTCTGTCTCAATCTAAGGGTAGAACTGCTATTCTTACGTTCCTCGGAGTTCTCTTTACTTCTTACTAGACAATTCCTCATTACTCCAATCCTCTATCAGAGTTAATAATTCTCTACATTACTTTCCCTGTTCAAATTACTGTGTGGTTTCTGTCTCCTGATTGGACCAAGACTGATACACTAGACTTTTAAATCTTGTTCAATCATGTATGAAGGCAAAATAAAGACATTTTCAGAAGTCTAGCAATGAAGAAAATTATTCTATATATTATTTCCAGTTAATTATTTGATGATGACCTTTAGCAAAACAGCAAAAGAATTTAAGAAAGAATAATAAATGATTTCTGAAAATAAAGGAACTACTACAAGAACCCAATGAAAAGAAAATTAGGGACAACAACTTTGAAATCCACTTAGAAAGCAACTGATCCAAATTAAACCCAGAAGTCCGAAGGCTCTATGAAGATCTTCAAAAAGAAGATGGTTCTATTTATGATTAAGAATGTGGAAGATCTTAAAGACATGTTTCTTCAGTTAACAAGGAAAAAGAAAGATATTTAGAAACTCCAGGGGGAAACAACCAAAGCCTGTATAAAACATCACTCCATATATAATGCAAACTAAAATGTGAAAAAAAAATGAGCAATTATTACAATGTAGGGAAAAATAATTCATTTGACTTGAAACATACTCCTGTTTGTGGTATAAAATGACATTTCCTTCTCTGAAGCTTCATTCACAGTAGTTGATTCTACCAGGAAGAACAGTTACATAATTATGGCATTATAAATGTTATTCAATGCATTTCAGCTTTTAGAATCTACCTACAGACAGAGCAGAAAGCTTGACTGCATTTATGCAACAGTATATACATGCAACCAATAAATGTAAATCTTGACAATGTAAAAGTAATACAATGACTGACCAAAGCAAGAAGGGAGAAAGGGTGATGGAAGTGGTGGAAGTTCTGGACATTCTTCATGCCTTATTTTACATAGTAGGGAATTAATAAATGCTGTCTAAAGTTGATGACTCAAAAAATAAATGTATAAGTGTGTATATAAATATTTGTGTATTTTTTTAAATTATGGTGGTAGCCAAAATGATTAAAGTGATTAAAAGGAGAGATATACCAACTGTGGTAAATCTTTTTCCATTTTTTTTCCATTTTTTCCACCTACCCACTTCTACCACTCATAAATAGGGAGACTGCATAATTTATCATCCAAATAGAACACTTCAGATGGTGGAATTGGGAGCTAAACATAATTAACAATCATTAATTAATCAACAAGCATTTACCAGGACCGTCCAGGCAAACCAAAATGTATGGTCATTCTACTCATAAATCTATAGAATGTCTTCCATGGGGCTAGCTCAGGGTACAAAAAGGGAAATTATTATACTTTTTTAAAAATTTTCTTTATTTTTATTTTTGGCTGTGTTGGGTCTTTGTTGCTGCACGCAGGCTTTCTCTAGTTGCGGTGAGCAGGGGCTACTCTTTGTTGCAGTGCACGGGCTTTTCTTGTTGCAGAGCACAGGCTCTAGAGCGCGTGGGCTTCAGTAGTTGTGGCACAGGGCTCAGTAGTTGTGGCTCAGGGGCTCTAGAGCGCAGGCTCGGTAGTTGTGGTGCACGGGTTTAGCTGCTCCACGGCATGTGGGATTTTCCCGGACCAGGGTTCAAACCCGTGTCCCCTGCATTGGCAGGCAGATTCTTTAACCACTGTGCCACCAGGGAAGCCCGAAATTATTATACTTTTAAAGCTTGCCAAGTTCCTCATTATGTGGCTGGCAAATACACAGAGAATGGATGTGAGTAAAAATCTGGGAAGACAAATACAGCCAAATTTAAATGGATATTCAAATCATTATAATGTATACCTTCTCTAATTCCACATGTAGGCAAGGGGGTTGGCATTTGAATTTATCTGCTTTTCCAATCAGTGTAAGAAATCTTCCCTTCTCCAAGCACAAAAGCAGAGATACCTCTTGCTGGTGCCATGATTATTATGATGCTGTGATGTCCTTCAAATTTTCTGACTAGTTCCATATCCATATAGAACAAACCAAAATGAACATTTGTAGCAAAAAAATACAGTGGCAGCTGCTGTAATTTTTTTGACTTTTTTTATATATACAGCAGGCTCTTATTAGTTATCCATTTTATACATATTAGTGTATATTTTTGGTGATTTTCTGGATAAGGATGTTTCCAGTTTACATGAATCACAGAGTTGAATGAGCAAACTAAAATAACAAGCAAGCCTATCTGAATTTAGAAGGGGTAATCCACGGGACTTCAAAATGTGGGTGAGATAGAGGCTTATCTCAGCTCCCTGACCCTCAAATGCCTTGAAAACCTGCTCTTTCTCAGCTTTCCAAGTGCAGTAACTGTACCTAAGGATCATGTCCTCAGATTTCACTCCGCTGGAGTCTAGGATGGCTCCCTAACCAACTATGGAGGAGCAGAGAGCTTGTGCCAATGAGGACAGGACCCACCTGGCAGCCAGGCCCTCTCACCCCTCAGGGCCACAAGCAGAGCTGTGTGCCATGCTCCCTTAGAAACTCTTTAGCCCTTCACAAACTCCTCTCCATTCAATAGTGACTTTAGTGAGGTAGGTACATGGGAAGAAGCAGAGGCACATAGAACATCCTGACCTTGTTTCTTTGTTTGTTGGGGGCAGGGGGAGGGGACAGACAATTTTCAATATTTGGAAGACACATCAAAGATACTGTCTGGATGGTTCCTTATTGTCAGCAAGCTTAAACTTGGTGTTTTGTGGTGGTGTTTTTTTTTCTCAGAATGAATTCCTTATTCTACTACCTCTTCCTTTTCTCTTTCTTGAATAACTGCCCAAAAATTCTTAGCTCCCAAGGGACCATTTTGGTTGTTGATGCTTGAAGAATCCTGTCTACGGAGAATAAGAAGGATAAGTGGCTGTTAAACCCCAAGCATCTATCCAAGGAGATGCCCTCCCACGTGCTAAAGGCTGTGTGCACCCTCAAATATTCCATCAGTGCTTGCAGAAAAGCATGCTGTCTCCTTCACCAAGGAGGCCATGACTCCACTAGGAGGTCAAGGCAAGTTGTTTGACGTCTGTGCTAGACCCCCATTTGACAGGACAATGACATGCTTCCAGAGCAACCTTTGCCTAACGTAAGCCTAAGGAATGAAGCAGCAATCATCTAAATCAGTGTTATACGTGCTCACAGAGCATTAGTCCTCTAAGATGCTTCCACTGCCATATACACCTGAGAAATCCTGCTCACCGAAACCGCCTCTGGGAGATTCATAATGCAAGTCATATATTAAATGCTCTGAGAAATCCTGCAATTAAAAGAAATCTGTCTGTGATTAACCAAACATTTCCCAAAGTTATTTTACTACTGAACTCTTGTTTTACATATTGAGTGTCAATTTCCCAGAAGATATTTTGGGAAGTGTTTTCAGAAAAAAAAAAGAGTGAAGGCACATCGAAGGGGGATCTGAGAAGCATTTTCCTTGATGACAAGGACTCACACGCTAACACCTATCTGGGAATTAGAAATAGGTATCCTGCTAGACGAATCCATTTTTAAAATGTGTCCCTTCTTCAGGCTGACACAGCTGCACACCTGGGCGAATAGCTTTGCCAATGGAGCCGGCTAGATTTTGACCTCCACATTCACCCCCGCAGCCAAGCAACTTCACTGTGCATGGAGACCCTACCTGCCCCTAGACTAATCAGTGACACATTCCCTGTCCTTCCCATCATCCAAAACATGGAGACTAGGAGAGCCCATCCCACTGAAACCCTCACCCCCGCCCAGAGTGCAATGGTTTTGTCAGGACATGGGAACAATTAAGCATAAAGGAAAATCTAAGCTTATATTGGGACTGGTGTGAACATAATTTCCTGGACCTACTTCTAAATTACCCACGTTAGGTGAGGTTTGGTTAATGCTTTCCACATCCTCTTTATCCCCAAGTATGTTCTTCACTTTTCTCAGGGCATTTGTTCTTCAAAACAACTCACACACCTGTCTCTTCTGAGACAGCTGTTTCATCTAAGCATACTGGGATAGTGCTGACTTATCGTACCACACATGCCCACCCTCATGGCACAGAGTTCTAGCTCAGGACCTAGAAAGTAACCTTTGCCTTGGCCACGTGATCTACACACGCCATCAGGAGTATCTTTCTTAATTTAGGAAATGTGTTGCTCCTGGGTAACTGCAAATCCCTTTTCTCCAGCTGCTTGCCTCTCTGAGACCAATACGTTGGTGGTTCCAAAGGACTGGTCCCGAAAATCACCGGGAGGAGAAGTATTAGGAAACAGGAGGAAACAAGGGATGTGGCATATGGAATTCATCCAGAACCACCCAGATGCCTCCTAGTTACATTCTTGGAGTGTACTTGCTCTCTCTCTCTCTCTCTCTCTCTCTCTCTCTCTCTCCCCCTCCATTACCTGCAGGATTAATTTGCCCTTATTATTATTTGTTCTGGGAGGTTTTCCTTTTACTAGAACATCTGGCACTATAGTTTCATGCCCTGAGGTTTCCTGGAAACACTCTCAGGGAGGAATTGGAACCTCTGTGACTAGAACTGGCCTGGACCTGAAATGCTGTGAGCTGTAATCTCAGCCCACGTCACGTTCTCTCCCTTGTTTCCTTTGCAAAACGTCATTGCAATCAGCCCTGCTGTTTTTCAATGAGAGGTGCTGGCAGCAAGCCCAAAAGTGGCCGCACAGGCCTTGTCCTGCCAGGGAGTGGAGGTAGCACAGGCCTGACAGCCCTCCCACCATATCTTTGGGTGGCTCCCACCCTACACTGCTGCCCAGCTTTCTGGGTGAGGTCGGCGTGCACCAAGCAGGGGAGTGGGCTAGGTGTGCACTTGGCTCACACGCTGGTCCCAGTCACACTGTTACTGATGTAGCTGAATCACAGGCGAAAAGGCCCCTTGGTCCACTGACTCCTTCAGGGGAGCCACAGGGTGCTTTAAGTTTTGAAAGACTGAGCTGAGCAAATGAAGAATGTTAACTGGGAGGCTCTGGAAGGGGCCCCTCCTGCCTCTCCCCTATCCCTCTCCTTTCTGTTCCTGCCTTGGCTGTTTTTTGTTCTGGCTGTTTGTCTGCAGAACTTCTCTCCCCCATCATCTTTGCAGCCTGGCTCCTTGTCCTTCAGATTGCAGCTGAAATATCACCTCCTCCAAAAAGCCTTCCCTGACCTCCCAGGTTAAAGTGGTCACCCAGGGGCTCCACCAACATCAGCCTATTTTAATTCTCCTCGTGGCACTAATCACTATCTGAGAGTTTGTTAATACATCTGCTTCTTGGATTCTTACCTGACTTGACCTGCTAGCAGAGGAGCAGGGACACTGCCTACCTTCTTCACCTAGAACAGGTGCCTGGCACGTGGCGGGTGCTGAATATATAAATAATTGTTGAAAACATGGAGTTTGTGCACTGGCCCCACTACTTACTAGTTGCTTAATCTTAGCAAAGTTATTTAACTTCTCTGTGCTTCAGTTCCTCATCTTAAAAATAGGAATAATTACAGGGGGGACTGTTAAAAGAATTAGATGAGATCATCCTTGCACAGCCTTCGCAGAGCGCCTGACACAAAGCGGCAGTCAACAAACATCAGCTATTATCACTATTAACATGTTAACCCATAAGCGCTTAGTCACCTCCCAGTACTCACTCGTTTCTCAGCTTGGCTGGGTCCTGAAAGAACAGAGAGGAGTAGAGGCCACAGAAAAGGCCAGACATCGGGGCAGCACCATGGGGAAGTGTACCAGAGGAAGAATGTCACAGGAAAGCTCACAGAGCCAGGCCAGAAAGTAACACCTCCTCTTTCTCCAATAAGAACTACTCCTTTCAGAAGGGTTCTTTCTTTCCCCCTTCCCTTTCTCTTCCTGTCCCTACCAACCCCACAGCTTGGCCCTACGCTTGTCAAGGAGCAGTAGAGGTCAGAGTGATGCTCTATAGTCAGGGCAGCCTAGTGTTCCAACCAGGCTGTTCCGCCACCTTGCCTGAGGCTAGGGGACAAGTGACAGCTCCCTCCCAGCTGTGCCACATAAAAATAGTGCAGGAAACATGTCCAAGAAGCCACATAATTTAACTTCGGATATGATGAGAACGGGAGAAAGGCCAGTCTCCTTTGGTTGTGACCACAGTTCAGTACGGACTCAAGCCCATTACACCGTTAATATTAATACTCTGTGCACAAGGTAACAAAGCCACTGGGCCCTGGAACTTGGCATTCCGTAGGAGACGGTTTCTCTAGCCACCCAAAGGGAATGTGGGAGACAGGTTTTCACTAGGAAGAGGAATTGTGTGCTGCTCCAGACCAGAGATGCTCTCTGTCATACCCTCTCCCCACACCCACCCCAGCAGAGAGGGCCCTGCAAGCCCCTCTCCTTCCCAAACCAGCCAGCTGCTTGGAACCTCCCATCAAGACCCAGCTGATGCTCTCGCATTCTGATCCAGACACCACCTGGTATTTCAGTGAATGGTGTGGGGGTCATTCCAGTGGCCCCTGGGGCCCACCTAGCATTCGTCCTCTATTACTGCCAGGGCAAATGCTGTATTTAGTAATAATACCAATTCTGCAGCTCAGTCTGATTTCCCCACTGAGTTGTTACTCTTACTCTGTCTACATTGTGGCACTGTATACTCCCCCACTGCAGAGGAGATCGGCCCCCAGCTGGACAAACATCTATCTACCTACCAACAGCAGCGGGAGGAGAAGGCTGTGGACCTCAGCGAGTTATCGCAGCTCGGCCCATGTGGCCCTGTGAGCTCTCCACAGTTGTCTAACCACCCCTCCACTTTCCAGACACTCTAGCTCCGGCAGGAAAAGACCCAGACATTTGTCAGGTCTCACTTGAGTTCCCTCATAAATCTGAGACCAGGATTGGGTGCAAATGTTTATTTGGAGGTGACCAGCACGCATGGTGACAGAGATGGAAATTGAGACAGGGCAGGCATGCAAGCCAAGTAAAAGGCATAAATGAGAAACTTACGGCTGCAGGTAGCTGATGCTCCATCCCACGGGAACCCTCGTAGAGAATGTGTAGAACCCACCTCAGAATTGGCCATTGCTGGCAAGGAAGCTGGGGGATTTACCCACCAGCTCCTGCCCTTATTGACTGAAGTGTTTCCTCCTCAGGACTTCAAGTCTGTCCCCAGCAAGCACTACCAGAGAATGTTCTCCAGCAGAGAGCCCGAACGCCATGGGGCCTGTACAGGATCTGTCTGTGGGCAATATTTAAGGTGGGCCAAGGAGATTTGGGCCTGGCCAGACAATTCCTGCTACATCAAGCTTTCTAATGACCAGTAATGAGCTTCTTAGAACAATGCCCTGTGGGTAGAGGCATTTTAGAATAGCTATTTCAAATTTCTCATAACTTCCTAGAAATCCTTTCAATAATCCTTAAATAGATATAGTTATATAAATCAGCCTCTCTATGATTTCTAATGACATGAAGCAAAGCCGTTCAAACAAATGGCCCAAGTTCCAGCCTCCCTGGACTCATAATCAGGGCCCACAGAGCTCTGAGTAGACACTTTGCTTTGGACACTTTGGGAGGAGGTCAGATCTCACCCGTTTTCCCTGGAGACCAAGCAGGAAAAAAGATAGAGGAGCATGCTTTGCAAAGCTTTGAAGTTCAGATAAAAAGCTCAGCAGGGAGGCACACACCCTTCCCCCAACTATGGGGCAAAGTGAGCTAAGAACTGGTGGAATAAACTGAATCCTAATGAGAAAAAATAATCTCTTCTCCCAAGTACCTCTCCACCCACCCATCTGGACATGCCCACTCTCACAAGCCCTGGGCAGGAACAGGCGTACTTTGAACAATAGAAACCATATCAGGGGGAATTTTCCTGGAGTTCAGCCATGGAAAAATTCACCCAACTACCATTTGATACCTTGATTCATGGAGCTCCCACCCACCTCAGGCACTCTGAAACTCCTGTAGAGTCTTTTGATAACATCCTGCTTCAACTAAATACCACATTGCTCTTTGCCGACAAAGAAAAATTTTCCACAGGCATTGCTGACTCTGTTACACTCTCAAAAGTAGCAGGTGATTCAGCATGGAAGGTTCCGAAAGAAAAGGAAAAATCTCCTTATTCCTATGCTACAGCCGAGGTTGAGGGTCAACTCTTTATCAAAGAGATACAAGAAGATCAAGGAGTTTTCTGCAATTTCTAGCCTAGAATAAAAATGCTTACAATCAGCTCACCCAGGTGATGATGAGATGATTACAAGATGCGCACCTACGAAGTCAAGAGTCCTGTGTTCGGGCTGACTTTTACCAAATAATTTTGTGGCCTCAGATGAATCATTTGAGCTACCTAGACCGTAAAATGACGGGTCAGTCAGGGACAGCAAACAGAGTCAGCTGCTAGAGCAATGCCTCTGCACCTAGAATAGAGACTCAGCAGCTAAAATAGTGTCATGCGTATAACAAGCACTTGATATTTGGTGGTTGAATGAATGGATGTGTCTAACATGTCATTGCTCCTGATTTCTTCATCCCTGACAGACACTGCTCATCGACTGTGATAGTTTTTCACACTGGAACTGGATGCAGTATCAAAATTCTTCTCAGCACAACTCTCCAGACAGGTACCACCAATCTACTGGTGCCCATGTGTGAAATGATATCTGTTTGCCTTACCTGGACAAACTCTGGAATTTTTCCACATTCAACTTTTGTTTTAAGGGAAATGCTAAAAGGTAGACTATTTGTCACTCAGAGGAGATAAATATAAATATGAATGAATATTTTAATCTAATCTGCATAAGAATTTGTATTTTTTATCATCCTAACTAGAGTAAGGAAATGCATTTTATCAGTGAAGACTCCATAAAAACAGGCCACTTGGAGTCCTTACAGGCAACTATACATTTCTAGACCCTTGTGGAAGCCATCAAATTTCCCATCCCAACCACGGAGAAGAAAACCAGCTCTGAGAGCTATCCTCACCCCTGCAACTAGACACCTCTGATCCATGATAACTCCAGAAATATCCAGTGTCTGGGATCTGGTTCATCATCTGGGTGTCATGCTCACTCACCAACTTCACACAGATGAAATGTTGTATTAGTCACGGTTCCCCAGAGAAACAGAACCAATAGATTATACATAGAGATCCATTACGTGGAACTGGCTTACGTGACTTCAAAGGCTGAGAAGTCCCACTATCTGCTATCTGCAAGATGGAAACTCAGGAAAGCCAGTCATGCAGTTCAAAGGCCCGAGAGCTGGAGAGCTGTAGAATCCAGGGGGACTCTGAAGGCCTGAGACCCAGGAGCGCCAGGAACGTGAGAAGACAGATGTTCCAGCTCAAGTATCCAGGCAGAAAGAGAGTGAATCATCTCTTCCCCATTTTTTTGCTCTATTCAGGCCCTCAACAGATTGGATGATGCCCACCCACACTGGGAAGAGCAATCCCTTTTACTCAGTCTACTGATTCAAATGTTAACCTCTTCCAGAAACACTCTCACAGACACATCCAGAAATAATGTGTCTGGGCATCTTGTGATCTAGTCAAGTTGAAACATGAGATTAATTATCACAAGTATCAAGGACAGCACTGAAAGGGAAAAAAAATCACAGAAAGACAACAGAGAGCGAGATGGGGAGAGTGGCTCCTAAGAAGGTACAGACCCTTCAATGTTTTCAACCCCCAGTGCCTGACCTGCCTGGAAATACTTGGTAATACTCATCTATGATTCCCTTTGGGCACAAATATTAAAGCTCACCACATGACTTTTGGAACATCATCAAAAGAGCCCCAAGGGTGTCTAGCTGCTTATCTTCGTTTATGAATACAAAGCTTCTTGGGAGCCGCTGAAGACTTGCATTCTTCTGCATGGTGTTCATGCAGGTAAGCCATGACCATGACCCTTCTCTGCCACCTTAGGTTTCCATCGGCACTGGGCCCTTGTCTGGTGATACACCTGAAGTCTACACTGATTGGCACATGCTAAATTATGTCTGCTTTTCTGTGAAATGAGAACAAATGAAGTGAGTCACTTTCCCACTACATATGCAAAGCACTGAGGCACAGATGTCCCCTCCGGCCCAAAAGTCAGTTTTCAACGTGTTCATCTTCTGTTGATTGTCTCTCAAGGCTTGAACCTGGAGACATAAATCATCAGAAATCTCTAGGCATTAAGAGAAATGGATGAGGTCTGAATTCTTAGCACGCAGCTCTAGTTGTTGGGGGTGGGTGGGGAAGGGTACTTTATTGGTACCAATAGCTTCCAGGAGGCCTTAACTGTCACGCATGCTGGCTTCAGTTAAAACCCTCAGTGCAGTAAATTACTAAATCAGTGGATTTAACGAGAGCCTAGGGATCTAAGAATCAGAGAAGTTGCTATGGAAGGACTGGCAGGGGGACTTCAGCTAATGGCCCCCCAAGTGCTGAAAGAACTGCTCTCCAGTTTAGTTCCCCCACGCAGTGCTCCCATATCCTCAAGAACTGTCCCACTGGGGGAACAGATACCAAATGCAATTATTGGTGCCCTATGGGCTCAACGTAGGACCATGCTTTCTTGACTTTCCTCTGGAAAGGAAACACATGAGACAAAATGCTGACTTGCCCAATCTGTTTAAGTAAAGATACTCTTAGCAAAAGAAAACTCTTTGTCAGCACCATGCTGACCACAGAATTGTTCCTTTCTATGGCAGACAGAGCTTGCTGCAGAGCAAAGATTTTGCTCCTCTCTGTAGAGTTGTTCTTGGGAAGTAGATGCCCAGCCAGGGAAAACCTGGTGATCTAAAAGTCAAAGAACTTGTCATAAATGCAGAGGGCCTTCAATTAATACTTACCCAGTTCAAGAAATACTTCCTCTTGCAAAAGGGGGCCCATTCAGGAACATGAGTGGACATTTAGGTTGTTTTCATGTCCTGGCTATTGTAAATCGTGCTGCAATGAACAATGGGGTACATGTGTCTTTTTGAATTATGGTTTTCTCAGGGTATAAAGCAATTATACTCCAATTAAAAAAACATTATGTCCTTAAACTTATACAATGTTATATGTCAACTGTATCTCAGTAAAACTGGAAAAAGTCCTTAAAAAAAAAAAGGAGGAACATGAGTGGAATGGATGTGGTTCAAAAGCAGATGTGTTTCTCTGCTTGTTCTTCCCTCATTTGCTGGCCTGGTATCAATGGAAGGGACATGTTGTGTGCCTTGTATTTAAGAGAGCAGAGCATCCATCAACCTGGATCCCTAAATGCCTACAGGAAGTAGAGCCACCCCACTTTCAGCCAACCAGAAGGAAGTCCTAAGAAATAAAATGCTTGTATTAAACCACTGGAGTTTGTTTGTCATAGCAGTTAGGTTGCTCTAACTAACCCACTATTCTTAACTAGAAGAGTATGAACCCAGTCATTACTCTCACGGCAAACGACAGCACACCTCCCCATCACCACCCACCCACCAACATTCTATCCTAAAAACTCTCAACAGCCCCAGAACTGAAGGTTACTTCTACAATCACCTTGATATTTGCTTTGGCTTCCAGGAATGTATTCTATCTGGAACCTGCCATCCAAATTCAGATGGGTCAGCCCTCCAGAGGAGTGGAGGCTTCACTTGTTTGGGTTTGCAAAGCTTCTGTTTGTAAGGCTGCCAACTTGCCAGACGCCTTTGCCTTTCTCCTTAACATGCATCCTGTAATCCTTTGACCTTAGTTGTGTGACTCTGACCTTGTCAAATCTGCACGCACATCAGGCTGCAAGAAACAGTGTCTGAGGCTTTCAGAGGAGCCTCAATGTGCTGACTGCAGTACACCTTCACAGATGGTCAAAAAGCTCCTCTCCCAAGGAGGCTTAGTTTGGACTCCTAACCACCCCTCCCCCACGCTCCAATAAATCCCCGTGCAGATTCCCAGCCTTAGAAGCAAGCTCACAATTTTGTGTCTTCCACGCTGAGTTCGCAGGAGGCAGAAGGCCCAACAGAGGTGCCACGCTTTGAAAATTCACACCAGGAGGCCCCTTCTCCCCTAAGCAGTCATGTCTAGAAACTGCCTAGAAGCTCTGTTGAGCCATGGTGGTGTAATTACCCTGTAAAGGCAATAATATGTCGGAACCCGTTCCCTCGCCTTGAGATAGCTGATCGGGCGCTTCTCTTCCCAGCTCCAAACTCAGTCATACCACACTGATGGCTTGCAGTCAGCCCTGGGGAAAGCACACCATGGAAGCTGGCACACACTATAAGTCAGGGCTTTTTTATGTCCCAGAGAACCAATTATTAAACATTTGCAGAACTGCCCAGCAAACAAGAATCAGTGGAATGAGCTCTGTCTGGCCGCCTCTTTCCTTCTTGGAAAGGACAAGGACAGAGCACCCCATCTCCAGAGTAGCGGCAAGGCCCTGTTGGCTGTGCTCAGTGACATTTGTAGGGCCTTTGTTCTGGATCTGATAAGAAAGGAGGCTAAAGGATGGTGACCTTCCACGGCAAATAATGGACACAACAATGCTGAACCGCTGCAGACAAAGGGACTTCAAGAGGCAGATTCATCATTTTGGACACCACAGAATGGATCCCATCTCAGTAATCAGATTCTAATTACTTGCTCTGCCACTCACCTGGCCACTCTGTAGCTCTGAGTAGGAGGAGGAAAGAAGAGGACCAAGTTCACGGTCAGGCTGTCAAGCCCAGTGCTGGGCATTTCACACGAGTTAATGAAGCTGACCCTCACATGGTCCTATGTCTCAGAGTTGGAATACCCATTGCTCAAAGCAGGGAAATGAGGCACCAGGAGGTCAGAACAGCAACCTGCCTAAGGGCACACGGTGGTAAGGAGGCTGGATGCAAATCTGGTTATGTCTGATGCTAGTGTCCACACTCTGCATCACACCACATTGCCAACGAGCCTCGTTTTAGTTATCTGGGGAACTGCAGGAAAAGAAGCTCTCACCCTGTCTCGTTGGAAATTAATGACAAACCTGTTTTTTTTTGTTTTGTTTGTTTTTTGGTGATACACGGGCCTCTCACGGTTGTGGCCTCTCCCGTTGCGGAGCACAGGCTCTGGGTGCACAGGCTCAGCGGCCATGGCTCACGGACCCAGCCACTCTGCGGCACGTGGGATCTTCCCGGACCAGGGCACGAACCCAGGTCCCTGCATCGGCAGGCGGACTCTCAACCGCTAGCCACCAGGGAAGCCCCAAACCTGTATTTTTTTAATAACAGCTTTGTTGAGATATAATTCCCATCCCATAAAATTTGCCCTTTTAAAGTATACAGTTTGATGGTTCTTAAGATATTCATGGAGCTGAATTTCACCGTCACCACTATCTAGTCAGAGAATATTTTTGTTACCCCGAAAAGGAAACCCCATCCCCATTAGCGGTCACGCCCTCCTCCCTCCTCCCTGCAGCCTCCCGCAAGCCCTCATCTGCTTTCTGTCTCTGTGGATCTGCCTGTTCTGGACATTCACACACATGGAATCACACCATTACGCGGCCTTTGGTGTCTGGCTTCCTTCATTTAGCACAAAATTGACGGGTCTGTTTTCAAGTTCATAGAGGCTACAGATGAAATCCACTAAGTTGAAAGGCAAACATACGCAGTTTTTATTTAAATACAGAAGCAAGGCAATGAATGTGAAGTACTTGCATCAATGTGTTTTTTTGATTCAATTCTACAGCATTTATTGACTGCTTATTATATGCCAGACACAAAACAGACCAAATCCCTGCCTTCATAGAGCTTCATTATGGTGGGGAGAAACAGACCAAAAAAATAAACAAACAAACATAATAAAATAAGAATAGCATATTAGAGTACTTTAATTACTGTGTGTGGAAACGAGCAGATTTGGAGGATCATGGATGCTGGAGGAGGCCTTCTGAATGGACTCCGGAATATGTTACACTTCTTCCTTCCTCATTTCTCTCTCTCTTCCTCCCCCGCCTCACTAAATGCCCAGTTGTGACCCAGGTGCTGTCCTAATGCCTTCTGTGTTTCCAGACGCCCGACAGCAGGAGTACCCCAACCTCCATGGCCCGCCTCTGAAAGTTAGTGGGCATCCTTCCCACCACGGGCAATACACCAGCAGGCAGCACCCTTCACTCATTCTGTGATAGCTCCATCCCCAGGCCAGACTCACTTCCTCTCTGAAATCCTGAGTTCAGAATAGAGAGAAGTTCCTCCTCCTTCATCTATTCTGGCCAGAATAACCCTGAAAACACCATCCCCAGCTCCATCCTCCCCAGGCTCCCTGCCCTGCCCTGCATGTAAATGCATATTTACATGCATTTATCAATGACCTGCGGGGGTTCTTGCCAAATATTTCCAGGCATAACATCTGCCTTGGTCTGAAGCTTTCTGGATCCTGGCGAGGTTTTCCTTAGCCTCCGCATCCTGCCATTTCACAAATGATTGTCTACTTCAGCTCTCCTGCCACTACCGTTGCTGGTTCTAAAACACTAAACCTCTTTTTTAAGCCTGCATTTATTCTTATAATTAGAAACATTCCAACTTTTCTTCCCAGGTAACTACACCATCTCAAATGCCAAAAAGGGTTATTAGGCCATAAGGATCCACACCTGAGTGTGGTGGAGCCTAAAGAAATCCCAGTTTTCTTCCACAAGGAATATAGTGCTTCCTCCACCACAGTAAGTACTGCTGTATATATAATTAATCATGGTTTTCAAATAGATTTTCTTATTATAAAAGTACTGCGGGTCATTAGAGAGAAAACAGAAAATACAGATGAGAAAAGCAAAGCCCCCCCGTGTAGTGGTTAGTCTCTAAGAGGGCCCCCAGTGATCCTCCCTCCTGGTACTCACATCCTTGTGAAATCCCCCCCATACTGTGGGCTGGACCTAGTAACTCACTCCTAATGAAGAGAATACAGAAGAAGGCATGGCTATCACTTCCAAGATTAGGTGTGTAGAAGAGAGTTAACAGAGCAGGCCTGAGACTGTTATCCTTAGAAAGGCCTGCTTGCAAGGTTGACCTGTGGCCAGCATCTGGGAACTTGGATTTCAGGATGAAAGTTTCCCACTATTCCCTGATAAGAAAAGCTCGTTGTGCCTAAACTGTTCACGCAAGCAATATGTTTATGTTAAACGCCAGCCTCCTTTCCAGGAGTCTGGAATTTTGATATGAACTAGGCAGAGGGGGCCCACGTGTCCAGCCCCCAGTAAAAACTCTGAGCATTGAGTCTTTAATGAGGGTCCCTGGTAGACAGCATTTCACACTTGTTGTCACAACTCACTGCTGGGTGAATTCAGTGTGTCCTGCATGATTCCACTGGGAGAGGACTCTTGGAAGCTTCTGCCTAGTTTCCTCCAGACTTCACCTCATGTACGTTTTCCCTTTGCTGATTTTGTGTTGTGTCCTTTCACTGTAATAAGTCATAGTCTAAATGCTATAACTATATAGAATAGGACTATGTGCTGAGTCGTATGAGCCAACCATCAAACCTGGGGTGGGTCTGGGGGACCCCCAACGTATTAGGCTAGCAAAAGACTAAGATTTCTCTCTTTACCTCTGTGTGTCTGTCTTTCTCCCCTTCTACTCTCTCTCTTTCTCTCTCTGCCTCTCTTTCCTCTCTCTCTTCCTCTCTCTCTCACACACACACATCCTTCCCTAGTTGAGCCCTGAGATGACTAAGGCCCAGCCACAACCTTGACTGCAGCCTTGTGAGGCACTCTGAGCGAGAGGACATGCAACTAAGCTGCATCTAGATTCCTGACCTATAGAAACTGTGAGATAGTAAGTGCTTGTTGCTTTAAGCTGCTAAATTTTAAGGTAATTTGTTACACAGCAATAGATAACTAATATACCTCCTGTCCCTAGAGATCACTGATGTTTATATTTTAAGGTAGGTCTCTTCAAGGATGTGTGTGTGTGTGTGTGTGTGTGTGTGTGTGTGTGTAGAGAGAGAGAGAGAGAGAAAGAGAGAGAGACTAAGTGTTCTAGTTGAAACTGAATTCTTTTTTTTTGGAAACATTCTTTGTAAAAAGCAAAGGCATGAGGCAGAGGTACAATATTTCCTTTTATTACTACAAGAAATATTTGTATTCCAGAATGGTAACTGACGTTTCAAACTGTCTCTTTGTTCTGGGGAGTAGAGGGAGTAAAGGGAAGGGTCTCTTTAATGGCCTTTTGGTCATGCAATCATAAGATCTCATCCTGAAATGGGGAGGTTTCACACACTAAGTTAAATCACTCAGCATAATAGGGTAAATGTTATTATCCTCAGTGTGGGTACAATTAATTTCTACAAACTACATTTCCTTTTAGGAAAGCTATTTTGCCCTCTCCAGGGCCTCAGAGGGATTGGTGGCAAGGACTCCTGGGAGGGGAGATGAGCTTAAGGACACTCTTGAGAGGACAGTAATAAGCTAGTCCTTGCAAAATGGTGACTATCAGGCAGAAAAGGAGAGAAACAACCAAGAGAGGACACAGAGACACATGGGTGAGACTGACCCAAGCATAAGTTTTCTGGGAGCAAACATATCTAGTATTCTATTTTAAGTTTTCCTTTCTTGGCTTTGCCACTCCCATATATTACACCCAAGTGCTCAGGGAAGCTGTACATTATTAAGCATCAAAGCTCAGTCTTACCTATGTTTGGGAAAATTAAGGGAACCAATCGTTGCCTGGGTTTCTGCAAAGCTTCATGAGTGGAGAGATATCAGCCTAGAGAAGCTGGCTTCCAGAGGACAAGGGTGACCTGGAAAGGAGTGAAGCACCAGGCTAAGGTGATGAGAGACAGAGGAGGGAATTTCCTAGAAGAAAGAACTCTTGCTATCAAGCTGGATGGGGGCTAGAGTCACAGGATGTGAATTTTAAAGGCAAGTGTAGCCTCTTGAGGCTACAGGAAGCTAGAAAGTCAAAGTTATAACAAGTTGCAATCAAACTGAACATACTGTTTATAGCCTGCTTAAACTGCTTAGCAATATATTGTATCCTAAAAATTTGTCTACAGTGCAATTTGTACTGCTAAGTATTCCATCATATGGGAAAACCGTAATTTTTTTCACCAATTTTCTATTATTTCACATGTAGGTCATTTCCAGATTTTCATCACTACTATAAACAACACTGCAATGAACATCCTTGAATTAAATCTCTGTCCAAAAATATAATATCTTTAGAATACATTGTTAAAAACGGAATTGTTATATCAAGGCTTCTGCACATTTATGAGTTTTGATGCATTTTTCCAAATTTCTTTGCAGAAAATTATACCAATCTAAACTCTTGCCAAAAGGAGCTAAGAGTGTATTTTGTCCCATCACTTAGCCAAAACTGTATATTATCTTTTTTTATTTTTACCATATGATATATATGTATGTCCTCACACTTGCTTGAACACGTTATAAGAGAGATATGATTGAATACTACCTTTTTGTCTCAGGTAAGAAAAGGTGTCATAACGGCTGGATTTTATTATTTCCTCATTTACTAATGATCCCCATTATTCATATAGGAAATGTGACCATGCTCGAAAATAAAAGGTTATTAATTTAAGAAAGTTTAAGTAACAAAACAATTCTGCAAAAATGTAGCGAATGAATATTAAGTGCCTTGTTGGAATAGAGAAGGGGAGACAAGGGTGACAAAGAATGAGGAACAGTCACAGGCTCGATCCTCAGTATGGGTACAATTGATTTCTACAAATTATATTTCCTTTTAGGAAAGCTATTTTCCCCTCTCCAGGGCCTCAGAGGGATTGGTGGCAAGGACTCCTAGGAGGGGAGATAAGCTGGGTATATTTTCTTCTATGATGCTTTTCTGGGGGAAAATATACAAACTTCTAATCTTGCACCACCTCCTGTAATGCTCTGAGAAGAGAATGTTATCTCCTGTAGTATTCTTGCCAAAAATGAATAACCTGAATTTAATCAGGAGGAGACATCAGACAAACCCAAACGCACACACATTCTACAAAATAACTATCTAGCAATCTTCAAAAGCATGTCTTGCAAGACAAAGAAGACTGACTCCAGCTTCAAGGAGGTTAAGGAAATATGACAACTAAATGCACTAGGGGATTCTGGGTTGGATCCTGGACCAGAAAAAGGACATCAGTGGGGCAACTAGAGAAAGTCGAATGATTTGCTTTTAAATTAAATTTCAATTTAATTCTACAGAATTAACCTATAGATTAATTAACAGTATCATATTGATGTTAATTTCCTGGTTTTGATCATAGGGCTATGGTTTCTAAGAAGTTAATATTTAAAGAAGCTGAGAGAAGGGTATAGGGAAGCTTTGTAAGATTTTTGCAACTTCTTTTGTAAGTCTGAAATTCTTCAAAATGAAGTATTAAAAAATATTAATGACGTAAATATTTATTAAGTGGGGATGACTGTCTTCTTCCTCCATCCCTTTTTCTTCCTTCTTCAAAGTACCACCTCTCCTTGGCTGTCCTGGCTTCTCAGAAGGGTCGGGTAAGGAAGGTATTGGCAAAAGAAAATAAATTATTTTTTTTAGGCCAGCACATCCTCTTCTGGGGAGGAAGGGGAAGACAGGGATTTTATCATGCAGATTGCCTCCTATTAGGGGATGGGAGGGTGGGGTGGGAACAGAGTGGGCCCATGTGACAGACTACATCATTGGTGCTGACCAGAAAATTCCAGAATGGTTAATTAGGATTAATTTCTGGGGAAGGTCGAAACTACAATTAAGTCAGGTATTAAGTCTAGATTTGGCATGGGCTTCAATTCAAGTGATGCCATTTTAGCCCTGTGGTTTTTCTTTTTAACACCAAGTAACCTTTTTAAGAATAAACAAAGAAGATGACAAGCTTTAGGGGTACCTTTACTACCCTCCAAGGGCTGTGGAGAACAAGTTAGGATGAGACCTGCTCCCTCCTCTGCCCAGGGACACTGCCCCACAATCCCGTAAGTCTTACTGGCACTAGCAACTGCAGTGGGCCTTCTGTCTTCGGAACTCTCTGGACTCTACATCGTGGGCACCAGGCTTTATGTCCATACTTCCTCGCCTCAGGGGCCCAGGTTGGCCTTTCCAAGGACTTCTTCATCATGCTGAATTTTGGTGAGAGCACAGTGTGAGCCTGTGGGTTCTGCCACTCGGCAAACCTCCAACAGCTAGTTTCCCTTCTCATGGGTCCCCAGTCTTTGCATTTGGCATCAAAGAAGGAAAAACATTCCCTTCCCCCTGGTAAGATACCAGCTCCTCACTGCACACATGGCCTGAGTGCTAGGAAGACCACTCTTCCCCTCGCCTCCAGTCCTCTTCCCAAACAGCCTCAGGAGGGGCCAGTGGGAGAGCAGTGGGTGGTGGCAGGCCCCATCCTGCTGCTTCTTGATGAACCTGGCACCAAGGGTCTGGCCCAAATCTTCAGGAAGTGCCGCTTAACTTCTTGTTTCAGACTTGGGCCATAGCCACCATTCAAGACCACAGCACAAGTCCCACCCTATGAATGAATGAATGAATGAGTTTTGGCATCAGACAAAACTGGATTCCAACCACGACTCCTCTATTTACCGTGTAAGTCACAACTTTTCTAACTATAAGATGTCATTCCTTCTGTTCTGGCCTCTAGGAAACCCTGAGCTAAATCTATGGCCACATCTAGCAACTCTGCCAGTGTGCTGTGCATTTCTGGCAGCTTAATATTCTTTCCATGCTTTGCCTTCACTCCTTGTCTCTGCATCAAGTTTTATTGTTTTCCTTTTGAATCCTAAGTGCTTTTGTTAACTATCTCAAATCCTTCAAAGAACAGCAGAGAGTGAAATAAATAAACTTAACTTCCCTGAGACTGTGTTTCCTCATCTAGAAAAGATGATGAAAATAACCGCCACCTCACAGGCTCACGGGGAGGGCAGGTTGAGTCAGCCTTCACAATGGCCCAGCGCAGGGCCTGGAGCACATCAGGGAGGGGCTCACCAGGTGCTGGGCTCCTCCCCACCAACCTTGCCTCCTTTCAGCCAAGTCGAAGGACCTCGAGGACTCAGACTGCGTTTCACAGAGAAATATTTCTTATTGATTGCTTTTGCCCAGGACAGACTGCTAGAGTGTGAGCTTGTTGGACAGTCCTGGGCTGACCATCCATGAAAGACAGGCACCAGCAGGAGAGGGGCAGGGGCAGGAGAGGATAACACTTGCACTATGGACCCGGGGTGAGTCCCATGTGGGTGTGGGTACGTTTCCAGTATAGATCTCCCCATTTAATCATGCTGCAAAAGCAGTCACAAATCTTACTTCCTCCTGTTTATTGACGGGGTCCCCCACCCTGTTTTCAATACTAGTTAACCTTTCTGCCATCAAACTGTGGGCACAAGGCCCAAAATTCCTTCCACTGCAGGTCACAAGGCCCTGTAAAGCGTGTTGCCCTGGAATTCTCAGAGCTGGCCTTCATGTTCTTTCTGGAAGGTGCCCTGGTAATGATGTGGAAGGAGGTGGTGGGGAAGAATTTGTGCTGGGTTTTGCTTGTAAGCAAACTGGGGATAGGGGAGGGAGAGGCAGGAGGGAGTGGAGGAGACAGAGTGCCCCCTTCGGCCCTGTGCCTACAGGGTAGTCTGGGAGATTTCCCCGCGTTCCTTTTCTCATAAAGCTGCACAAAGCCTGGAATGAAAACATCCCTCCCTCTCCAAGCTCTGAGCTGACAGGCGTTGTCCTAAAACACGGTTGCCCAGACATCACCCACAAGGCCTTTCCATCACACCCAACCACGTCAGTCACCCCAGCTTCAGGAAAAGCCTGAATAAACAGGTGAATCAAGCCTCATAGGGACAGGAAAGCTTTATAGGTTTTTTCATTAAACATGTTCAGGAGGGGAAGGGTAGGATACATTTTTCTTTCATCCACAATGGAGCTAAAATCTTCTCCTCTGTGATGTGATCTTCTGACTCTTGTAATGCTCCAAGTATAATACAAACTAAAGGGGGCATCAGTAACATGGGCAACAAGAAGCCGGTGAGGCCCCCAAAGACACGATGAAGCTGGCAGTGGTTTTCCCACGTGTTGTGGAGGTTCCTCTGGGCTTCCCGGTAGAAAAACACTCTGCACATTTAAAGAACTATCACCTAATCATGTTAGCAGATTGGAGCTTTATAAAAGTGTAGGATCACTTCTTGGCAATCCTGAACTGTCTTGACAAGGAAAATAAGCCCAAACACGTATCAGCTCTGTGGACCACCCTTCCAGGGTACAGCCTTATAGGAACACCCCCCTCTAACTGACAGAGGAGAATTCTTAGACAGATGTGGGCTAAAACACCAGCGGGTGTCCTGATGACATTATGAAACCTAAGACAGGGCTTCAGTGGCCTGTGCAGTCAGCAAACGGACCAAGGAGAACTGCGGCCCATCACTCAGCAGCAGGGTGGCCATTCATCACCGCCCTTCACCACGGGGGCCCAACAGCTGAGGGGTTAAAATCACACTCACCTAGGCCTTCCATTTTGCACGTAATTTTTTTAGCACTAGGCATTTATAAAACCAGGAGGCAGCTTAACATTCCCATGGGCCCCACTTTCAAGTGCAAGAAACGTGAATGCCAGAAAGGGCTAGCTGGGCTTATATCACAACCTCCAAATTCTAGCTCTGTGCCTGGAGTATGGGGAGTTCCGAGTCCTTGAAGAAATCTAAGATCAGTGAAAACAAGCAAAGGGCAAGCTTACAGGACAGCAAAGATAACCTGCAAGAAAGATGTTGAATCACTTTGAAAGGAAGAAGAGAATAACGCATCCGGTCGATGGACAGGCGCTACTGATATGAGGAAGACCACCCTTGTGGCAAGGGCTGTTAGTCCGGAGCAGGTGGCCAATAGAGTCAGAAAGTCCTTTAAGAGGGCTTCCCTGGTGGCGCAGTGGTTAAGAATCCACCTACCAAAGGAGGGAGTATAAGAAAGAAGTATGTGTTCCTGAGTAGCGGGGGTCCCATCCTACTGCTTGGCAGCAGAGCCAGGGAGGTGGAAAGTAGGGAGAGCTCAGGCACAGTGTCTTTGCAAAGACCCTATGGCCCAACAGTGCCTGGAGTGGCAGGGCTCCTGTGTCCATGCAGGTTGTGCAGGTAGATCACGGGGGACAGGTGGGGCCACCCTATTCCCCATGTCTCACCACTGTATATGTTTCCTTGAACCTTCCTGGGGTGGTAAAGAATCTTCAAGAATGACTTCGATTAAATTCTCTGCCTGCTTGGCAGATTGAGGTCTCCAGGTTAGAAGTTAAACTGAGTTATAGAAAATAACCAGACATTTCTTGCACATCTAAGTTTGGTGACTGACATTCATATCTGCTGCACAAGTGTGATTTGTTTAATCATTCTTTGGCTGCATCCAGGCTTTTTCCGTAAGCTAAGAAGAAAATGAAGCCCCCATTCTAAATTTATATTATTAAGTTTTAGGAATTAAATTCAGACTTTATATTAAATCCTACTAAGTTAAAAAAAAAAATCCACCTACCAATGCAGGGGACAGGGGTTTGAGCCCTGTCCAGAAAGAACCCACATGCTGCAGAGCAACTAAGCCCATGCACCACAACCACTGAGCCTGTGCTCTAGAGCCTGCAAGCCACAAATACTGAGCCCATGAGCCTAGAGTCCGTGCTCCGCAACAAAGAAAAGCCACTGCAATGAGAAGCCCACGCACTGCAACGAAGAGTAGCCCCCGCTCGCCGCAACTAGAGAGAAAGCCTGCGTGCGGCAACGAAGACCCAACGCATCCAAAAATTAAAAAAATAAAATAAAATAAAAAAAGAAAGTCCTTTAAGAAAGAGATAGGCAAACACTTTCTGGAATAGTTGAAGCTCAGACCCTAGAGTCTAGAAACTGGTGCATGCCACCTTTTCAAGACTCTTAGGAGTCCATAGTTAATGATCTTAGCCTATGGTTCCATGTCTAAAAACAGAGGTAAACAAAGAAAACAGCCTTTTTTTAAAAAAAAAGTCATAGCAATAGCTAAAAGAGGGAAACAACCCAAATGTTCAACAGAGGAATGGATAAACAAATTATAGTACATCAATACAGAGGAATATTATTCGGCCATGAAAAATAACGAAGTACTAGGACTTCCCTGGCAGTCCAGTGGTTACGACTCTACGCTTCCACTGCAGGGGGTTTGGGTTCGATCCCTGGTCAAGGAACTAAGATCCCACATGCCGTGCCACACAGCATGGCAAAAAATAATAATAATAATGAAGTACTGATACATGCTACAATACGCATGAAGCTTGAAATACATCATGCTAAGAAACCAAACACAAAAGGCCATATGTTGTATGATTTCATTTATATTAAATTTCCAGAATAGGTAAATCCATAGAGACAGAAACCAGATTAGTGGTTGCTGGGCACTGGAAGGTGGGGAATCGGGGAAGAACGGGGAGTGACTGCTTATGGGGTACAGGGTTTCTGTTTGAGGTGATAAAAACGTTCTACAACTAGATTGAGGTAGTGGCTGCACAACATCAGAAATGTATAAATGCCACTGAGAACTGTACACTTTAAAATGGTTGCGTGTTATACGAATTCCACCTTAATTTTTAAAAAACTCATAGCATCACTCAAATGGATGATCTTCATGCTTTAGAGAGAGTGGCTGCTAGAGCACATGAGGGAGGTGTGATGGAAGCAGGAGAAATTAAGCATCTGAGGACACTAAAAGCATCAGAGGACAGGCCACTGGGCAGAGGGTAGCTCAGTACAAATTTTGCAGGCTCTGTGGTCCAGGAAAAGGCTCTGGGCATATCCAGTGAAAAGACATTTAGCAGGTCTTCCCTTGCTGGGGAAGGGCTTGAGAAAACATATTTTTGCCAAAATCCAGACCCTTTCTTGGTGGCCCAGCCAAAGAAGGGGTGGCCCTGACTGTCAATCCCCTAGGACAGCTTTGCTAGACAGAGACCTCATTTGCATAATACCACTGAAGAAAGAGAAAGACCATGCAACAGGTGGAGCAGAGCCCAGATGAAGCTCCAGCCCCTTCTCAAATTCGTGATGGGGGAGGAGGGCACAGCACTGCCTGAACTGGGCCTCTCCCCATATTCAGAGCACACAACTCAGCAGAGCCAGCCTCCTCCTGTGCACCACACACCATCTCTTATAGGGTCAGGCACCTCCTTCTTCCTGTCTGCCCCACAGGCCATGAGCACCCACCCAGAAACACTAGAGGACAGTGGCAGTGACTGAAAAATTATTATAATAAGTTCAAAATAATCTTATCTCAGGGTGCTTTATGATCTTTGATACCTCTTTGAATGACTTTAAAAAAAACCAAAATTTTAGGTAGAAAATGTCATGCTCTTATCTTCTTGGCAGTGAGATTTCCACTGAAATAAAAATACTGAGTAAACAGATTCAGTTACTCTAAGAGAAAAATGTTACATAACAACATTTATGGCTCTAAAAAGTATTTTAAATATTTATCAATTTTGACATATACATAGTCCCAAAATGTCTGAAATGAATGACCTGACTTTTCTATGTGTTCTCCATGGCCACGTCTGGGGGAAAAAATGTTTAAATAATGAATATAAATGTTTGAAAAATCAATTTTATGACTCCACTAGACTAAATTTCATAAATGATAAGAATTACTTAACGATTCTCATGAGTATGGAGTGGAGTAACTACACAGTGTATTGTTCCTTAGATTTCTATCTGAGGACTTTCCTATTATTTGCCAGTTGAGTGCCTGTGGTTTTCTATTGCTGTTATAGCAAGGAAGTAGGTAGATGCATAAGTGGATTGATTGATGATGGTAATGACAGTGAAGATATTTTTAATTTTTTATGTTCTTTGAAAATTCTAGTTCTTGCCCTTTTCCAATTGCTTTTTAAAAAATTTTCCTCTAACATTTAAAGAATGCAAGTTCTCTTCAGACTGAATTAAATGCTAAATGCAAACAAGAAAGTACAGTAGCTGAGATTGTCATGGTCAGGTCGACCTGACCACTTCACCTCATGGGGCAGAAACTGATGCTGTGCCAACAGCTGACTGATGCTGTGGGTGGAATTGTGTCCCCCGGCAAATTCATGTGTTGCAGTCCTGGCCCTCAGTACTTCAGAATGAGACCTTATTTGGGAATAGGGTCATTGCACACATAATTAGTTAAGATGAGGCCATATTGGGGTAGGGTGGGGCCCTAATCCACTATAACTGGTGTTCTTATAAAGGGGACAAAGGGGGAAATTTGGACACAGACATGCACACAGGGAGAATGCCATGTGAAGATTAAGACAGAGATGGGGGTGATTTCTACAAGCCAAGGAATTCCAAAGATTGCCAGCAAACCACCAGAAGCTAGCGAAAAGGCATGGAACAGATTCTTCCTCACGGCCCTCAGAAGGACCAACCCTGCCAAGACTCTGATCTCAGACTTCTAGCCTCCAGAACCATAAGAAAATAAATTTCTATTATTTAAGCCAGTTTTTGGTACTTTGTTACAGCAGCCCTAGAACCTAATACATCTACCTACCCAACAGCCATTCCTCTCTACTTTCTTATTGAGTCTTGATATCATTCATGGAGCTACAGGCTCAGAAAAAGGGAGGCCCGCTCTAGACCCAGGAAAGGAACCATGATAGGTCTAAACCAAAATGGTAGCCCCATAGGCACTGGCTAGTGATTGGTTTAGAGATGAGCATGTGACTTGCTTCTAGTCAAAGAGAGGTAAGGTAAACCTCTTGGAAGTTTCTGAGAAGGATTTTTCTCCTGGATGAAAGAGAAACAGAAGAAGAAAGGGAGAGGGAGAAGAAAGAAAGGAGGGGGAGAAACGTAGGAAAAGGGGAGAGACAGACAGATGGGGAGGGGGGGAGGGAGGGACGCAGGGAGGAAAGAAGAGAAAAATACCCTTTCTTTCCCTCTTGGAGTCCTGTTGGAACCTCAGAGCTGTGATGATCATTTTGTGATCTTGACCAAAAAAAGGCCAGAAGCATTAAAGAACCACCAACTCAGAGGGTTGACCTGCTGAACAAATTCTGAAACTGCCGACCACCAACTCCTTATTAAGAGTACGTTTTCTTTGCTTTAAGCCACTCGTAGTCCAGTTAACTGGCAAATTGCAGAAAAAGGCAGCCCACCCAGTGTGTATGGACATGTGTGCCACAGGCTTTGAAAGGACACCTTGTGGCTTCTCTTCAGGCTGTGCCACTGAGTGCCCTAATCAGGGCTGGCAAAACTAGAAAGAATTCTGTCTCTGACTGGAGTGATGGGTAGTTTAGATTTTAAAATATATTCTTCTGCAGCTACATTTCTTCTGCTTTGCTATTTTTACTCCTATTCGCTAAGGCCCACATTTGTGTTCTTATAGAAAGTATAACTCATTTAATCAGACCCAACAAACTGCCTGCTATGAAAGGCCTTCTGTGTCCCTGCAGTGGCGGAGAGGAGCCCCGGCGTGTGGGGGGTCGTTTTTAAGCATCCCCAGCTTTTGAATGTGAAGAGGACGTCATCCCGTTGAGTCTACTCAGGAGGCCTCTGCACACAGTTACTCCCTGTCTCGCCTTATCAACAGCTCTCTGGGTGGTGGGCATCAACTGTTGCTGAAAACTGCCCACTTGATACATCCTGGGGCTTTGCTATTTAGTTATTTTATGACTATGTCAGACTGATGTCTAACTTTCAGGTGAATGTCAACTCCAGCCCTAATCCTTGAGAAATCTAGCTTGGTTCAGGGACTCCTTGGAACGGGACACAGTCCTACCCCTCAAGGAGTTTATGATCCATGGAGGAAAAAGCATCTACAATGTATGGAACATAGGTTATAGACCCTGAACAGTGCTAAGTTTAAATACATCATCTCATTTATACACCTCAGCTCGTTTAACTAACCTTACTTGGTGTCTTGTGCAAACACACAGCACAGAAAATGTGCAGAAAAGTCACCTAAGCCAGACTAACAGGCCCAAGTCACCCTGGCCACCAGTGAATTTGTACAACCCCAGAGTGAGATCAAGGGGTATGATCGGGTCATGCCATTCTCAGGTGGCTCCACAGAACAGGAGGAATCGGATCTGCAGCACAGGGGACTCTGCAACGGTCAGGAAGTAGAGGGCTAGGGAATGGTACCTGGAGAGACTGCCTGAGCACCGGTGCTCACAGGAGGAAGGGAGCCATCGTGGGGACCTTCAGAGGAGGACATGGGCCTGGACAGAAATGAGAAGGAGCCTAAGCTGGTTAGGAGAAACCTTCCCTCTAAAGTTCTGAAATGCCATATCCCCCAGAGAAATTTCTTTCCCTAGTGTGCGAGGCCCAAAGGGCACCTACATCCAAAATCATCAGGAGAGTTGTTAAAAATATGGATTCCTGAACCCTTTCTCTGACCTACCAAATCATAACTTGGGAGGCTTGAGCCCGGAAAGCCTCTAATGAGCCACCTTGGTGAACCTCATGCAGGCTAAAGTGAGAACCACTGCCCCAGACAACGGCCCAAGCACCAAGCCAAACATTTATTCATTCAATAAACATTATACCTCCATGTGCTAAGCCTAGAGCTGGGAGATAAGTAAGACCAACTACCCTCATTACCATGAGCAATAAGAAAGAGAATCATGCATATGTCTATTTTTGGAATATACTACATTTCCAAGGTCACCAAAGTATACAAGAAAAACTATTCTTATTATGGCTTAATTGACAGAAGGAAGACCTGGGAACCTCATGGGCTCAGATGTGAACACTGAAGAGGTCTGAGTAAGTAGCTCTGAAGGGCTATTCTGAGCTTCGTTAAAAGATAACCCCTGTTGCAAAGAGTTTTGTCCCCTTTTCTCTCCTACAAAAGTGTGAAAACAAAGAAATATTAAGGAAATGCAACTGGGAAAATGAGACTGTTTTTAAAAGTCATCTGCAGAAATGGAAAAAAAAAAAGGAAATTCTGTGACCGAGTCTGCCCCTGTATTCCAAATCCCTACTCATTTTCCTTCTGATTTCTTCTTCACACGTAATACTGCAAGGTAAGGATAGAGTCAGCCTTCCTGTAGATGGTCCTGGTGTCAGCCCTGGATAACACACTCTGTCAAACCAGAAGCATTCAGGCAGGCACAAATGAATCTCAGGAGGCAGCCTTCACAGTTAGGAACAAATCTGACTAATCTAGTAAAAAGAAATATCTAACCCAAAACATATGCATTTAGATATAACTCTATAAAGCCAATGCTAATTAATCCTCCTGCTCATGTAAAATGGCAAAGGAATTAACAATATTGCCAAGTCTCAAAAAGTCTTTTAATTGCACTGCAGTTCTTTCCAAGCAGCAGGAATCTGAGCCACATGTGGCTGCACACCCTACTCACACGCGGATTCACCCTTCATGCAAAGCACTTGGCACTCAGCCTCACAACCATGTTCTGTTGAAGCCTGCTACACATCTCCCCACAAACTGCTCAGAAACCAGCAAGGCAAATCCTGTTTACCTTTGTAAAAGATCAACTGCTGAACATTGCAGGTACCCCAGGAACCCTTCAAGTCCCCTCTGGCCATTTACCTTCCTGGGAAGATATTTTTGTTTGTTCTTTATGCTAGGAAAGGAATTGATTTAGATTAAAAGTGTGGGCTGTGGGTACCTTGCCTTCCATTTGGGAAAGGTCATTAAGTACGTTCTTGAGGTACAACGAAGTAGACTTGCCTTTTTGATTCTAAGGCTAAAATGATAAGCAAGGTTAGGTAGGGTTCCCTTAAATACAAACTCTGGGATAGACTCCTGGGCATACTGGATGAAATATGCTGGTGAGGGTGCTCAAACCACTGCCGCTGAGAGTGAAGGGCATCCCAGGAAGCCCCCGTCCCTTCTCCCACCCCTCCTCAAGCAAAGGGCTTTAGGGTCTCAATGAGATGTGAGTTCTGGGGGCATTCTGTTTCCAGACTAAACCCTGGCACTGGATTTTCCATCTTCCCTGGTTGGGAGCCTCCAGATGCTTCCAACTCCCAGAGACAGGATTATTCTGCTGGAGAACCAGGAGTCAATCCTTTCTGAGAGGCCCCAACCAAAAATGCTGTGACTAATGACCACATGTGTTCTACAGATTACCAGGTTAAATGACAGAATAAGGAGTTATTGAGCACCTACTACGCATAAAGCAATGCTATCCTAGGGGCTCTGGAAAGCATGAAGGAATCAAAGATTCTGTTCTCAGGGAACTTAAATGTGGGGACAAAGAGGAGAGAGGGCAAAGGGCATGTGAATAAATACACATTATCACTAGGTTTTGGGGTGGGAGGGTGGCACTGATGGCACCTGAGCTTTCCAAGTTGTTCATTATATTTGGAATTTTTATCAACATTATGAAGTTTCTGGACTTCCTTCCTGGAACAAAGAACTAGATATGAGGCCCTCAAGGCTTTTGGATTCCATGTTCTGCAGCGATGATTCTGTTTAAAAAAATACAGGGCTAAAGTTCATGCAACTTGAAAGTCCTGATGCTCCCTCCCTCTAGACCACAGTCGTGGAGTTTAAATAGGGGGCAATAGATTAGACTAAACAGAATCCACTGTCTTCTTCAAATCCACCTCCCCTACCGTTATTCCCCTGGTCCCACCCTGCCTCTAACCCAGACTATTTCATAAGATAAATTAAAGGAGAAAACCACATTAATAGGAAACCTTGTCTTGGTCAAAGCTGCCATATATAGCTGTATTCAACTGAGTCTATGTGAATGGTGACCCTAGAGCTGTCTGGGACACAATCTGCAACTGTACATGCGTCCCCCAAAGTAGCAGCTGGTTCTCATGCCATTCTTGGCCATGGTCTCCATAAACTGGGCAAGGCAGAGTTGGTGAAACTCCCAGCAGCTTAGGGAATCCTTAACCTGAGGAAAGTCAGACAAGAAGAATAGCTCTAGGATCACCTTACACGTCCAGACCTGAGCTGTCCTCAAAGGCTTGAGTTCAACTAGGCCTGATGAAATTTTCTCAGATTACCTTGAGTTAAAATTTTTTAATTACTCCATTCTTCTGAGAATTCTTCCTTGACCTTCCTAGCTAAAGCTGCTCCCTTTGTTTTTCACTAGTTTATACCATCCTAGTTTTGTTTCCTTTATAATACCATAATTTGTAAACAATGTATTTGACCACTTACTTGAGTTTTTCTGTCTCTTCCCTCTAGACCTTAACGGCAAGCTCCACGTCTGTCTTGATCACTGCTTTATTCTCAGCTGAGAACAGTTCCAGATGTGTGATAGGTACTCAGAGAAATGTTTTCTGATTAATAAATGACTGACAGGAAAGGACAAAGGACATATACCATAAAGGTCAAGTTTCCCTTCATTCAGACATGAACCCAGCAGAAATAGCAAATTATGAGGACAATAGTCATATAGTTTGCACAGAGAGGTTAATTAAGTCTTTAAACATACATGTAATTTTGTATCTAGAACTCTACCTAAACTTTTCTTCCCCATCATCTAGTTGAAGGATTGGACTGAACAGTCTCTGAGATCCCTTTCAGCTCTAACATAGCATCACCTATGATGCACATCTGGGGAGACCAATCCATTTCCCATCTCTGATCTCTTTAAACCAGAAACAGGGCTAGTACTGCCATCAACTGCAGAGAGGAATAGCTTGTTTATAAGATAACTGAAAACAAGTCAATACTGACATTATTTTTGAGACACTTCTGCTCCTGGTAGTACTGGCTCTGACTTAGATACACACATTATAATTTCCTTATAATGCCTAAAGGCAGGATGTGGTTCAGCTTCAGTATGTGTCCTTGGAGATGTCTAACTATAAGTGACCTCCGATTAGATCGTTACGTCATGTTCTCCCCATAATTGTCCTTGGATGGGTCATTATTCATGGACCACAGTGACCCAAAGCACTATTCTCTCCACCTGTTCCCTGAGCACGCTGCCTCTCTCCCCTCACGTACTGGGCACTTTTTGTTTGGACCACGCAGCTTATACTTTCCCTGTCTCTTGGAAAGAGAAGTTTAATTCTCATTCAAGTATCTACCTGCATATCTACCATATGCACTGGGAAAAACTGACCCTGCATCTAGCTCTATGGGTGAATCTTGACCAACTTAAACCACAAACAGCTGAGTGTGCTCAGAGTGGCTGAGCACCAGGGGACACTTCTGGTTATGTCATCCTGCAGTTCCAGTGAGAGGAGGGAGCTGTCCTCCCTAGTGAGTTACTGTAGCTCCATCCCTGACAGCTAGATCTCAGCTGTGGGTTCTTCTGGGAACTCTGTAGAGTTCATAGCAAAGGTCCAGATCCCAGTCCTGAAGACCAGGGAGCTCTACCCTTGGATGGCTAGTTTAGTAGTAAAGCCTGGATCTAGTCTCAAGGTTCATGGGACAAGATCAAGAAGTGACAATTCCTAGAAGAGAACAAAACCCAAACAAAACCCAAAAATACCCTATCTTACACCACTTATAAAAATTAATCCCAAATGGATTAAAGACTTAAACATAAGGCCTGATAACTGTAAATTCCTAGAAGAAAACATAGGGAAGAAGATACTTGACACTGGCCTTGGCAATGATTTTTTGGATACGGCACAAAAAGCACAAGCAACCAAAGCAAAAATCAACAAGTGGGACAACATCAAACTAAAATCTTCTGCACAGCAAAAGAAACAATCAACAAAATGAAAAAGTAACCTATGGAATGGTAGAAAATATATGCAAACCATGTATCAGATAAGAAGTTAAAATCCAAAATATATTTTAAAACTCATACAACTCAGTAACAAACAAAAAAAATCTGACTTAAAAATGGACAGAGGAACTAAAACTAGAACTACCATACGACCCAGCAATCCCACTACTGGGCATATACCCTGAGAAAACCATAATTCAAAAAGAATCATGTACCACAATATTCATTGCAGCTCTGTTTACAATAGCCAGGACATGGAAGCAACCTAAGTGTCCATCGACAGATGAATGGATAAAGAAGATGTGGTACATATATACAATGGAATATTACCCAGCCATAAAAAGAAACGAAATTGAGTTGTTTGTAGTGAGGTGGATGGACCTAGAGTCTGTCATACAGAGTGAAGTAAGTCAGAAAGAGAAAAACAAATACCATATGCTAACACATATATATGGCATCTAAAAAAAAAAAAGGTCATGAAGAACCTAGGGGCAGGACGGGAATAAAGACCCAGAATTACTAGAGAGTGGACTTGAGGACACGGGGAGGGGGAAGGGTAAGCTGAGACAAAGTGAGAGAGTGGCATGGACATATATACACTACCAAATGTAAAATAGATAGCTAGTGGGAAGCAGCTGCACAGCACAGGGAGATCAGCTCAGTGCTTTGTGACCACCTAGAGGGATGGGATGGGGAGGGTGGGAGGAAGGGAGACGCAAGAGGGAAGAGATATGGGGATATATGTATATTTATAGCTGATTCATTTTGTTATAAAGCAGAAACTAACACACCACTGTAAAGCAATTATACTCCAATAAAGATGTTAAAAATAAAATAAAATAAATGTGCATGTTTATTTGCTAACAAAAAAAAATGGACAGAGGAACTGAATAGACATTTTTCCAAAGAACACATCCAAACAGCCAACAGGTATATGAAAAGAAGCTCAATGTCACTAATCATCAGGAAATGCAAATCAAACCCACAATGAGATATTGCCTCATACCTGTCAGAGTGGCTATCATTAAGAAGACAAGAGATAAGTGTTGGCAGGGATGTGGAGAAAGGAAGCCCTTCTGCACTGTTGGAATGTAAATTTGGTGTAGCCACTATGGACAAGAGTATGAAGATTCTTCAAAAATTAAAAATAGAACTACCACATGATCCAGCAATCTCACTTCTGCCTGTATATCCAAAGGAAATGAATACAGGATATCTAAACTTTAAAGGATATCTGCACTCCCATGTTTATTTCAGCATCATTCACAATAGCCAAGACATGGAAACAATGTGTCTGTCAGATGAACAGATAAAGATGTGATATATATAGTGTATATCCACAGTGTATATACACAATGGAATATTATTCAGTCATGAGAAAGAAGAAAGTCTTGCCATTAGTGACAACATGGTTGGAAATTGAGGTCATTATACTAAGTGAAATAAGTCAGAAAGACAAATACTGTATGATCTCATTTATATGTGGAATCTAAAAAACAAACAAACAAAACAAACAAACAAAAAACTGAACTCACAGAAACAGAGAGTAGAATGGTGGTTACCAGGGTCTGGAGATTGCAGGGAATTGGGAGATGTTTTTTAAGTGTACAACATTACAACTAGTAGATTTAAAAGTCCTGGAGATCTAATGCACAGCATAGTGACTATAGTCAACAATAGATATAAACTTCAAAGTTGCTAAGAGACTAGATCTTAATTGTTCTCACCACAAAAAAAGAAATGATAATTGTGACATGATAATGGTGTTAGCTAACACCACCGTGGTAATCATATTGCAATATATGTGTATCAAATCAACACATTGTACACCTTAAACTTACACAATGTTATGTATCAATTATATCTCAATTTTTTTAAAAAATAAATACTAACCCCCTCCTCAAAACAAAAAAACTCTCACAAAATCAGAAAGACAGGAACAGCCAAAGCCAAAAAAGGCAATGAAACTAGCATATAAAGATACTCAACATCACTAATTATTAGAGAAATGCAAATCAAAACTACAATGAGGTATCACCTCACACCGGTCAGAATGGCCATCATCAAAAAATCTACAAACAATAAATGCTGGAGAGGATGTGGAAAAAAGGGAACCCTCCTACACTGTTGGTGGGAATGTAAATTGGTACAGCCATTATGGAGAACAGTACAGAGGTTCCTTAAAAAACTAAAAATAGAGCTACCATATGATCCTGCAATCCCACTCCTGGGCATATACCTGGAAAAAAACCATAATTCAAAAAGATACATGCACCCCAATGTTCATTGCAACACTATCTACAATAGCCAGGACATGGAAGCGACCTAAATGTCCATTGACAGAGGAGTGGATAAAGAAGATGAGGTACATATATACAATGGAATATTACTCAGCCATAAAAAAAGAATGAAAAAATGTCATTTGCAGCAACATGGATGGACCTAGAGATTATCATACTAAGTGAAGTAAGTCAGACAGAGAAAAACAAAAATCATATGATATCGCTTATATGTGGAATCTAAAAAAAAATGGTACAAATGAAGTTTTTTACAAAACAGAAACAGAGTCACAGATGTAGAAAACAAACTTACGGTTACCAGAGGGATAAATTGGGAGACTGGGGTTGACACATATACACTACTTTATAAAAAATAGATGACCAATAAGGACCTACTGCATAGCACAGGGAATTCTTCTCAATACTCTGTAATGATCTATATGGGAAAAGAATTTTTAAAAGAGTGTATATATGTATATATATAACTGATTCACTTTGCTGTACAGCAGAAATTAACAGATTTTAAATCAACTATACTCCAATAAAAATTTTTAAAATAAAAAATAAATAAAACACATAACCAACAAGGACCTACTGTATAGCACAGGGAACTCCACTCAATATTCTATAATAACTTAAGTGGAAAAGAATTTGAAAAAGAATAGATACATGTATATGTAAAAAAAAAAATTAAATCTATTTTTGAGATGCTTAATTTAAAAAAAAAGGAAAATAGCATGTAAAGGGAGAGCAGTGAACCTTTCCTGGCTACACTCCACTCCACACCACATCTATGTCAGGTGCTCCAGCTCTAAATTCCCATTGCCCTCACCTCTATCAGTATTTATCCAGTGTATTGTAAATGCAAAACTTTTCCTCCGTTCCTTCAGTTCCTAATGATTCTGGACTCATCATTGACTCCTCTCTTTCCCTCATCCTATACAAATAATCCATCAATAAATCCCATTGGCTTTATATTAAACATATGTTCCAAATATTTACAACCATTTCTCAGTAACTCATCATAACCATCTTAGTCCAAGCCACTATCTTGCCTGTACTAATAAGACAGCCCATTAAGTAGAGTCCCTGAATCCACTCTTAGCCCCCTTTGTTCTCCACAGAGTAGTCAGAGTAATTATTTTAACACTTAGGTCAGATCCTGTTACTCCTCTGCACAAAGTCCTCCAAAGTGCTCAACAGTGAAAATAAAATTTGAAGTCCTCACCATAGCTTCTTAAGACTATTTGTCCTGACCTCACTCTCCCTTTCACTCTTTCTGTCCAGTCATGCTGGTCTTGTTGCTTGAAGCCTAGAATGCTCTTCTCCCCAATATTTACGTGGCTTGCTCCCTTACTTCATCTAGATCTCTGTTCAAACACCACCTCTTCTGAGAGGAGACCCCTGGTCAATTTATCTTAAAAGGTCATTTCTTTCCTTTCTATCCTCTTACCTGCTTCATTTTCCTTCAAAGTGCTTATCAATTGTTTGTTTGCTGTCTGTCTCCTACTATTAGAATGTTAACTCTCATGTGGACAGGGATCAATGCCAAACTCTGCCTTTTCCCAGTAATAGTTGAAGTGTTAAAGGGATAAATAGCCCAAGACCACAGAGCCATTAAAATACAAGTTCTATGACTACCTCCTTCTGAAATTTGGGCAAGTGAACCTCTTTGTCTCTATGTTTCCTTCCCATAAGGCACATGTGATAAAATGTATTTTACAAAATGAAAAGATGAGGCTCTATCTTTCTAGCTTCATTATTCAAGGTCTGGCTTGGCATCTATTATTATTTGATCCGTCCAAAAAAGTTAACGAATTATAAAAATATGCTTTGGAGCCTAAAACAGTTTTCTTTTGACCCTTTACTTTCCTTTTCTTTTTATGTGTTAACTTACCATTTGTATTTCTTCTCCTGTGAAATACTTATTCATGCCTTTTGCCCATTCTAAATTTTATCTGTTTTTCGATTATTGCAATATAGCTCTTTATTTGTCTATAACATCTTTTTCTGATATAAACTTTTGGGGAAATTTTTTTTTTTTTTTTGAAGATGTTGGGGGTAGGAGTTTAGTAATTTATTTATTTATTTTGGCAGTGTTGGGTCTTCGTTTCTGTGCGAGGGCTTTCTCTAGTTGCAGCGAGCGGGGGCCACTCTTCATTGCGGTGCGCGGGCCTCTCACTGTCGCGGCCTCTCTTGTTGCGGAGCACAGGCTCCAGACGCGCAGGCTCAGTAGTTGTGGCTCACGGGCCTAGTTGCTCCGCGGCATGTGGGATCCTCCCAGACCAGGGCTCGAACCCGTGTCCCCTGCATCAGCAGGCAGATTCTCAACCACTGCGCCACCAGGGAAGCCCTTGGGGAAATTTTTAAATGTAAAATTCTAGCTTGGCAATTACTTTCTTTCAGCACTTTAAGATCTTATGCCAATGTTTTCTGGATCCCATTGTTTTTGTTGAGAAGTCAAATGTCTTATTGTTGTTCCTTTAGAGGTAAATGCATCTTTCTTCTCCGACTACTTTTTGTTTGTTTGTTTGTTTTTGTTTTGCGGTACGCGGGCCTCTCACTGTTGTGGCCTCTCCCGTTGCGGAGCACAGGCTCCGAACGCGCAGGCTCAGCGGCCATGGTTCACGGGCCCAGCCGCTCCGCGGCATGTGGGATCCTCCCGGACCGGGGCACAAACCCGTGTCCCCTGCATCGGCAGGCGGACTCCCAACCACTGCGCCACCAGGGAAGCCCCCGACTACTTTTAAGATGCTTCTCTTTGTGTGGATTTTCCTCAGTTTCCTTATATGACTAGTCATGGTTTTCATTCTATTTACCCTGCTTGGGTTCACACAGAATCTTTGTATTTACGGCTTGATGCATCAGTTTGGGAAATCCTTGACCATTATCTCTTCAAATATTCTTCTACCCCATTCTCTTTCTGCTTATAGAATTCAAATTCTATTGTTCTATTGTATCTCTTATACTCTTTTATATATTTTCCTTTTTTTTTTTCCTCCACCCTCCAGTATGGGTATTTCTACTCACCCATTGTATAGCTCACCAATCCCCCTTTACCTGTGTCTTATTTGCTGTTAAAGCCATCTACTTGGTTCTTAATTTCAGGTGTAGGATTTTTTAATCTCTAAAATTTCCATTTGATATTTTTCTGTATAGATGCTTACTCTCAGTGAAATTCTCCATTTTGTGGGTCACTTCTTGGTCTGCTTTTCTAGATTCTATTTCTTTCTCTTGGCTTGACTTATCATTTTTTATGGAATACTAAATGTTGTACATGAAAAGCTGTGGAATCTCTACATGACATCACTCCAGAGAAGATACCCCCTATTCTCTGCCAGATGCTGTAGCGGTGCATAACATCAACCCAGTCAGGATCCGATCTTGCTCAAGATTTGTTTTCAGTCCTCATTAGGTTCACAGTTATTTCTGGCTCTTTCTGCAATCCTAAAGATTAGGCCTCCCAGGGGTCCCAACCGAGAATCTAGGATGTTTTCTATGCTTCCTCCTCCCTAATGGGCCCTGAACTCAAGTTTTATCTCCACAGCACTGTCTAAGATTCCACTCTGTTTCAGCAGCCTTCTGGTTGCTTACTCTACATATATTAAACAGTAAATGTCTCAAAGGGAAAACCGGTGCAGCATCTGATCCACTCCTCTCCAAGTTCTTGGGCCCTTGACTCCTGGTTTTCTTGCAAGCCTGGACTCTAATAGTTGTCTCCCCAGCTTCATGAAATTGCTAAAAGCTCAGAAGTCCTCTCTGACCCTTAGAAGCCAAACCACTGCCCAGAGTCTCAGCATCTTATCCATGTCTATACTTACTAAATGTCCAATGAAGAAGGTAGCACATAAAATAAAATATGCTTATTTCAATGAGCCTTCTTTCTTTCTAGAATCTGGCCCTTCAAATCATAGCAGGCTTGGCATCTCTCTGATGCTTTCAAACAAAGCTTTCTTTTGTACTTTATCCACATTTTCTAGGCATTCTTGGCAGAAGCAATGGTCTGGTACAAGTGATAGCCTTATCATAGCCACAAACCTAACACATTGTGTATTAAATCATTTTTTATTTATTTTATTTATTTTTTAAAACATCTTTATTGGAGTATAATTGCTTTACAATGGTGTGTTAGTTCCTGCTTTATAACAAAATGAATCAGTCGTACATATACATATATCCTCATATCTCCTCCCTCTTGCGTCTCCCTCTCACCCTCCCTATCCCACCCCTCCAGGTGGTCACAAAGCACCGAGCTGATCTCCCTGTGCTGTGCAGCTGCTTCCCACTAGCTACCTATTTTACATTTGGTAGTGTACATATGTCCATGCCACTCTCTCACTTTGTCACAGCTTACCCTTCCCCCTCCCCGTGTCCTCAAGTCCATTCTCTACAACTGCGTCTTTATTCCTGCCCTGCCCCTAGGTTTTTCATAACCACTTTTTTTTAATCATCAATTTTTAAAAACCAAAACAGGTTTCAGTAAAAGCATCATGTTTTCCCTACAATAAAATAATCTGTTGAGGAACACAGGCTGATTGGATATAAAATAATTGTATTTTTCATGTAGAACACAGGAAAGTTTTTCACTGGTGGCAAAGAGCTTTCTTGCAACAGAAAGCACTTCTGAAAAGTTACCGTTTTCTTCTTCAGGAAGAAAACAAAGCACATTCTTTTTTTTTATGATTCCATTTATTTATTTAAATTAATTTTTTTATTGGAGTATAGTTGCTTTACAATGTTGTGTTAGTTTCTGCTGTACAGCAAAGTGAATCAGCTATACGTATACATATATCCCCTCTTTTTTGGATTTCCTTCCCATTTAGGTCAGAGCATTGAGTAGAGTCCCATGTGCTATACAGTAAGTTCTCATTAGTTATCTATTTTATACATAGTAGTGTATATATGTCAATCCCAATTTCCCAATTCATCCCCCCTCCCCTTCCCCCTTGGTATCCATACATTTGTTCTCTACGCCTGTGTCTCTATTTCTGAACAAATCACATCTATTCAGTCTTCGTATGTGGTGGGGCAGTTTGGAGGGTTGCTATGTAAGAAGCAATCTGTAATATCAGAGGGATGGGAGTTATCAGACAGATAGGAGCCAACAAGGTCGAGTCTCATAGGCCACTGAAAAGACTTCACATGTTACTCAGTCTCTCTTTTCTACCTTCTCCCATCTCTGAATAGCATGTACATGTGGTTATGGTCAGAATTTGTTCCTCGGTGCTCATTAACTGAAAATAATACCAATGTACTAGAACGTTATCACCAGATAATAGCTTCCAGCAATGACAGAAATGCATTTATATTTCCAAGCCAAAGCAATTGATCCTCTTGGCAATATTCAAGGGCACTGACAGCACTTAAGCTGGGCCCTGTGATTAATGCAAATTTAATCAGTTTCTCAGATGGATATCAGTGCAGAGCTGTGACAGTGCCCCTGCGGACCCCAACACACTGGTTGGTGTACACAACAGAACCATTGTGGCTGAGGCCAATCAAAGACTGGACCAGTTCATCCCAGGGGCACTGAACTGTTATGAATAAGCTGCTTTCTAACTGGCTCAAGTCACTGTTACTGTTTATTAATTTTGCCAATGAATAAAGCTTATCCACATTCATTGGATCCAATTGGTTGGCCCCGATCCCAGGCCACATAACTAATGCCACATTGTGTTGGAATATTTCTGAACTGACATGTGGCAGGCAGAGAAGATTCTAAATGAGTTCATCGCCACCAGGGCTCTAACCAAAAAAAAAAAGTCAAATTAATGCAGAATAATGGATTGGCCAAACGGCCAGCTGCTATCTTCCTGTCCCAGCACATTGTCATTCATCCCTAGAAATTGTGTCCAACTGGTTATGGCAAGGAAGTTCTTGAAATATCCCACAGTGTGTAAGAATAGGAAATCTTAACTCCAGCACCTTGGCCACCTTCCATTTTGAATAATTATATTCCATATGCCAAGAATTTCCTCTGCCTTAGGCCTTCAGAAATATAGCTGGATGGGGTCTCAGTACCCCCAATCTCAACACTTCATCCCAGAAGAATCTTTACCCATGGTAGTGCTAATTAGAGAAGTTTTTACGCACATACACGTGTGTGCGCGCGCACACACACACACACAATCAGAGGCAAGTATGTTTTCTCATACACATGACAATTTTATGCATACCATTAAAAAGGTATGAGCATATTTAAAACAACACTCAATTGGGGGAAAAAATGTATAATTTGGTTCACTACTGGGCATTCGTAGCAGAGGTTTATTGGTTTCTGCATCACAAGGGAGCTCATTATAACAGAAGCTTTGCCTGGAGTGCAGCACAAATAGGGGACAGGCCCTATTTCCTGGGCTTTTGGTGGCGGGAGGGTAGAGAAAGGGGAGCTGTAACGCTCCAGACGGCTGAGGCCAAAAGCAAATTGAGGAGTGTAGGGGAGGAAAACTTTTCCTTCTACCCTTCTAGGTTCTTCGGCTGTTCTAATGATCAAATTGACATGAGACAGATTAACAGGAGAAAAGCCAATTTAATTTTGTACGCACGGGGATGCCATAAAAATATGAGGCACAATGGCAAGATGGGCGGTCGAGGCTCATATGCCATCCTGAGCTAAAGAACGGCACAGGGGCCTGGGGCTTCCAAGGGGAGGACAATTCACAGGACAGTAAGTACAGTAAGTAGAGCAGAAGTATAGTCATTAGATGCTTGCCCGGCCATAGGGATAGGTCATTCAGATGGAAACTTACCTCTGGTAATAGCTCTCTGTTACCTAAATTCTTTTATGTAGTTAAGGGGGAGGCAGAAAGCTCTTCCTGAGCCTCTTGGGCCTTGACTGTCTTCAGCTCAAAATAATCCATATGTCAAAGTGACACATTTTGAGAAGGCTTGTTCTGAACCCCTTGGAGATAGAGATGGCCTAGCCAGCTGCTCTTTTAAAGACCTGAGTGGATCATTTTTAAAAATTATCTCTCTCTCTATATGTGTGTGTGTGTGTGTATATATATATATATATGTAAAGTGTACATATATTTCATACACATATAGAGATACATTGCACATATATGTACTCAATATGGGACAGCCCACACCTTGCATCCAGCAGGCTGACCTTTTGCATCCTCTCCAGGCCTTTTTCCCTTCCAGAGTGAAGCTCTGACTACTTCCCTCAGTCTCATGCCTTTGGGAGACATTGATTCTACCACCAACATAGTACGATGGCTTTGCCATGGTTCCTGATTTGGAGTTCAGAAAATATGGCACCCAAACAGCACTGGAAGATCCTTTTAGTCAATTTTATTAGCAAAGAAAGACTAGCAGGGCAGGGAGTAGACGTGGTGTGTGATCAGTCTTCTTCATGCCCCACCCCTACCCTGCGAGAGATGGCAGGATATTAAAGGTTATTGTTTCACCTTTAGAATCCTGGTACTCCAGCAAGGTAACATTTAAAACACCGAAGTGCTCTTTATCATCATAATGATTCCACACCCTATTTGCATAACAACAGTGTAATATAGTGCAAAGACTTGGAAAGATATCAGTAAAGGTCAATCTCTATGGTAGCTTGGGGTTTGGAGTTTTCTTTTTTCTTTCCTTTTTCTCTCAAACACTCTTTTTAACATCCGTTTCATCTAGCTTCCCTTAAGTTTTGAGTGTACCCCTAAAGATAAAATGGGGTTAGGGAACCTGGAAGAGGAGGCTTTCACCTATGCAAGAGAGACTTTCCTGGGTAAAGTAGAGCCAAGAGAGAAACAGGACTCCCCTGGGTCATGACACGAGCCTTGGGAGTCTCAAGAAACGATGTTAGGTGATAAACAGAAATCTACAGGGGAAACTTCTATGAAGAGAAAGTTTTAAAAGTCCCCGTATATCCAGGCAAGTGACTGCAATAAATCTGAAGCACAAATTGGGACTAGAAGTGTGCACACGTCATGGGAAAAACAGGAGACACAGACAGGATAAGGGAGCCCTTGGCATTGCAGAAAATGCCTGCAGGAGGTATTCAAAAACGGGGTGAAGAACATCCCAGAGCATGTGACAGATACACATGATGCCAGGGTCAACACAATATATTTGTGTAAAATGCAAACTTCCCCAGATTTTAAGAAGTCAAATTGCTTTACTTTAGTTGGTTAGGTAAAGTAACAGTAGAGTAAGTCTTGCACTCTATGAATTTCACAGAGCTCTCAGGGACAGAAGATGCTAACTGCAGTAGGTAATTATCTGTTACAGAACATGGTTCATGATTATGTTCAGAAGATGTTAATCACACTTAGGGAAAAGATTACAAGGCCTTCAAAGGGGTCCCTCTGGGCCATGGGACTGTAATGTGGTCTGAGGAGCCTCTTTAATGCAAATACTTGTTGTCATGGTGACAGGATAGCACTTGTCTGCTCACCAGCAAGATGCAAAAGCCCCCTATTTTGGCACAATAAGCTTTTAGTTCAAGATAGACTTTATAAGTAACCAAGAATGGAAAGTTAACATCCCATATGCTTCCATCTATCTATCTGTCGCTCTGTGAGGACCTAAAGTTCAGAGTGAATCTAATCCTAGGAAAGGTTTGGAACAGAATGGAAGAAACTGAGAAAGCCCTAAGAATCCTCACTCCCCTGACACACACAAGCGCACACACACACACACACACACACACACACACACACACACACACAGAGTCTCCTGTTTTCTGAAATTTAACAGTTACTGCTGGCAGAATTGTCCTTGCACTAAGACACATCATCATTCGGTTTTTTGCTCATTTCTTCTATTTCATTCATAATAAAGGAGATAGCACTTTAAATATTTTGTGATGCCTTAGAGATAAGTGGTCACCTGGAGTGAGTGATGATTTATGGGGGTCAAGTAATAAAGAGTAGGAATTTCATTTATTTTATTGCCTGTTTACCTCCTGGTGGAAGGGACAGCTGGTAAATCATTTGGTGGGTTAGTAAACTGGGGGGGCCTCTGTTTGCTGGGCCCCAGAAGAAATCACAGGATGAAGAGGGTCCAGGGGCTGCCTCCTTCGCACTGTGATCTCACAGAGCAGATCAGCAAGAAAGCTGTTAATTCTTCCATTTAGAAACTCTAGGCTAAAAAATAATGAGTTTCTTCTCTCCATTGTTCCAATGCCTTTAGGTCCTCTTAGTCTTTAAGTACTTCCTTATGTCTAACCTGAAGCCTCTTGTTTCCCATTTTCACCAGTTAATTATTCCTCTTCTATTCATGTAGAGATTTCCCTGGAGGCAAACTCAAGCATTAGTACTTGTCTCAGTTCAAAACCGGATTTCTTTGAGATATCTGGTCAGTTCCTACAGAAACCTCACGGCATCTCTATTTCCTTCCTCTAAAATAGGAAGAAGACCCCTTGCCCTCAAATAGCCAGTTGAGAAAACATAAACATTTCTTTGCTCTTTTATATGAAGCTCATCAAAACTTAGTTTAATCATTTCCTGAGAGGTCAGCACTCAGGTAACATCATTATTTTTGTGATCAAATAAGTAAGGATAAAAACATATTATTTTTTTCACAACTATTCTGTACCATAACATACCATAAATACCCAATGTCTCCCTGCCCTTGTTCTAGTTCTTCTGGGATATGGCCCTCAAGATGAAACAGTAAGGAGAAATGTTGCTCAGGAAAAGTGTGCATTGTCTGCCTGTATTTCTTGCACTTTGCCCACATATGTGTGCGTGTTTAATGGGCCAACCCAGTGCTTTTAAATTTTTTAAATTAGTTGCCAACATTCTGTACATGGGAAATTTCAGTTAAGAGTCTGGATTTCAGGCTTTTCTTTAAAAATGTGAAGATGTAGCAACAACTGCCTATATAGCCACAAGTGAAGCTATATAGTACCTGCCCCCCTTAATGGGGTCTTCACTTTCCACTTCTCCCTAGTCCTCACCAGTCTCTACTGCATTACACCCTGCTCTTACCTTGCGTTACTTGTCTGACCCCTTTTTCATAGCTAGTTACTTTATTCTAATTTGGGATAAGTCCATCTACCCAATTGAAATCAACTTTCCAAATGCAATCCTTTTTTTCCTTTGCTATGAAAGCTGGGACTGCTTATTCTCAAAAGGACATAACCTAGTGGGAACTGAACAATCAGCACTGCCCCATGTCCCCTCCCCACTGGCTCCTAACAAAGGGACAGATCTCACAGGGGTCTCCAATAAGGAGGATTAGTGTGAACGCGCATTTCCTCTCTCTGAAGTGCTCTTTGACCCTCCGTCTACCCACGGGCTGCATCCTTTTCTGTGGCCGAGAATCCACATCTGAACAGCTGAGGGGGGCAAGAACCTGAGCCAATCAAGTCACCTCAGAAGACCCTCCAAGATCCCCTACCTCCTTTCTTCCTGGCATGCAATCATCCCCACCTCCCAGGAGTCATACCCTGGACTTACTGATTCATTTCTAACGCACAGAATACGGCAGAAGCCATGTGATATCAATTCCAAGTTTAGGTTATATAAAAACTGTGGCTCCCATTTTGAGTGATCGCTCACTCTCTCTTTGATCTCCTGCCCTAGGGGAAGCCAGGGGTCATGTTAAGAAACAGCCGTATGACAGGGCTAATGGGGTGAGAGACAGAGACCCAACAACGACCACATGAGTGAGCTTGGAAGTGGATCTCCCCTCCTTCCGATGAGTCCACAGCCTCTACGGACAGCCTGACTGCAAGCTCATGAGACATTGTGAGCCTGAAGCTCCCAACTAAGCCACACCCAGATCCCTGACCCACAGAAACTGCCAGATAATACGTGTTTGTTGTTTTAAGCTACCACATTTTGGGGTAATTTGTTAAGCAACACTATGTAACTAACACACAGTGGATGCTGGGGCTGCTGATCCAAAGACAATTGTTTGGAAACGTTGGCTCTAACGGAACAGCTGCTTCTTCAGTCTTCTGACTTGTCTGGGCAGGGAAATGCTGGTTTTTTGATATCTCTGAGCCCTAGAGTGTCATAGGAGCAACCTTCCAGTCTCTTCACCATGTTGATTACAGAAACAAGTCTCACATATCAGCACCAGTCACCAAAGAGCCCCACCGTCTCTGCAGGTGGAACGATGAAGGCAAGGTGCTGTGGGTGGGCTGGTCCTCCCCCTGCTGCCCAGAACTATGGGAGATGGTTGGGAGATGGTCGGGAGATCGAAGATCTCAATTACAAGGAAAGACACAGGCCATTCCTGCTTCTACTGAGAGCACAGCAAAAGTCAGGGCCCAGAAAAACTGGAGAAGTGAATAAAGTATTTCTTTGGAAACCCTCATTGTCTCTCTCCACCCTGGTGAGCAGCCTTGGGGGCCTGCCCTGTGCCTCACTCTCTGGACTTAGTTATCAGTGAATCCACAGGAAGCTGCCCTACGTACGTTCCACCGTCATATGTACATTCCACAAGGGCAGAGACCTTTGCCTGTTCTGCTTACTGCTATGTACAAGCACTTTGACCTGTGAGTGACATGTAGAAGGCACTCAGTAAATGTGTGTTGAATTTAAGTTTTAATACCTCAGGGTGGGACCTGACCAAGGGTTAACGACCTCCTATAAACCAGAGCACGCATCTTCCACTCCCTTCCCTTCCTCCCAGCATCAGTTTGCTCACCCCTGGAGTCTGGACTGGGGAACACCCCCAATCAGCTTAGCCAGGTCCCTGGCACTGTGGAGATGGGGGACTGGCACAAGGGCACCACCCTCGGACCGTTCCGTATTACCACAGTGTTCAAGGAAAAGGACCGTCCCTGTACCCAGCAAGGAGACAGATACACAAGGATTCCGCAGGCCATCTCTGTAAAGCTTCAAGGCCAAGGTGCAAGGGACACAAGGGGCTGGAAACACCAATGGGGTCCTTTGGTGACTGGGTCCAAACTGCCTGGTGCCAGACACCAGAAAATATAAAATGGCATTTTTTTTGTACATATAGCAACTGGCCTAGGGTCTTATTCCACCAGCTTCAGAGGGAAATAAATCATGTTTGTTTAACAGACCCAGTGGAAGAATGTCCTGGCACAATGCCTGACACCCAGTAAGCACTTAATAAATATTTACTGAAGGAATGAGAAAGATCGTAAGCCCAGCAATGTATTTCTTGGCTGCAAGTGGGGAAAGGTAAAAATCAGATTTTTGAAGCCATACATCCCCTCTCTTCCCCACAACCCACACACAGAAAAGAGCAAAAAGGAAAGCAAAAAAAGGTATCATTAGAGCAGTAGGAAGAAGCCACCTCTGCTTTGTGACTTGGGTCAAAGCAGTTAACCTCTCTGGGCCATAACTGCTTCGTTTGTATAATGGAAAGTCTGGGCTTGGTGAGCCAGTGCTGAGATCCTATGGCTCTGAGCTTCTCTAAGGCACAGCCCCTCACACCTAATTACACGGTTTGCCTGAAAAAGGAGTGACGCCTGCCTCTATCAAGGTAGCAACTATAAGGAAGAGCCATTGTCATTCAAATCATGGGGCTGACCTTTCTCTCAACCTCCTGCTTTGAGTAAGGAGCCCAGTTACAGAGCAGATATTCTTCTTTAGAGATATTTTTTAGCAACATTGGGAAGAGGTTGAAGAAGAGAAGGTTCTGGTGAAAACATGCCCTCCTTTTCAGGTTTTAATTTTTCACGCTCACTACAATGAGAAACCCCCTCGCCAAGGACAGTGGGAAAAAAAAAGGCCAGGATATATGTCCAGTAGTGGGATTGCTGGGTCATATGGTAGTTCTATTTTTAGTTTTTTTCTTTTTTTAACATCTTTATTGGAGTATAATTGCTTTACAAAGGTGTGTTAGTTTCTGCTTTATAACAAAGTGAATCAGTTATACATATGGAACCTCCATTCTGTTCTCCATAGAGGCAGTATCAATTACATTCCCACCAACAGTGCAAGAGTGTTCCCTTTTCTCCACACCCTCTCCAGCATTCATCGTTTCTAGATTTTTTGACGACGGCCATTCTGACCGGTGTGAGATGATATCTCATCGTAGTTTTGATTTGCATTTCTCTAATGATTAATGATGTTGAGCATTCTTTCATGTGTTTGCTGGCAATCTGTATATCTTCTTTAGAGAAATGTCTATTTAGGTCTTCTGCCCATTTTTGGATTGGGTTGTTTGTTTTTTTGATATTGAGCTGCATGAGCTGCTTGTAAATTTTCATTTGCAAAAATTTTCTCCCATTCTGAGGGTTGTCTTTCCATCTTGTTTATGGTTTCCTTTGCTGTGCAAAAGCTTTTAAGTTTCATTAGGTCCCACTTGTTTATTTTTGTTTTTATTTCCATTTCTCTAGGAGGTGGGTCAAAAAGGATCTTGCTGTGATTTATGTCATAGAGTGTTCTGCCTATGTTTACGACCCAGCAATCCCACTACTGGGCATATACCCTGAGAAAACCAAAATTCAAAAAGAGTCATGTACCAAAATGTTCATTGCAGCTCTATTTACAATAGCTAGGACATGGAAGCAACCTAAGTGTCCATCAACAGATGAATGGATAAAGAAGGTGTGGCACATATATACAATGGAATATTACTCAGCCATGAAAAGAAATTGAGCTATTTGTAATGAGGTGGATGGACCTAGAGTCTGTCATACAGAGTGAAGTAAGTCAGAAAGAGAAAAACAAATACCATATGCTAACACATATATATGGAATCTAAGGGGAAAAAAAAGGTCATGAAGAACCTAGGGGCAAGACGGGAATAAAGACACAGACCTACTAGAGAATGGACTTGAGGATATGGGGAGGGGGAAGGGTAAGCTGTGACAAAGTGAGAGAGTGGCATGGACTAATATATACTACCAAACGTAAAATAGATAGCTAGTGGGAAGCAGCCGCATAGCACAGGGAGATCAGCTAAGTGGTTTGTGACCACCTTGAGGGGTGGGATAGGGAGGGTAGGAGGGAGGGAGACGCAAGAGGGAAGAGATATGGGAACATATGTGTATGTATAATTGATTCACTTTGTTATAAAGGAGAAACTAACACACCATTGTAAAGCAATTATACTCCAATAAAGACATTAAATAAATAAATAAAACACAAAGAAACAAACAAACAAAAAGGCCAGCAAAGTTTCTCCATATGGAACTCTTTCTCAGTCTGCTGCTGGGGTCGAGCAGCTGGTATTCAAGAAACAGGAGTAGTTTTACTGGTGACAGGAAGTGGATGAGAGGAAGGGGGAGAGCAGAAGAGCAGGCTCTTTTGCCTCTCTGCCTTTCCAGTTTTGCAGACAGTGAAAAATGTCCTTTCGAAAAGAGCAAAAGGAAGAGGGGGGAAAAGAAGTTCTTAAGTGAAAAAAAATTAAATTTTTTTTGTGAAAATAAGGCACTTATTTTCAGTATCTATAGTATTGGTGGTCGGCACCAAAATTCTTGCTGAAAAGAGGGCAAAGAAATCAAAATCCGTGCCAGGAAATTGCAGAGATTTTAATAAACGTCACATAGCAGGAGGATTCCATGCTCAAATTAGTTTGGGGCATGATTTACTGCAGGACTTCTCAGAGCCTTTAATGTAGGAAATTGCAGAGATTTTAGTAAATGTCACATAGCAAAAGGATTCCATGCTCAAATTAGTTTGGGGAATGATTTACTGCAGGACTTCTCAGAGCCTTTAATGTAGGAATGGGCATGGTGACTTGAAAGAGACTTTTTCCTCAGAGAGCAGATTTTTCAGAAGACACTTGGGAAACACTGCTTTATAACTTATTTATCTGAAGGCAAATCATGCAAATGAAAAAGAATTATCTTCTCTAGTTTCAGAAGACAACACATGTTTAAAATTATTCCTTTGGGAGAGTGGAATTAACAATTTAGTTTCAGTACTGAACCTTTACATGGAAGTTAGAGGACAAAAGATCCAGGCTTGATATATTGAAGCACTTGCTGACAATAACAGCTGTTGCCAAATGAAGAAGTCCATGATCAGGAAGACGGAATAACCTGTCTCTGTAATAACAATAATAGCCACCCCAGACAGAGTGTTTGCTCTTTTATGATTCTGTGCTAAATAGCACTATCTATAGAGATATATAAAACATATATGTATATATGGTATGTATGTATGAATTTATATTTATGTTTGTATCCATTTTTTATATTTCATCTTTACAACCCTATGTAAGGAGATACTACCATTTACCCCCATTTTGTAGATAAGTAAACTAAGGTTTCAGAACATTACCTAACTTCCCCAAGGCCACGTACAGAGTAAAAGGCTTAGTGGAGATTCAAAGGCAGGCAGCTGACTACAGAGGCCCACTCTTCCCCACACCAGCACACTGGCCCATGGAAGTCACTGGAAGGTAGCTGTAACTAACAGTCACAACAGGGACCTTGTAGAAGGGGTTTTGGTATAGAAAAGGTATGTTCTATGTGACTTACAGGATCCTTACAAAGAGTTATGACTAATTTTCCATCAACCTATATAGACTACTAATAATGGTATTTACAAAAACATTGAATTCAACTTTTAAACATATTAGTGGCTGCTATGTGCCTATCACTGTAAAGAATGCAATTGGTAAGAGGGAAGTAAATATTATCAAAGATGGTATCTACCCTTGAGGAGCTCGCGGTTCCATAAGAGACGAGACGACACACAGGAAGCCATGAGACACCACAGCCTGAACTGGCTGTATTTCCAGCTAGTGCGCCCAGCCTCCGTTTCTGGGGGTGCCTAGAGGACCCAGGTCTATGTGGGTTGTAGGGACCCCCACACAGTGTGGCTGCCTACCTGACAGGATTTCACAAGGACCCCAGGATGGGTGTTGATCATGGTGGCTGCCCAGCTTCCGAACTTCCCTCCTGTTTGTGTAAATGTGGGTGAGAGGCAGCAAATGCTAGGTGCTTAGGCATCGTCAGACTTCCAATCGCCAGCACCCGTGGCTTGTTGCCTGAGGGCTTCCTCTGGCCCCCAAAGCCCACTTTGCCAATGCAGGATGCAAGAGGAGCAGGAAAGGTACACTGCACCTCCTACCCAGCAGCCCTCAGCTAATGACTGTCTAGGGTTGATGGACAAACATCCTACCTCCCTGCCCGTCAGTGACATAGCTCTGAGGTGCATGGTCTACACTTTCTCCTAGCAGGGTTATGCTCTAGTTGCCCACAGGGGTAATTTGCTTGATAACACACCGTTTATTACTTCATTCTCTCCCTATCTGAATTTCCCACTCCCTTCCAGTGTTTCCTTGGATCACCTCCCAAATTAACCCCTTGCACTCAAGTCCTTGTTCGCGGTTGCTTCTGGGGGAACCCCACCTGGACTTGGACTCCCAGCCCCTGGCAACAAGGGCATCCAGCTTAAGTCCAAATGACCTAAATGCTTCCACATGAGATTTTTACCCTGGAGCAAGTGAAGGATTAGGAACAGTCCAGAATTTGTTCTGAGGCCAGCAGAGAGGGCCTCCTGTGTCCAACAAGGTGATATTTTACTCCTTGAATTTTAGAGTTGGGAAGGACATATGAGGCCATCCAGTTTCTTTCTTCACAGATGAGAAAACTGAGGCTTGCAAGGTGAAGAGATTTACTTAAGGTCCCAGAGGGAGGTAGAGGCAAGAGACAGTTTTTTGACCATAGTGGTTGAGAACCAGGCTTTTTGAAGGCAGGTATCTTGGTTTGAGGCCCCACTTGCTGCTTGTGTGATTTGTAGAAAGCTATTTACGATCTCTAAGTCACCATTTTCTCATCATTATAAAGTTGTGAGGATCAAGTGAGATGATCTATACAAAGAATTTAGCATGGCATTCATTGGGATGCTTTCAGCTCTAAATAACAGAATACTTCAGTAAAAGTATAAAAGAAAAGGGAATTATAATAAGAAGCTCAGAATTGGGGCTGCTCCAAGGCTGGTTAAGCAGTTTTTTTATGTCATTGAGGACTCATGCTCTCCATGTTCTGCTATGCCATCTGCAATCTGTCTCCCCTGATGGATGCAAAAATGGCAAAAGATGCTCCAAGCAGCACCACCTCACGCAACAACCATCAGCAGGAGAGCAGGAGACTGTCCCCCAAGATGCTCTATATCAAGGGAGAAAACCATTTCCAGAAGCCCCCTTATGTCTCACTAGCCAGGTCTGCATTGCATTCCGTCTCTAAACCAATCCCTGACAACAGGAATCCAGGCAGCATGATTGGCTTAGATCCAAGCAACATGCTCCTCCTGGTACAGGGGTACGAGTCACCTCCATAGAATATGTGAGGAGGAGCCAAACAAACATCAGGGCTCTTCCAGCAAGAAGGAGGGGTTGGTACAGATTGACTGAGGGGTTAGGAAGCAACGATGTCAACCACAGTTGCTGAGTTTGCAGAGATGCTGAATAAATGCTATTTTTAGTGTGACGCTCAGTTCTCTGTGCTAAAAAATTACAATTCTTTCTTTGGTTTAAAGCTATTTGTCTTCAAAGGTAAAATTAACTAGTAGTATAAGTAACACTCATTAACAGACATTTTGGTTGGTTAGTTGGTTGGTTTGTTGGTTTTGGCTCTGCTTTTTTTTTTAAGACATTATTTTTTAGAGCAGTTTTAGGTTCACAGCAAAATTAAGAGGAATGTACAAAGATCTCCCATATACCCCTGCCCACACGTACATAGCCCCCCATATCAACATCCCCCACCAGAGTGGTACATTTGTTACAACTGATGAACCTACACTGACACAATACCATCCAAAGTCCATAGTTTACACTCGGGTTCACTCTTGGTGTTGTACATTCTATGGGTTTGACCATATGTATAACATGTATCCATCATTACAGTATCATACAGAGTATTTTCACTACCCTAGAAATCCTCTGTGCTTCACCTATTTGCCCCTCCCCTTGGCAACCACTGATCTTGTCACTATCTCCATAGTTTTGCCTTTTCCATATTGTCACAGTGTTGCATCATCCAGTGTGTAGCCTTTTCAGTTTAGTTCCCTTCACTTGGTAATATGTTAAGTCACTTTTTACCTTACAATACAGGGAAGTTTTGTAAAGGAGAAAGGTGGCTGTGGAGCTGGGGAAATAGATGGAAGAACAGAGAAAGAAGGGCCTTGTGGAACCAGAAAGCCAATTTCATAGGCATCCCAGTTTTTTCACAGGCAGGGCCTGCTCCAAGCTAGGCTTTAAAGAATGGATTTTACACTTGCACTTGTCCTCCTGATCCAAATTCCCACTTGTACTAAGAGACTTTCAAGCAAAGAGCAAGTCAAAAAACAAATCCTGTTGAAGCCCCTTCTAATAGCTGTGCCTCTTAGCACACAACGCCCTGGCAGGGGCCTGTCTAACTTGTTTTGTTCACCCTGACACGGCCAGCACAGCAGATGATCAGGACAGGAAGTGGCCCAACCAGACCTTCCCAGGTTCTGTCACGAATGCAAATCTTAACCCTCAATGAGCATCTTTCATCTTTCAATTTCCTCACCTTGAAAAAGGACTGTTACCTTAATGCTCATCTCAGCCTCTTAGCTGACAGGATCTTTTAGCCTGAGTGTTCTCTGTTCCCCTGTGACTCCTAACTCACATTTTTCCCAGAGAGGGAATCCGGTTGACTTCGCTCACTGGCCAGTCTACTACTAAGGACCTCCCCCTCAGGTGAGCTGTAGCCCCCAGTCTGTCAGCAGGATTTAGGCAGTACAGGGTCCCATCATAATTTCCAGTGTGACCCGACCTGTGAACAGGGGCAGATTCCATTCTCTTGAAGGGGATATGGGGGGAGTGGAGGGGTGGCAAGGACCCAGACCAAAGTACATGGGGAAGCGGGGGAGGGCATCTACTCAGGAGTATTTAGCCAGAAGAACTAGAGAAAGCTTCCTCTGGCCTTCTCCAAGAGAGAGAGACCCTGGGAAGCACAAACATGAAGTTAGATCTAAGGCACAGTGTTTTTGAGGGACCCAGAATTAGTCTGCCTCCTTCCCCTTGTCCATATCCACTTTCAGGGTTTTCTGTAAACCAACAAAGATAAAAAATAATGAAGGTGGGAAATTGCAGAGGTAATAGAAGCTTGCGGAAGTCTAAACATGGGAGCCCTAGCCTGAAGTTTCTGCCTTCCTTCTGATGTGGCAAACTGCAATCTCTCTGGACTTTTCCCCTCTACCTTTAGATTGGAATTCAAATTTCTCTCTGTCTTGAGCCATAGAATTATAGAGATAGAAAAGTGCAAAAAGTACATCCCCTTGTGTTCAGATACAGAACCCGAGACCCAAAGAAGCTGTGCGACATGCCTAATTGCCGGAACTTGTCTTGGAATTAAGTATTTGGCCTGGCTACCCATGTATTGTGGTACCAGTGGGACCTCTCCAGAGCTACCCAGAGAAGTCTCAGCGTTACAATAGGTGCATGGGTGACGAGAGTGTTTGCAGACATCAGACATGGGAGCCTGGAGGGCCCCTGAGCTTCCATGTCCTCACAGCTGATGTAGGTAGGAGCAGTGTCATCCCAGCTCAATGAGACCATCTGGAGGCACCAGAGAACCCGAGGCTCACTACAGCACGCCTTGCTTAGGCAATGTGAAAACTGAGAGATTCAGGCAAGTTACTCTGCTCATCGTGTGACGTGATGTTGCTGTTACTTATGAAAGAGTACCGGCCAAAATCACTAGTCATTAAAGATGAATCAAGGTAAGGTTAAAAAGTTACAAAGGCGAAGACTTAATCTGACTACAGGTTACCTAAAGGGGGGGATGACCAATTCTTGGGCAAAACCCATCCAAAAGCTGAATGAAAGACGCTTAGCAACTGCCCTTTCCCTCGATTTTCTTGGGAATAGGCAACCCCAGCTCTGGAGGGAAGAGACCTGGGTACAAACCCTGAATCCTCTGCTTACTAGCCGTGCAGGCTTGGCCAAGCAACTGCACTTGTCTGAGGACTTGCTTGCTCATCTACATGAGCTGGGACTGTTGTGAGAATTCAATGGGATAATGTGCATAAGAGGCCCAGCTCTGGACGGGCACAGAGTAGGTATTAATGAAACAGTCATGTATGTAGATGTCACCATCATCGTTTGACCACAGTGTGCCCAGATCTAATCATGACCAACCTAAGTGAGCTGTTTCAGCAGGTGAGAGCCAGGCTTTGGTTGGACAAAGCCACCTGGACCTCACAAGCCAGTGAGAGCACAGAGCCAGCACTGGACACTGGTTGGCCTAAACCATGGTTCCTCGACCTCGATACTACTGACATTTTGGACTAAATACTTCTTTGTTGGGTAACCCTGTCCTGTGCTTTGTAGAATGGTTAGCAGGATCCCTGGCCTCTACTCGCTAAATACCAGTAGCATCCTCCCCTTGTCACAACCAAAAATGTTTCCAGGCGTTGCCATATGTTCCCCCAGGGGCAAAATTACCCCTGGTTGAACCACTGGTCTAGTGACATGCCTAGAATGGGTTTCTCAGGTAAGGTCAAAGAATCTACCCAGAGTTTCTGGTTACAAATCACCTGCCTAGGGTTACCTTTTTCTGGCAAACCACTGAAGAACGTTCACCTCGTATATTTTATAAGCACTACATTCCAAGGGAAGAGAATGAACTGGGGAAATAATTTGGTGGGCACGTAACATTTGTACTTATGAACAAGGCTGCTTCATGCTAATACATCTGTGACAACCAACTGCTGCTTGATAAAATGGTGGGGTTCTAAAGCTCGAGCACAGACCAGATGTTGGCAGGAGCTCCTTGCCGCTGGTTAAACATTGTGGCTGGTCAGCAGCATTCTTTCCAGGGGTATTCATCACTCTCTAGTTAAACATACCAAGGCACTGTTCCAATTCCAGGGGCCTGCGTCTGCAGGGGGCCCTTTAACAAGAAAATAAGAGGATAAAGGAGCAAAAGAATGAACGAAACCCCTCCTTTTCCTGCCACCTTCTGTTGACCTGTGTGACTCAGGTTTACTAATATATAGGCTCTGCCCAAACCCCCACCTCCCTATAAAAAAAATAATACATGTTTTTTTTAAGGGAATAGTTTTTTTGTTCTAATTTTATGTATGTATGTATGTATGTATGTATGGCTGTGCTGGGTCTTCGTTGCTGCGCGAGGGCTTTCTCTAGTTGTGGCGAGCAGGCACCACTCTTCATCGCCGTGCGCGGGCCTCTCACTATCGCGGCCTCTCTTCTTGCGGAGCACAGGCTCCAGACGCACAGGCTCAGTAATTGTGGCTCATGGGCCTAGTTGCTCCGCGGCATGTGGGATCCTCCCAAACCAGGGCTCGAACCAGTGTCCCTTGCATTAGCAGGCAGACTCTCAACTACTGCGCCACCAGGGAAGCCCAAAAAAATAATAATTTTTTTTTTAAAAAATAGCAGGCTGTGATTGAGGCACACCCCTGGCAGGGAATGGGTTCTCTTGGTCCCCACCCCTGGCGGCTCACTGTTGGCCCCTCCAATGACCTCCAGGAATACACTTGAGAGAGCACTCTGAGTCCTGCTGTGGCCCAAGTGCCTCAAAAATGTGCAGAAACTGGTTCTTTCCAGGTACAGGGGACTAAAGTGAGTGCAGTTCCATAGTGAGTGGAGAGAAGCAACCCCACATCAGGCACACAAAGAGTGCCCCAAGATCTGGTGGTCCCAGAGGGGAGAGGGCACAAGAAAGGAAGTAGGTAAGGGAAGGCAGACCCAAAAGGAGAGAGCATTTACTGAGCACTTATTATGTACCTTACAGTAAGAACCTTTTGCAAATGTTACCTCCTTTACTTGTCACTACAGAGCCATTATTGGGTTGGCCAAAAAGTTTGTTCGCGTTTTTCTGTAAGATGGCTCTACTAGTGCTTAGTTGTCTTTAACTTCATTTGAAACAATTTTGTTACATTGTATTGTGACAGCTGTCATAGCGTGCATTTAAAAAAAATCAAAACTGGTGAATTTTTTTTTATTAGTTATCTATTATATACACATTACTGTATACGTGTCAATCCCAATCTCCCAATTCATCCCACCACCACCCTGCACACCCCCTTTCTGCCCTTGGTGTCCATACGTTTGTTCTCTACATCTGTGTCTCTATTTCTGCCTTGCAACCTGGTTCATCTGTACCATTTTTCTAGATTCCACATATATGTGTTAATACATGATATTTGTTTTTCTCTTCCTGACTTACTTCACTCTGTATGACAGGCTCTAGGTCCACCCACCTCACTACAAATAACTCAATTTCGTTCCTTTTTATGGCTGAGTGATATTCCATTGTGTATATGTACCACATCTTCTTTATCCATTCGTCTGTCAGTGGGCATTTAGGTTGCTTCCATGACGTGGCTATTGTAAATAGTGCTGCAATGAACACTGGGGTGCCTGGGGTCTTTTAGAATTATGGTTTTCTCTGGGTATATGCCCAGTAGTGGGGCTGCTGGGTCATATGGTAATTCTATTTTTAGTTTTTTAAGGAACGTCTATACTGTTCTCCATAGTGGCTGTATCAATTTACATTCCCACCAACAGTGCAAGAGAGTTCCTTTTTTCTCCACACCCTCTCCAGCATTTGTTGTTTGTAGATTTTCTGATGATGCCCATTCTAACTGGTGTGAGGTGATACCTCATTGTAGTTTTGATTTGCATTTCTATAATGATTAGTGATGTTGAGCAGCTTTTCATATGCCTCTTGACCATCTGTATGTCTTCTTTGGAGAAATGTCTATTTACATCTTCTGCCCATTTTTTGATTGGGTTGTTTGGTTAATATTGAGCTGCACCAGCTGTTTATATATTTTGGAGATTAATCCTTTGTCCGTTGATTCGTTTGCGAATATTTTCTCCCATTCTAACGGTTGTCTTTTCATCTTGCTTATGGTTTCCTTTGCTGTGCAAAAGCTTTTAAGTTTTCATTAGATCCCATCTGTTTCTTTTTGTTTTTATTTCCATTACTCTAGGAGATGGGTCAAAAAAGATCTTGCTGTGATTTATGTGAAAGAGTGTTCTTCCTATGTTTTCCTCTAAAGGTTTTATAATGTCTGGCCTTACATTTAAGCCTTTAATCCATTTTGAGTTTATTTTTGTGTATGGTGTTAGGGAGTGTTCTAATTTCATTCTTTTACATGTAGCTGCCCAGTTTTCCCAGCACCACTTATTGAAGAGACTGTCTTTTCTCCATTGTATATCCTTGCCCCTTTGTCATAGATTAGTTGAACATAGGTGCATGGGTTTATGTCTGGGCTTTCTATCCTGTTGCATTGATCTATATTTCTGTTTCGGTGCCAGTACCATATTGTCTTGATTACTGTAGCTTTGTAGTATAGTCTGAAGTCAGGGAGTCTGATTCCTCCAGCTCCATTTTTCCCCCTCAAGATTCCTTGGGCTATTCAGGGTCTTTTGTGTCTCTGTATAAATTTTAAGACTTTTTGTTCTAGTTCTGCAAAAAAAAAAAAAAAAATGCCATTGGTAATTTGATAAGGATTGCATTGAATCTGTAGATTGCTTTGGATAGTATAGTCATTTTCACAATATTAATCCTTCCAATCCAAGAACATGGTATATCTCTGCATCTGTTTGTGTCATCTTTCATTTCTTTCATCAGTGTCTTATAGTTTTCTGAGTACAGGTCTTTTACTTCCTTAGGTAGGTTTATTCCTAGGTATTTTATTCTTTTTGTTGCAAGGGTAAATGTGATTGTTTCCTTAATTTCTCTTTCTGATTTTTCATTGTTACTGTATAGGAATACAAGAATTTCTGTGCATTAATTTTGTATCCTGCAACTTTACCAAATTCATTGATTAGTTCTAGTAGTTTTCTGGTGGCATCTTTAGGATTCTCTATGTATAGTATCATGTAATCTGCAAACAGTGACAGTGTTACTTCTTCTTTTCCAATTTGGATTCCTTTTATATCTTTTTCTTCTCTGATTGCTGTGGCTAGGACTTCCAAAACTATGTTGAATAAAGGTGGCGAGAGTGGACATCCTTGTCTTGGTTCCTGATCCTACTGGAAATGCTTTCAGTTTTTCACCATTGAGTATGATGCTAGCTGTGGGTTTGTCATATATGGCCTTTATTATATTGAGGTAGGTTCCCTCTATGCCCATTTTCTGGAGAGCTTTTTTATCTAAATGGGTGTTCAATTTTGTCAAAAGCTTTATCTGCATCTATTGTGATGATCATATGGTTTTTATCCTTCAATTTGTTAATGTGGTGTATCACAATGATTGATTTGCATATATTGAAGAATCCTTGTATCCCTGGAATAAATCCCACTTGATCATGGTGTATGATCCTTTTAATGTGCTGTTAGATTCTGCTGCTAGTATTCTGTTCAGAATTTTTGCATCTATGTTCATCAGTGATATTGGTCTATAATTTTCTTTTTTTGGAATAGCTTTTTCTGGTTTTTGTATCAGGGTGATGGTGGCTTCGTAGAATGAATTTTGGAGTGTTTCTCCCTCTGCAATTTTTTGGAAGAGTTTGAGAAGGACTGGTGTTACCTCTTCTCTAAATGTTTGATAGAATTTGCCTGTGAAGCCATCTGGTCCTGGACTTTTGTCTGTTGGAAGATTTTTAATTACAGTTTCAATTTCATTATTTGTGATAGGTCTCTTTATATTTTCTAATTCTTCCTGGTTCAGTCTTTGAAAATTGTACCTTTCCAAGAAGTTGTCCATTTCTTCGTGGTTGTCCATTTTATTGGCATATAGTAATTTGTAGTAGTCTCTTATAATCCTTTGTATTTCTGCACTGTCAGTTGTGATTTCTCCTTTTCCATTTCTAATTTTATTGATTTGTGTCCTCTCCCTTTTTTTCTTGGTGAGCCTGGCTAAGGGTTTATCAATTTTGTTTATCTTCTCAAAGAACCAGTTTTTAGTTTTATTGATCTTTGCTACTGTTTTCTTCATTTCTATCTCATTTGTTTTTGCTCTGATCTTTATGATTTCATTCCTTCTACTGACTTTGGGTTTTCTTTGTTTTCTTTCTCTAGTTGTTTTAAGTGTAGGGTTAGATCGTTTACTTGAGATTTTTCTTGTTTCTTGAGGTGAGATTGAATAGCTATAAACTTTCCTCTTAGAACTGCTTTTGCTGCATCCCGAAGGTTGTGCGTCGTCATGTTTTTGTTGTCATTTGTTTCTATGTATTTTTTTATTTCTTCTTTGATTTCTACAGTGATCTCTTGGTTATTTAGTAGGGGACCTTTTAGCCTCCATGTATTTGTGTTTTTTACAGTTTTTTTCCTGTAATTGATTTCCAATCTCATAGCGTTTTGGTCAGAAAAGATGCTTGATACGATTTCAACTTTCTTCAATTTTCTGAGGCTTGATTTTTGACCCAAGATGTGATCTACCCTGGAGAATGTTCCATGTGCACTTGAGAAGAAAGTGCATTCTGCCACTTTTGGGTGGAATGTTCTATAAATATCTTTTAGATCTATCTCGTCTATTGTGTCATTTAAAGCTTGTGTTTCCTTACTTATTTTCTGTTTGGATGATCTGTCCACTGGTGTAAGAGGGGTGTTAAAGTCCCCCACTATTATTGTGTTACTGTCGTTTCCCCTTTCATGGTTGTTAGCATTTGCCTTATGTATTGGGATGCTCCTATGTTGGGTGCATAAATATTTATAATTGTTTTATCTTCTTCTTGGATTGCTCCCTTGATCATTATGTAGTGTCCTTCCTTGTCTCTTGTAACACTTTATTTTAAGTCTATTTTATCTGATATGAGTATTGCTTCTCCAGCTTTCTTTTGATTTCCATTTGCATGGAATATCTTTTTCCATCCCCTCACTCTCAGTCTGTATGTGTTCCTAGGTCTGAAGTGGATCTCCTATAGACAGCATATATATGGGTCTTGTTTTTGTATCCATTCAGCCAATCTGTGTCTTTTGGTTGGAGCATTTAATCCATTCACATTTAAGGTAATTATTGATAAGTATGTTCCTATTACCATTTTCTGAATTGTTTTGGGTTTGTTTTTGTAGGTCCTTTTCTTCTCTTATGTTTCCCACTTAGAGAAGTTCCTTTAGCATTTGCTGCAGAGCTGGTTTGGTGGTGCTGAATTCTCTTAGCTTTGCTTATCTGTAAAGCTTTTGATTTCTCTGTCAAATCTGAATGAGATCCTTGCCAGGTAAAGTAATCTTGGTTCTAGGTTCTTCCCTTTCACCACTTTAAATATGTCATGCCAGTCCCTTCTGGTTTGTAGAGTTTCTGCTGAGAAATCAGCTGTTAACCTTATGGGAGTTCCCTTGTATGTTATTTGTCATTTTTCCCTTGTTGCTTTCAATAATTTTTCTTTGTCTTTCATTTTTGTCAGTGTTATTACCACACGTCTCAGCGTGTGTCTCCTCGGGTTTATCCTGCCTGGGACTCTCTGTGCTTCCTGGACTTGGGTGGCTAGTTCCTTTCCCACGTTAGGGAAGTTTTCCACTATAATCTCTGCAAATATTTTCTCAGGTCCTTTCTCTCTCTCTTCTCCTTCTGGGACCCCAATAATGCAAATGTTGTGCATTTAATATTGTCCCAGAGGTCTCTTAGGCTATCTTCATTTCTTTTCATTCTTTTTACTTTCTTCTGTTCCATGGCAGTGATTTCCACCATTCTGTCTTTCAGGTCACTTATCTGTTCTTCTCCCTCAGTTATTCTGCTATTGATTTCTTCTAGTGTATTTTTCATTTCAGTTATTGTATTGTTCATCTCTGTTTATTTGTTCTTTAATTCTTCTAGGTCTTTGTTAAATGTTTGTTGCATTTAACAACATGCAACAAACATCGATCTTTGCCTCCATTCTTTTCCCAAGGCCCTGAAACATCTTCACTATCATTATTCTGAATTCTTTGTCTGGAAGGTCGCCTATCTCCACATCATTTAGTTGTTTTTCTGGGGTTTTATCTTGTTCCTTTCTCTGGTACACAGTCCTCTCCCTTTTCATTTGGTCTATCTTTCTGTAAATGTGGTTTTCATTCTACAGGCTGCAGGATTGTAGTTCTTTTTGCTTCTGCTATCTGTCCTCTGGTGGATGAGGCTATCTAAGAGGCTTGTGCAAGCTTCCTGATGGGAGGGACTGGTGGTGGGTAGAGCTGGGTGTTGCTCTGGTGAGCAGAGCTCAATAAAACTTTAATCTGCTTGTCTGCTGATGGGTGGGGCTGAGTTCCCTCCCTGGTTGTTGGTTGTTTGGCCTGAGGTGACCCAGCACTGGATGCTACAAGGCTCTATGGTTGGGCTGATGGCAGACTCTGGGAGGGCTCACGCCAAGGAGCACTTCCCAGAACTTCTGCTGCCAGCGTCCTTGTCCCCATGGTGAGCCACAGCTGCCCCCCACCTCTGCAGGAGACACTCCAACACTAGCAGGTAGGTCTGGTTCAGTCTCCTATGGGGTCACTGCTCCTTCCCCTGGGTCCCAATGCACACACTATTTTGTGTGTGCCCTCCAAGAGTGGAGTCTCTGTTTTCCCCAGACCTGTTGAAGTCCTGCAATCAAATCCCGCTAGCTTTCAAAGTCTGATTCTCAGAATTCTTCCTCCTGTTGCTGGGCCCCCAGGTTGAGAAGCCCGACGTGGGGCTCAGAACCTTCACTCCAGTGGGTGGACTTCTGTGGTATAACTGTTCTCCAGTTTGTGAGTCGCCCACCCAGCAGTTATGGGATTTGATTTTATTGTGATTGTGCCCCTCTTACCGTCTCACTGTGGCTTCTCCTTTGTTTTGGGATGTGGGGTATCTTTTTTGGTGAGTTCCAGTGTCTTCCTGTTGATGATTGTTCAGCAGTTAGTTGTGATTCCAGTGTTCTCGCAAGAGGGAGTGTGAAATTGGTGACTTTTTGTGTAGCCATTTTAATATTGAAGATGGAAGAAAAAGAGCAATATTTTTGGCATATTATGCTTCATCATTTCAAGAAATGTAAAAACGCAACTGAAACACAAAAAATGATTTGTGCATTGTATGGAGAATGTGCTGTGACTGATCAAACGTGTCAGAAGTGGTTAGCGAAGTTTCACGCTGGGGATTTCTCTCGCTGGATGAGGCTCCACGGTTGGGTAGACCAGTTGAAGTTGACAGCGATCAAATCAAGACATTAAGAACAATCAACGTTATACCACGCGGGAGATAGCCGACATACTCAAAATATCCAAATCAAGCGTTGAAAATCATTTGTAAGAGCTTGGTTATGTTAATCGCTTTGATGTTTGGGTTCCACATAACTTAAGCGAAAAAAACCTTCTTGACCGTATTTCCACATGTGATTCTCTACTTAAATGTAATGAAGATGTTCCATTTTTAAAACAAATTGTGATGGGCGATGAAAAGTGGATACTGTACAAAAATGTGGAACGGAAGAGATCGTGGGGCAAGTGAAATGAACCACCACCAACCACACCACAGGCCGGTCTTCATGCAAAGAAGGTGATGTTATATATAGTGGGACTGGAAGGGAGTCCTCTATTATAAGCTCCTTCCGGAAAACCAAACAATTAATTCCAGCAAGTACTGCTCCCAATTAGAACAACTGAAAGCAGCACTCAATGAAAAGCATCCAGAATTAGTCAACAGAAAACACATAATCTTCCATCAGGATAACGCAAGACCACATGTCTCTTTGATGACCAGGCAAAAACTGTTACAGTTTGGCTGGGAAGTTCTGATTTATCCACCATATTCACCAGACATTGCACCTTTGGATTTCCATTTATTTTGGTCTTTACAAAATTCTCTTAATGGAAAAAATTTCAATCCCCTGGAAGACTATAAAAGGCACCTGGAACAGTTCTTTGCTCAAAAAGATAAAAAGTTTTGGGAAGATGGCATTATGAAGTTGCCTGAAAAATGGCAGAAGGCAGTGGAACAAAACAGTGAATACATTGTTCAATAAAGTTCTTAGTGAAAATTAAAAATGTGTCTTTTATTTTTACTTAAAAACCGAAGGAACTTTTTGGCCAACCCAAAATTATCCCCAGTTCCATCAACAGTCAACCCAGAAAAGTCTGGCGGGCTGAGACTGGTCTTTACCATACCTGGGGCTCCCAGCCCTGGCTGCAGAGTTAAATCACCTGAAAAGCTTTAGAAAAATACAGATGCCCAGGCCCCAGGGTCCACCAATTCTGTCAAACCCCTAGCAGCGGAGCCAGGCATATTAATTTTGGAAAAGCTCCCCCGGTGATTATAGTGAATATGTAGGGCCTAGAACCACTGCTCTACACAAGGAATAGAGGAGGCAGGTGTGGACAGAAGGACAACACAGTGGGTAGCCATTGTCTGTGTTCAGTTATCCACCCCCAGAGCCACACAGTGCTGCAAGGGATCCACACAGTTTTAATGTGTGCCAAATTAAATGCCTTGGAAAGATAAATCCACAAACCTGCAGGCTGTGTGATATATTCCAGTAAAAACTGCTTGTGCATAATGGGCTTTTTCAAACAGTCTGCACCCCATCTCACTTTATTCCTACAGAGCACTGGTTCTCAGGCACGGGCAGTTTGGCCCTCCAGCGGACATTGGGCAATGTCTGCAAACAAGTTTGCTTCTCACTACTTGGGAGGGATAGGGAGGTGTTACTGGCATCTGGTGAGTAGAGGCCAGGGATGCTACTAAACATCCTACAATGCACAGAATGGCCCCCTGCCACAAAGAATTATCCAGCTCCAAATGACAGCAGTACTGAAGTTGAAACACTCTGCTGTAAAGAAGCAGTAGTCACCACTAGGTAGACGCGAAGTCTTGAATACAACCCTCCTCCAGGTCGGAAGCCCGTCCCTGACCAAGCATGTTTCAAAGAATCACAGAGTCTTACAGCAGGAAGAGACTTCAGAGACAATGAGCCCACTGAGACTCAGTTGGGTTTTTAGGAAAATCCTAGAACAAAGCTACACAATGTTTACCAAACCACATTATAATGCATTGCTGGCTTGACTTTCCGCCCAGGTAGCACAAGTGTTGCAAATTAACTAAAAATGGTATTCCTTACAGCAAATTCTTATTCGTTGATTTAACAAGTATTTGTTGGGTGCCCAGTATGTTCAGGGCACGTTGCCAAATTTCCCTGCCAACACTGTTACCCACCCTGGAACAGCCCTCTTAATGTTCAAGCCCAATATAAGATCCAGGCAAGATATGCAGACTCAGAACACAGCACAATCACCCCCAGCTGGGTTTATGGTGGTTTTATTGTTTTCTGGCTCATTGGGTAACTTGGCAACCTGGGATCAGGTGTGCAAAGAACGGAAGGAGACCCATCCAAGAATCAGCTCTCCCGGGGGCTACACTGGGGTGAGGCTTAGCACAGCCTGAAGCCCAAGGTCAGATGCCTAGCATTCCTCCCAGCTGCCCAAAGCTGCCCTCTGCCCCCAGCCCAGCCTGCTCCAGCTCCCTGTCACACTGGGCGAGCTACGGGCAGCAGACTCAGGCCAGCCAGCACCCAGCCACCACGTCCAGGGCTCTCCTCCTTCTCCACGCCCCCTCCTCACGTCCTCACTGCCACACTGTTATCGACAAGAATAAGCACTCCGTGGTAACTTGCCACAGAAATGAAAACTGCTCTGGGGGAAGAAACTGGGAACATTTTGTCCTGCTGGGTCACAAGAGATTTAAGTTATTCTCCCTACTGGAGGTCTCATTTACACTGGGTGGAAACAACAACAAAATAAAAACCTGTGGAATGGATTGTGCAATAAAAGGAAATAAATGCTGCAGACCCAAACTGCTGGGGGCAAAGAAGAAGGGAGAGGAAGGACACGAAGCCGCCATGAAGAAGAAACTGAGTCCGTGTGCCAGGGGGTGCTGGGCACTGGGTGATGCTGGAGGAGGGGGCCAGGGGCCGCCCTCCTGCCGGCTCCTTCAAATGTCCCTGTGCCTGCAACCATGCCTCCCCGTGCCAGGGAACACAGCTCCCCACGCCTCTGCCCACCCCACAAAACGCTGGGCTCAGCTGTGCCACTGCCACCTGGCCAGAGACAACTGTCCCTGATATAAAGCAAGAGCCGGCCAGAGCCACCCGCCCAGCGGGCCTGTGATCACAGTAGACGCTCCCAATATTTCACCTCTTTCCTCCTCCTTCGGAACTCTATCTCAAAGTTATTTCCTCAGGGATGCTTCCTCGAATCCCCTAGATTCATTCTTTCACTCAACTAATATCTACTGAATGAATTTATTGAATGGCCCCCAAGGGTAAGGTGCCCTTCCACAGCAAACGCCTTCCCCTCTTTAACAATAATGATGGTAATTAAGTACTTACATAATTATTTCTTAGGGTCCAGTTCCCACCCCAAACCACCAGTCCTTCCAGAATACTGAGCTACATGAGAACAGGAGCCACACCTGTCTGGCTGACTCTGCTACATCCCACTGTCAGTGCCTCCCAGGTGTCAGGACATATTGAATGAATGAGTGAACATATGTGTGAGCAAACGATCAGAGATACTTTTTATCATGTAAGTCCTCAAAAATCCAGTACTTATTTTACCCTTAGGGCAGATGTCAAATTGGACAAGCCTCATTTCAAGTGCTCATAGCCACACGTGGTTACCATATGGGACAGTGCAAGGCTGGGCTCCACCAGGGCCTTACCAGTGTACTTGTTTGCTGGGAAAGTAGGAGAACATTTAAGCTCTGCTACACCGGGAGACAACACATCCCTTATGCTTCTTTCTGGTCGTTAGATGGCCCGAGTCCAATCCTATCTCTGCCACTTACTACTTGCACGACCTGGGCAAGTTATGTGACCTCCCTGTGCCTCAGTTCCCTCTTCTATAAAGTGGGGGTATTTTCATAACAGTATCTACGTTGTGGGAGAGATGGCAGGAGCAATGAGTTAAGACCCCTCAGCCCTTAGCACACTGCCTGTCTCATAGTAAGTACGCGATAGCATCAGCCATTTAATATATTATATGTTTACATCATGTACAGATATTCATGCTCCACTTCCTGCCACACGAGATGGGAGGTAGCTCAAGTCACCACACATTCCGTGGTTACAACAAAAGAAGAACCAATATCCATTTTAGAATTACATTCTGAGCATATCTGTCACCGACAAAGACCCCTGGGTTCTCCAAGGAAAAGCAAGACGGAATCTAGGTGATAAGATAAGGTCTAACCTCTTCCTTTGTGCTTCATGTAGTTTCCCTCGTTCTTAGGGTGCCGCATCCAGAGGCCTCGCACCTGGCCCTTCAGACCGGAGTTCCTGGTGCAGCACGGCTGCGCCGTCCCCTCAACTCCAGGGCTCTGCGCAGAAACACTGCAACCAGCGCTCAGTTCAAGATGGCGGCGATGGCGGGCCGTGTGCAGAGCCGCTGCTCTCGGCGCTGCGATCTGGAGGCGGAGCCGCAGCAGCTGCACCAGATCCCACAAGAGCTCCGCCTCCTCCCCCGCTGCCGAGATCCCTAGAAAGCAGCCCCACCCACAGTCTTTATGGGAGAGCGTGTGCTCTGCGGCCGGAGCTCACACCTCTCTGTTCTTTGATCAAAGAATAAAACTCTTTTGCTTCCAAATGGAAGAACTCAGTCTCGTTCTATTGGTTTGAGCAACACTGGGCAGAAGGACCCTTCTTAGGGACCAACTCGGGAGGGTCAGTAACATGTTCTTTCATGGGTACTGCAAGATATATCCTAACAAATGAGACTGATGATGGATGTACGGGTTGTACAGGCTAGTAAAAACTGTAAATGTACATAGAGCAGAGAATTTAGACGCGGCCATGGCACACATTATCACTGGTGAGAATGGGAAGTACTCGTTTAAATAAAAATCTTTGTGCAACTTTGTACAGGGTGTTTTAATGTGGTTCTCCCATCTGTTAAACTCAAATTCCACTGTACAGGACAGACAAGCCGTGTCCTTTCCAATCCAGCACAGAAAGAAAATGACATTTACATTTGATTTCCTGTCTGGGGCATAAGGTCGGCTCCAGAAAGCTGAGCATTCAGCAGGTTCCAGATGCGGGGCAAATGCTGGAACCATGACTGCTGTCATCGTGGCCCCAGAGCAGGGGGATGCCACATTTGGAATGAGGTAATAGTACCTACCTTGCAGGAACACTGTGAAAATTTAATTGAAATATTATGCGTGACAGTGCTTGACCCAAAGTGGGTATTTGATAAATGTCCTTAGGGAAACACAATCTAATGTCTGGGTCTTCTAATGATTCCACAATCTCATTAAAAAGACTTCTGTATTGAACTAAAAATATGTTCTAATTCTGCCCTTCTTGACTATACAGAATGAGTCTAATTCCTCCTCCAGAAAGCCCTCAAACATATGAGGGTGACCTTTCATGCCCTCCCCACCAAACTTCTCTTTTCCAGCCAAACATCCTCAGGTTCCTCCAATAAGACAAGAATTTGTTGTCTTCAAAGTAACTAGAAGCATCTGGGCTCCAGTGGATCCCAAGACACATCTCAGCACCAATAACAAGCCAATAGCCCTACAGGATCCCCAACTTGGTCTTGTGGGATATGGATAAAGTTAACCTCATGGTTAAGCCTAATGCTTTCTTCATCATATAAAATTCAGGGAACATTCTGCATATGCTCTCCCCAGCCCCAGCCCCGACTGCAGATGCTACTTTGTTTGAAAGAGCCCATTTTAGGACTAATACACTCTTCACAGTTGAAATCCAGTCCCGAACCTTTAAAGTGACATTTATTGTGGTCTTGGGAAAGGTTCAGTGGAGGTGAGAAGTGACAGCTGAGGGTGATAAATCAAATGCAGCTCAGTTTTCATTTAAGGGCAAACTATCATCCCGCCAGCCTGTCTCAGTCATCACGCAGCTCTGGCAGCTTGTGACTTCTCACGTACATGGTAAACAGAACACTGAATGGTGACAATTTCTTCAACTGCTAGGATGAGCCGTCGGCTTCTGTTCTCTGCTCAAACTTGACATCTTAAGCTGCTGGTTAGAGGACAGACATGTTAAAAACTTTTCAGGATTAATCATAATCATAAAGCCTCTTTTAGAAATGATGCTGCTTGTACAGCATGTTCACAGCATGCCTTGTCTGCTCTGCTTCCTAAAGCGCTGAACTGAAGGTTGTAACACTCTAGCACTGACCGTCCAGTACAGCAGTCACTAGCCACATGAGAACACTGAGCATTTGAAATCTGGCTAGCTTGACTTGAGATGTGATGTAAGTATAAAATAATACAGGATTTCAAAAATTTAGTACAAAAAATTGTAAAATATCTTATTTCTAATCATATGTATTGATTTTATGTTGAACTGATAATGTTTTGGATATATTGGATTAAACTAAATAATTATTAAAATTAATTTCACCTCTTTCTTTTTACTTTTTTTTCAATGTGGCTACTAGAAAATTTTAAGTTACATATGCAATTTGTAAAGTGGCTCCATTACACTTCAGTTGAACAGCGCTAGTCTGGAAGGCAAGGTGGGAGCTGGAAACCCCTCATTTCTCTGGCTCTTCCTCTGGGTTCAGACTTAGGAAAAAGGAACCTACTTCAGAAACCATCACTCGCTTAACTATTTATTGGTTAGACTACAGCAGTGGTCCTCAAACTTCAGTGAACATAAATGCTATGGACTGAACTGCATTACCCCAAGATTCATACGTTGAAGCCTAACCCTCCCTGTATTGGAGATAAGGCCTTTAAGGGGGTGATTAAGGTTAAATGAGGTCACAAGGGTGGAGCCCTGATCCAATAAAACTGATACTCCTGGGTATATATTCAAAAAAACCAAAAACACTAATTCAAAAAGATACACACACACCCTAATGTTCATAGCAGCATTATTTACAAGAGCCTAGAAATGGAAGCAACCTAAGCATTCATCAACAGATGAATGGATGAAGATTACACACACACACACACACACACACACACACACACACACACACTCAGCCATAAAAAAGAGTGAAATTTTGCCACTTGCAGCAACATGGATGGACTTGGAGGGTATAATTCTAAATAAAATAAGTCAGAAGGAGAAAGACAAATACTGTGTGATATCACTTATATGTGGATTCTAAGAAATACAACAAACTAGTGAATATAATAAAAAAGAAGCAGACTCGCAGATATAGAGAACAAACTAGTGGTTACCAGTGGGGGAGTGGGAGGTACAAACTATTAGGTATCAAATAAGCTACAAAGATATATTGTACAATAGGGGGAATATAGCCAATATTTTATCAAAACTATAAATGGAGTATAACCCTTAAAAACTGTGAATCACTATATTGTACACCTGTAACTTATATAATATTGTACATCAACTATACTTCAATAACAAAAAAAAGAAGAGGAGGAAACACCAGCCCTCTCTCTCCACCATGGGAGGACACAGGGAGAAGGTAGCCATCTACAAGCCAGGAAGAGAGACTGCACCGGAAACTAAACCCTGACGGAACCCTGATCTTAGATTTTCCAGACTCCAGAACTGTGAGAAAATACATTTCTGTTGTTTTAAGCCAGCAAGCCTGTGGCATTTTGTTATGGCAGCTTGAACAGACTAAGGCAATAAGCATCACCTGCGGAGCTTGTTAGACATACAGGTTGTTGTTATTTCTATTCCTGAAAGAGGCTGACTATTGATCTGAGACAGGCCTGGAAATCTGCCCTTCTTTAACAAGCACTCTAAGCATTCTATGTGTATTTTGAGGTACCCTGGAGCAAAAGAAACATCATTATCTAGACTCCTGTTGGCGCCGTTTGCAGAAGGAGTTGGTGGGCAAGAACTGAGTTCCTAGTTCTACCACTCCAGCAGTGGTAGCCAAATTAATTTGATCGCGAGCGTCCCCTTTTGGTAAAGCATTTTTGAGCATGCAACCGGCTGAGCACTATACTTTGTGATAAATTACATACGCCCAAACTATAAACCATATGCTGAATATTAGCAAAGTTAATTTTTACATAAAAATACAGGTATGAAGTTATGCTGTTTTCTTTTTGGATCCCAGTGGATCATCTTCAGCCTGTGGAGGCTCTCATCAAACAAGTTATAACACTTTATATGCTACATGAAGTCCTGGCTTTTGCCCATGCTGCTCCCATTTTGCCGTCTCTGCACTTAGAATATGCCTATTTATTCCTCAGGCTTCAGCTCGTAAATCTCCTCGGAACCACTCCTCCTTCTTTCTCCTCCCCCTCCTACAGATAGCATTTCAGCCCCTCTTTGCGGCACATCTATGGACTCACCACACTGAATTGCAAATATTTGTTTAACCTGTCATCTCCCTGGGGGCATGGACTGTGCTTTATTTATCTGTTTCGCCTGTGCCTTGCACACAGCTCCTGGCACAAGGTATGCATTTTTTTTAATGTTTGTAAAATGAGCAAACCAGTGAATGAGACTACAATTAATCAATACTTTCAGCAAGTCACTGCCCTTCTCTGTGGAAGCAGAATCACCATAGTTTATGTGAGAAATAACCCACATAAAGGAGTGCGGTGAGAAGCTATCTGAAGCCATGCTGGGCTTTAAGTTTGCGTTGACAAAAGCACGTATAATTCACACCAAGCTGAGGATGAAAGCAAAGTGAACAGCCTAAACCACTCACAGCATAAAGAGCAGAGAAGGTTTTGGGGGTTTTTTTACTGCTATTTTTAATTGTTTGTCTTAAGGTCAGGATCCTCCTGGCAAAGTAATAATGGATGGCTTGTGAGAGATCTCAGTGCATCTTTGTGGGGCAAGACAAAGATGGATGGGGAATGAGAGCGCTTGTAGAGGCAATATCATCTGTGAGCTACATCCAGGTCTGCACCTGCACAAAATGAAGCAGTCACTTGGTCCAAGCCTCAGAAACGTTACAGCTAAAAGTATCACCTTTGGAAATTTAAACCTGACTTGGGTGTGTAATAGCAAGTGTCCTCCCTCTGTGAAGTCTAAAGCCTCATTAGTAAGAAGTTTGTTTCCCCCATTCCTTCACGTGCATCGTGCTGTCTCTGTCCCCAAGCTTCCCCTGTCAGGGAGCCGTCATGGGCGGCAGCAGTACCCTGGCTGGAAGAATTCTCTGGGTGGTCTCTCACATGTGCTGGGGCCCATAGGAGAAGAGAAATGCTGTGCCACTTCCCTGTTTACATAACAGCTTTTCCTCTCAGCAGGAACTTGAAAGAAACAAAGTTGTACATAATCGGTTTATCTTCTCAGACCCACTTACAAGGATTGACCCTGTGATATACTGACAAGTAAAATACATGTCTGTATATGAATCACTTTTCAAGGTGATTAACAAGCAACATTACCAGTAGAAAGGTTTCTATATTGTTCCCCTAAGAGTAGGGTTGCCATATTTAGCAAATAAAAATATAGGACGCCTGGTGAAATTTGAATTTCAGATAGGCAATGAATAATTTTCTGGTATAAACATATATTACACATGTCCTGCATTTTATCTGGCAACACTACCTGAAGGGGAAAAAATCTCTTCATAACCCTCATGGGGAAAATTTCTCTCTCTGTGACTCTGGAAATGTTTCCCACTAGCTGAGAGGTGTATGTTAATAAAAACATACGTCTGAAAGCTAAGATACCTAAATTCTCTTCTAGTTCATGCTCTCATTGATTCATCAACGTTTCATCCCAAATACTGAGGTATGACTCTCCTGGGAGCGTGTTTCCTTTGTAACATAGCAGGTTTCTAAAGATCAAATATGTTACCTGACGGGAGGAACCCTAATGGAGGGAACTTCACGTAACAGTGGCAGATACATGGTACTCAAGAAGGACTTTCTGTCCTAGCTAAGTCTTCAAAATGTAGTTACCACTTCTACCTATGTTTAAAGGCTGTCCTGCATCTGCCTTGTTGTTGTTCATTTATTATTACATCTTGTGCCTGCTTCCAAAATGGAAGTAATTTGCAGTGAAAAAGAATAAAAATCACCCAAAGTAAATATCATGTGAGGACTGAGCTTCCTGGAAGCCAAGGCAGAAAATAAAATGCAGCACTTTATATACCTCTCACTGTTGGGTAAACAGCGCTGTTGGCTTCTCAGAAGAAACAAAGTTCTTCCTGGCATTAAATTCCAACACGCGGGCTTCCCTGGTGGCGCGGTGGTTGGGGGTCCGCCTGCCGATGCAGGGGACACGGGTTCGTGCCCCGGTCCGGGAAGATCCCACATGCCGCGGAGCGGCTGGGCCTGTGAGCCATGGCCACTGAGCCTGCGCGTCCCGAGCCTGTGCTCCGCAACGGGAGAGGCCACAACAGTGACAGGCCCGCATACCGCAAAAAAAAAAAAAAAAAAAAAAATTCCAACATGCATGCATATGTGCAAAAATGTGCATGTCCAGATGACCCTTCAGAACTGTCCTTCCAGAACTTTCAAAGTTATTTGATAAGAATTCTGCAACAGAGATCAAGACTCTGCCCATAAATTTAAAGTCCTTTTATTGGGAGTTACCTCTTCAGGAAGGAGGGTACTAGCATAGTGTAAACGCAAAGCAGGGGGAAGATAAAAAAAGAAAAAACTGGCTGAGCTTGGTCACGAATGTGAAAGTAGACTTTCACACGTGAAAAACACTATAGAGCCTGAATACGGCTCTCCACAAAGTGTTCTTCATTATTATCATTCATTAGTGTGAACATGTGGCTTGTTTTCAATTATTCCGTATTGAAGCTAGGGAGACAAGATGATAAAGTTCCAAGACAACGTTAAATTACCAGGGCCTCTTATTACAAAGCAGCATTTTTCTTTTCAGGGTTATGTACCACCCTTTTTCTTATTCATTACTAATGCAACATCAAGCTGTGAACTTCTACAAGACTGAAAATAATTCATGCAACCAATCTTCTTTAACAAACTAATCATCTTGTTCCTTCAGGAAGTACAAGATATGGAACACTGGTGATGATTATGAAAAATAACAGTATTTATAAGAACCCACCGTGCTCCACGCTATAGCTAAGGAAACTTTACCTGTGTTTAATGATCTTGCCACTAATACTCTCATGGAGATGGGGCCTGCCATATCATTTTAGGACGGAAGTTCTCAAACACATTGTTCTCAGAATGCTTTTATACTCTTACCAAAATTATTAAGTACCCCAAAGAGCTATTGTTTAGATGTATTATAAAGATAAATATAATATGTTGCTATATTAGAAATTAAGGCTGAAAAAAATTAAATATCTATTTGTTAACCTTACTAAGAAAAAATCTAATACATGTTAACATTTTTATCAAACACAGCTATGTTTTCCAAAACAAAAACATTAGTGAGGAGAGTGGTATTACTATACATTTTTGCAAATCTCTTTAATGCCTGGATAGCTGGATTCTCATATCTGCTTCTGTGTTCAATCTGTTCCAATGTTACATGACATCTGGAAAAACCCCCTGTACACTCATGAGAGAATGAGAGTTTAAAAAAGGAGTTAGGGGGGGCTTCCCTGGTGGTGCAGTGGTTGAGGGTCCGCCTGCCAATGCAGGGGATGTGGGTTCGTGCCCGGGTCCTGGAAGATCCCACATGCCGCAGAGCGGCTGGGCCCGTGAGCCATGGCCACTGGGCCTGTGCATCCGGAGCCTGTGCTCCACGATGGGAGAGGCCACAACAGTGAGAGGCCCGCGTACTGCAAAAAAAAAAAAAAAAAAAGGAGATAGGGAGGGAGATGCAAGAGGGAGGAGATATGGGGATATATGTATAGCTGATTCACTTTGTTATAAAGCAGAAACTAACACACCATTGTAAAGCAATTATACTCCAATAAAGATGTTAAAAATAAAAAGGAGATAACAACTTAGTATTATTATTAAAATAGTTTTGTCTTCACAGACCCCCCTGAGAGTGTCTCGCGGGACTATTAGGGTTCCCTCAACACATTTTGAGAACTGCTGTATTTGGATAAGACTGACTCCCATAAAAGCAAAATTAAGTTTACTATCTAGTGAAGAAAGCACTAGAATTACAAGAGTAAAAGTTCCATTCTACATATATAAGCTAAACAGAAGTACAAAACACAGTATCTATTTTAAGGGGCTTAAAATTTATTTTGCAATAGAGTAGTGGGGTATATCGCATTACTCATCAAAATATCAGCTGCTCCTCTTACAAGGAGCACCTAAATGGGCCCACCCAACAGAGACTATCCCTATGGAGAGATAATACTCTTCCCACCCTATTGTGTTCATGTCTGTCCATCTGACTCACTTTAGCCAAGGAAATGTGAGTAGAAGTGGTATGTGCTACTTCTGTGCAGAAGCTTTAATGACCATTAATGGATGCTTTAATGGCTAGGTGATTCTTCCATCCCTCATCTCCTCTCCCATGAGACTCACAATGTCCAGGAAAGAGCTGCTTCTTCAGCCTGGGTCCTGAAACGAAGGCAACATGGAGCAGAGCGGTAGTTAATCCATGCAATGCGGGTAACAAAGCAGTCCACTGAGACTTTTGGAGTTATTTGTTACCACAGCATAACTTAGCCTATGGTGACTGATAAAGGTGGGATAAGATAAGTATAGAAAAACTTATATAGCAAAGAAGTATCATAATAATTATTCCCACTTATTAACCAATATAAAGCAAAGGGAAATCTATGTCAGTATCCTCAATTTTTAAGCAAATATTTAATTAAATGTAACAAGCATTATGGAGTCAGGCTCTATGCTACACACTGAATATCCAGTGATGAGTAAGATATGGTCTCAGCATGGAAGGAGGTGGTGGGAAGCACAGCTCTGACACTGGAAGCTTAGCTCTGCTACTCACAACTGTACGACCTTGGGTAAGTTTCTCTGAGCCTTATTTTCTCACCTGTAAAGTGGATATAATAATACCTACTTCAGATGATTGTAAGAATTAAATGATATGATTATGTAAAGTATGTAGCAGATAGCCTAGCATAGTGTGTATCTTCTTTCTTTTTTTTTTTTTTTTTTGCAGTACGCAGGCCTCTCACTGTTGTGGCCTCTCCTGTTGCGGAGCACAGGCTCCGGACGCACAGGCTCAGCGGCCATGGCTCACGGGCCCAGCCGCTTCGCGGCATGTGGGATCTTCCCGGACCGGGGCACGAACCCGTGTCCCCTGCATCGGCAGGAGGACTCTCAACCACTGCGCCACCAGGGAAGCCCCATAGTGTGTATTTTCAATAAAGACTATTATCCTTCCTCATATGTCTCCCCATCTCCCACCTCCCACTCCTAGATGAGGGTCTTAGGATTCTAAACTTAGCTCTATCTACTGGATTTCTGAGTTACTTTTCTAAATTTTAGTTTCTCCAAAAATAAAAAAATTGCATATGTACCACATGCATATACATACACACACAAATATATTCATTTAGTCTGTCACTCAACTAATACTTATGAAGTATTATACTCACTTTACAAATAAGAAAACTCAAGCAGTGACAGGTTGAATAACTTCTCCAATGTCATATGTCAGCACATATATATTTAACCTCATTTTCTTAATGGCTGATAATATTCAACAGTATTTATAGATCACAATTTACTTAACTATCCCCTCTTTGATGGATATTTGTAAGACGTGTTATGTGTTTACTATCACAACAAAGAAACATCCTTATACAAATATTTTTTATACACATGTAACTACATTTTAGTATAAATTCTTAGAATTGGATCGCCAGGTCAAAGAGCACAGAAATTTAAATTCTGATAGGTACTGTGAAATTGCTTTTTCGAAAGCCTTTGCCAGTTTATACTCCTGCCCTCGAGGAATGAATGTGCCGTTTCTTCAGAGCCTTATCTACACTATCCACTAAACCTTCAACAGCTTGTGCCTCTGGGTCTGGTTGATGTTCCCAAGAATACTCTCACTGGGTACTGTTCAGGAAAGCTGCTGAACGGAGAGGACCCGTATTTTTGTGCCTGGTGGGTTAATGCCTTCTTTCTCTGCTTTCACACACAATGCATTTGGGACATCTGGCTGCAAGTAGGCTTTGATCCACTCTGAACTACACAAGAATAATTCATCTATCTGAAAGGTAACTTGTATATTGATCCAGAAACATTGCAGGAGTGCAGCTTTTTCATTGATTAGTTGATAATGGGTCATTTCATTTTTATCTACTTCTGACTTCTCTGTCTAACTCAGATTTAAAAACTAGGTAACCCTGAGCACATAATTCACCTCAGTGGAAAGTATTTTGCCTGCCAATTCACATTAGCTCAAAAAGTGACCCTGCAAACCTCTAAGTCCTTCAGAGCAATACATTTTAGAGATGGCTCTTCCAACCTGCCTTATTCTTGTTTAACATCTGGACAAGACACTAAGGGAGCATTTAGTTTGAGGCAAATTGCATCTCGTATCTTCTTGGAATGAGGCAAAAGCAAATTTAAAACATCTTTCAATGAAGTGAGCCCACATTGACAAGAGTCCATGTATTTGCTTCCATTGTATGTTCTTAGCTAATTTACAACTACATTCATTGAATTAATAATGATCAGCTGGGATTCACAGAGGCCTGATACCCAGGGCTCCATTCAGGGGCTGCTGGCCTGATATTTAAATATTTATTGATGATAATTGGGTGACAGACAGGGATGGGCTCAGCCAGAAATAAATTCAATCTGCTTGCACAAGCATCCTAGCCAAGAGTCCTCCTTAGGCCACATAGATACAATACCAAGAGAAATGGGAGGTGAAAGAACATTGAAGGTATGTGAAAACTAAGAAATTGAGTCTTACGATTGCTTTGTTTAGTTAAAGGTAAAGGTAAACTCCTTAAACATTTTTTGTAACCAAATTGCCAGCAAAAAGAAGAGAATGTGGAATTCAACACTGCTTTCCTGGATTCTGAATATTTCCTCCCACTTTAAAAAACATTTGAGGGCTTCCCTGGTGGCACAGTGGTTGAGAGTCCGCCTGCCGATTCAGGGCACACGGGTTTGTGCCCCGGTCTGGGAAGATCCCACATGCCGCGGAGCGGCTGGGCCCGTGAGCCATGGCCGCTGAGCCTGTGCGTCCGGAGCCTGTGCTCCGCAACGGGAGAGGCCACAGCAGTGAGAGGACTGCGTACCCAAAAAAAAAAAAAAAAAAAAATTTGAGTGCTACTAGGCACTAGGCATTAGATCTGTCTAGAGACTAAAAGGAGACCCAAAGGAAAAAAAATGAAAGAGGTAGAAGGTAGAGGAAGAAAAGGTAAGAGAGGGAAAAGAAGTTGATCAGAAAGAAAACACTGGAAAAAAATGATAAAAGATCCTTTTCAACCCATGACCTACCTTATTAGCACTTAGAAACATTCAGTCATTATTCTCCCCCCATACACACAAGATGATTCAGCCTGCTGCCTCTACTTGACAAATAGGAAGATTACAGATAATTTAGCTCTCAGTGTTAATCACCTTACTGGAGCATGTATTAGTCAAGATATGCCAGGTTATGCTGCAGTAACAAAGAAACTCAAAACCTTAATGACCAAAAACTACAAAGGCTATTTCATGCTCTCACCGCATGTCCATCTCAAGTTGCAGGGCATTCTGCTCATCAGAGTCACCCAAGGACACAGGCTGACAGAGCAGCCAATGGCCCCTGCAGAAGGAGAATCTTGCATTGGCAATTAAATGATCTGGCCTGGAAGGAAACAGCACTGATGACCACCACAGGGGACATGCTCAAGACAGGTGTGGCTCTGAAGCCCTTCTCTGCTTCTAACTAACCCCGTGAACTTGAACACATCATTTAAACTCTTGGAGACTCAGATTCCTTAACTGAGAAATGGAAATAATACAACTTACTCATGAAGTTGCTATAAAGAATAAATGAGATGATAAATACGCAGAACCTAGCACATACTGGGGGCTCCATGAACGATCGGCTCTTGGTTCTCACCACATTAAAAGACTTCCGAAGAGCCCAGTGTGCTTTTACTCTCTTGCGCTACATTATACACGAGATTCTTTAAAATATATATTAAACCACAATACATAACGTACTTTAAGGCTCTCATTGCCACCTACTGTGGTTTCCAACACCTCAATTTTGTACATGGGGAAAGGTGACCTGGAGGTGATTGAAGAATTCAGCCAAAGTTGTTCCATAGTCAAGAAGGAGTAACAACCATCTTTGTGTCTCCTGACGTCCACTGCAATCTCCATCTCACTGCTACGCCTGACCTACTGTGCATGGGGGCAAGAAGGGAAAACAATATACCTCACCCCAGAGAGCATCTTTGGCAGCAAGCTTTTAGACAACGAGCGGGTAAGTCAAAAGGTTACTTTCTATTCATATGCAGTGATTACTCTTCACTGTATTTCCCATAATAGCCAAGGAAAGCTAAAGAGATAAAAAAATGATTACAATTATAATAACCATAATAATGGCTAACATTGACTAAGAACTTACTCCATGCCAGGTCCTATTCTACAAACTTTTAGAAGATTCTCTCATTTCATCCTCACACTAACACTAGGAAGTAGGTGGTAATATTACCCCATTTTGCAAGCCAGAGAACTGAGGCCCCATGAGGTGAAGCCTCTTGCCCAGGGCATCCTAAACAGTAAGCGGTAGTCAGCAGTCAAGCCCAGACAATTTTATTCTGAATCCCAGCGTCTTAGCTTCCCCACTATGGTTCTAATTCATATACAGTCACTATTTTGAAATCTTGCTTACCAGGAAAAGGGAATGGTGGCTGATGGAATTGCTCCGTAAGTTCAAGGGCTAAGAACTGTAGGTTCATTCAGACATTCTGTTGTATTCTTGTCCGTCATTATACTCAGCATCTCCCTAGCATCAGACAATTAAACAGATGAGTTCTTGAACATGTAAAGAAAGAGTAAAAGAGGCAGATCGGAGCACAGAGAAGATGATCGACGGATATTTACCAAACACGTGAACATCAAATTCATCATCATTAATTGAAGAAAATTCAAATTGATGTTCTTCCTGTGCTAGTCAACAACATCCCAGACATAAACAAAGCTCGTTATTTTAACTTCATCAGCCCCTGAACACAAGATATGCATGCCAGGTTCTGGATATTGAACCTCATTGCGCCACTGCCTTTTTATAAACCAAGGAAGATAGTTCATGGAACAAAGTGCTTTAGGAGAGTGTCACAGGGTGGAAGAAGGAGAGGGAATTCACACTTATCTCCAGGGAGAAGGGGGGACCCCATGGAAGGAGCAGGCTAGCTCCCTCAGTCCTGACAGGTACTATTTCAGTGTTATGGGACCAATAAATTGGAGAGAGAATTAGTACCTATTATTTTAATACTCAGCTAAAAGAAATTTTTAAATTCCGTATCTATGAATTTTCAGGGGGAACGAAGTAGTCTGCACTAACCCCAAAATGTCACAGCTAGTGCTCTGTCAAACAAAACAAATCTCTCTCCACACAAAGACAACAATATTAAATGGAATTCTCTGTGTGTTTTTAAATGCATAACCAATTAGGAATCACTCAGTAATGAACTAATAGAACTTACAAGGTTCCCCTTTCTGATTTTGCAGAAATATTTGGAAATTAATGGGATGTGATTTATCAGACTAAGCTCACAAGCTATTTCCAAGTCCTTGTTCTTTTTCCTCTCACATGACAAAGTGGGCTGCAACTAACAATTTCTGCGGTCACAGTGTATGATCACTATTGCTAAGCGGAAGTTGTAAGGGGTAATAACAGCAGTTGGCCAGGGTAGGTTAGGATGGCAAACAAGGCCTTGTCAGTCAGTGCCCCTCAGATCACATACTTCCACCTGCCCCACATCTCCTTAGCTGTGTTTGTTGAGAAAGATTTAGCTTCAGCGAGCTGCTGAATGGTCCATGACATGCTCCGGCAACGGGGATCAGAAACATACAAGCATTGAAAACTTTTTGGCGAAGTAGAGGTCAATCCAAATACATAGGCCCTAAAGCAAAAGTTATCAGTTTGTTATCAGTGACTTTAAAATCAAATAGAACAGACCAGTTTCACTGCACCAACAGAGGGTCAAGGTAACCCCAAAGGAAGCCCTTTGGCTTTTTGACTGTCAAGGAGCCTTGATTCAGAAATGATGGAGGAGGGCTTCCCTGGTGGCGCAGTGGTTAAGAATCCGCCTGCCAATGCAGGGGACACAGGTTCGAGCCCTGGTCTGGGAAGATCCCACATGCCGCAGAGCAACTAAGCCCGTGTGCCACAACTACTGAGCCTGCGCTCTAGAGCCCGCGAGCCACAACTACAGAGCCCGCATGCCTAGAGCCCGTGCTCCACAACAAGAGAAGCCACCGCAATGAGAAGCCTGCGCACCGCAACGAAGAGTAGCCCCCGCTCACCACAACTAGAGAAAGCCTGCGTGCAGCAACGAAGACCCAACACAGCCATAAAAATAAAAATTAAAACATTAAAAAATTAGAAATGATGGAGGACTTCTGCTTAAGTCCTGAGCAGACTTGCAGCTCACAAGGCTACAAGTCTTGTAGTTAAAAAAATTAAAATTAAAAAATTAAAAAAAAGAAACAATGGAGGACTTCTACTTAAGTCCTGAGCAGACTTGCAGCTCACAAGGCTACAAGTGGCCTTCCTCATACCTTTGTGTTTTCTGGGGGCGTGGCACCACCACCATGCACATATCTCTGTGCCTGTTATAAGACACAAGTTGTTATTTTTCTCTAGGCAGGAATTAACTATCAAATGACCTTATATAGGAGCCATAGCACCTGTACCTTTGATATGCAAAAATGTTTACTTTTCAAACTAACGACGGTACTGTGGTCTTGCCAATCAGCACCAAAATAGATCAGGTCCCACTTCATGCTAGCATAGTAGTTCTCCACTGTTCCACAGAGCGCCAGCGTTTCACGGAGGGGCTCCTCCAAGAGAGGAAGCAGGGACGTGAAGGTCAACAGGGTGAAGCATCTCTGCCACCTCCACAGCCATGGTTTCTGCTTTATCTGTTATACCAGAGATACGGTTTTTCACTTGAGGAGGGGTCCGGTTCCTTAAAAAATTTAAAAACCACTATTCTAGAAGATGCCCGGGTTATCAGAATAATAAAATCAGTACGTGCCCCACCCAAGAGAAGCAGCTATGTGCGTATCAGTGTTCTGGGTTTCCAGGGTAAAGTATTTTCCTTTCTCAACAGTGAACCGTAGTTCCCCCTCAGAACTCCAGGAAGAACCAGCAACTCTGAGTGCCTCAACAGTCTAACAGAGCCCCTACTTGATCAACCTGAAGAAAAAAAAAAGCCATGTAGGGAAAGAAGAGATACGAATAAAACAAGTTAAAAACAATAGCGAAACAGCAGCACTATGCCACCATGGAAATGCTATATTATTAACTTGCTTCATGGGAATTTACCCAGCCCTCTGCATGCGAATGGTCCAACCCAGCTATTGAAAGGTTCACGCAGACCGAAGGAAGTTAAGAGACAAAAGGAGCTGAGTAGAGGCCGTATCTGCACTCAGAAGGCCTGTGGTGACCTAGCAACTCACAGTCCTGCTGAGTCTAGAGAGAGAGAGAGAAACTAGACCCCGGGGCTGAATCATCGGTAGTCAATTCCGAATGCATCCCCAGACAAAACATCCGTCAGACACCCTGGCACCAAAGACACAACGAAGAAAATGCTGGGGAAAGATCTCTGTTTAAAGGTCTGTTGATCCCAGAAGGGCCCTATAGCAAAAAGTCTTTGACTCCAAATGCAGCAGACTGTTTTCAACCCCGCTGTGCCTGCGACACACACAGCCTGATGTGAAATGAGCCTGCGCTGTTCTGATGTTCATCCATGAGGCAAGAAAGGGTATCCAAGGTAGAAGAGCAGAAAGCCCCTCTGGGAAGCATCCAGACGCCTGGATCTAAAGGCGTGATGTGGATCCTAGAAGCCTCCATGTGGGACCCTTCTATGAGGCCCCCTAACCTGTTCTGTCTCCTAGGGACCAGACAATAGTAGGGCGGCAGGTCTCACTAGCCAGAGAGGAGAACGGGACACAGAGTGGATGGTGGATGGAGAAAGAGACCCAAGGTTTGGGCAATGGGGTCTCCGAACGCCCAGCCTACTTCTGGCTCCTGGACCTGAACGGCTCTTCCATGCAGACACTCCAGTGCCTCTTCTTTGGACATCCTGGGACCTCTCCCTGCCTTACCTTTACCCAAGTTCCCTGCCTTTCATCACCCCTAATGCTTTTCCACGGACGAGCTCCTTTCAGAGCAGGCCCAGGTAACTACTACTGCTTAGGCCATAGGCCCAAGACATTGTATGCCCAATGGAGCTTCTTTGAAGAGCCCAGGGAGGGCCAGTTTAAATGACCTTGCCTCCAAGCAGTGCCTCCAGAAGCTCCACAATGCACCTCTCTGCCGCAGAACGTCTACCTGAAGATTTAGAGGCGGAAAAGGACAGAGTTATGTGGGTTATGCACTGTTGGGTTGCTTTCTCCGACCCCCGAAGACCTTCCTCCATCTTCTCTCCAATCTGACCCAGGACTCTGAAGTCATAAACTAATCCTTACCCTTCCTCTCCCCAAATACAGCAGATTCTTTCACAGTCATATTACCAAGGCGTCCACTCATCATTAGCTGGGAATGGAAGTTCAGCAACTTTGCTATGGTGTGGCTTTGCTCTGATGTTTTCATTATGATAGCTACAGAAGAATTGGGGGACATCTTATAAACCCCAAAGTCTTAAAGTGAATTTTTAGAGATTCATTAGCTCATGAAATCTTAGGTTATGTCATTGTTGTGTGACGGCCAATACACAGGGATCTGAAATATGTGTCTCTAGTGACCACATGGTTTCTCAGAGTGAGACTTCTCCACAGCCAGGGGCCAACAGATGACCAGGCGACTAGCTAGAGGAGGTGGCGTTGTCATAGGAAAGCAGAACTTCTGACTCCTAGCGTTTCCTTAGTCCAGTGTGGGAAAAAGTTCCAGTTCTTATTTGTTTGCCAACAAAATGTTCAGTTGTCTAGAATCCATCTGTGAAGAGCCCCACAAGAATCTGGCAGTCACATCAGAGCAAGGGAGCTTGTTCAGAGTGATTAGAATGGAAAGTCATAGCAGTAACTTTCTAATATCACTAATCTGCAACAGATTTTCATTCCTTGGGGGGGCCGAGCCATCATTTAGCTTATTAGGAAGGAAAGGCATATGGCTCAGTCAGAGGAGTCTGGATCAACTCAGTACAATAAGGTTTGAAGGCTGAGGGTATACCCACCAGGGAGAGACAAAAGAGAGAAGATGGGGCCAACAAGGCAGGACCAGGTAAGCAGGAAGGAAATGAAAGATGGTGGCAGATGTCACAATCCTCTGGTTATGAATGCCCCATCCCAATCAAACTTACCATGGAGATACTGGGGGTCAGGCTCTCTGAGCAGAGCCTACATCTCCTACACCAGAGCCACCAGGCTCTACTTCTTGGAAGTCTGGTCCATGGACAGTCATCTTTCCTTAAAACTGAATGGTACAGGACAGTGATCTAGAGGAAAAGTTCAGAGGGAACTTCGCTTTGAACTCTGAAGCCCACGTAAGATTCCTCTTAGCCTAGATTTCTTAGGCAAGGATTAAGGGCTAAAGCTTTACTCAGGCAATACAATGCCAGGGCAGTGAAAATAAGGGGAAAGGAGGGTCAGTCAGGAAAGGATGGAAAGTAAATGCACGTTGATGTCTTACTGTGCTGTCCACTGCTTCCCAACAAGTGTTAAAGAGATGCAGCCCTTGCACAATGGGTGTACCTGCTTGGCCACAGCAGGACATCTCTGGTCAAGCTATAAAGAGAAAAAAAAATGTACCTCAGGACTGTCCATCAAAGGGAAGAATGGAGAGGGAATTTACCCATCTCCAGTCTTGTTGGCCAAGATGTGGCCCATTTAACTCCCCTGCATTTCTGAGTTGCATCGAACAGCTCTGCCCCCACCAAGTGCCACGATGTTCATTCACATGCAGAGGTGCTGGGAGGAGGCAGAGCCTCTGGGCCTCAGAACCGCACCAGAGCCTTGCCAGAGTTGACCCACACTGCAACCGCTGAGACGAGTAAGCAGCTGCGTCCAGGAGGCAGGGGAGGCCAAGAGAATGGGGGCACCTGAGATGTGGCCATAAACTGACATGATCTTTAGTTAAAGGAAACTGCTTCCCCTTGCTCCTGATTTTCAATGTAGCTGTCGTCAATTCTGAGCGCATCACTGGACCTGGCAGAATCTGGAGTTTAGGAAGCCTAATGTGAAGCTGGACTCCCTGCCCCTCTGCCTCTCTAGGTGACCTTCTGGAAGGGAAGATGCCTAATGCCTCTTTGCACCTGCTCCCTGAGACAGGCTTTCCACTTCCATCCACAAACATATTAGTAACCGGATGAGATCAGGTTTGGCCCCTTGGGTGATTGTGGGATTCCACTCTAGCTCTTGGCTTGAAGATGCATATCAAAAAGCCAAAAAGAACTATACATCCCCTTTCCCGTATACTGAGGCAGCACAGCATTAGGCTGAGGGTTTTAGGTTGGGCTCTGGAGGGAGACAGCCAAGAGTAACTGGGGCCACCACCTCCTAGTTATGTAACCTCCTTCTCTGTTCTCTCATATGTAAAAATGGACATAAAGTTAGGATGCCCTCACGGAGCTGTTGGGAGGGTGAAGCGAAACATTCCCTGGCTAGTGCCTCAACAGTACCTGGTACCTAGAAGGCATGAAATATTAGCTTTTAATAGTTAGAAATTCCCTTGCCCATTATTATTATTATTTTTTTGTGCTCGCTGCCAAAAAGTCGGGAGGTAAACTGTGACTCATCTGACCTCATCACTTACAAACCTGCTTATTCCTCCTGAGTCAACTTGTTTTTCTCCCTGCTCTGTTGTATCTGCACTGTCATGTGAACGTCCTTTACAACAAGCTGCATCTTCTATCTCCTTTCCTATCAAGCTTTCCTCCTTTGATCCGCCCTATCACAGTCCCATTTTTCCGGATAAGGTAACTGGCCTCTCTCTGGCTTGCGTCCCGCACCCAGCACCCTTCCTAGGGTAGGTGTCAGGCTGAGCACTGACCCTTCCATGTTTTGTGTCTCGAGAGGGCTGCCGGCTTCATTAAAGGTGGGCACAGCCCTGCAGGACCCAGCTGTCATCATCTGGAGTGCTGGGCCGCAGAGTGCTGACGAGTCGGAGTCGGAATAAGGGTTCTAGAAAAATCACTCCTCAGACGCTGCAGCCTCCAAAGGCCAGCTCCCCGCCCAAACCATCCACGAGCCACTGGGTATCAGCCAATACTCTGCTGGGGATGTAGGAGCCAACGCACCCCCATTTTCTCTTCCCCAAACGAGGCGTTCTGTTTCCTAGGACAGTGAGTCTCTCGGGTAACGGCCAGTTTATTACTCGACATTTGAAACTCAAAGCCTCAGAAACAAACAGAATTGCAATTTCCTCGATGCTCCGAAAGCTACAGCTTTCCACGCAACTTCCTTGGGCGCCCAAAGGTCACACTCACCTGCGTGATTCCTTCACAACTACCAAAAGCCCCCAGCGGTGGCTTTCCGGGTCTGGCGGCCACCCAGCCCGGCCCTTCCTAGTGTAGAGCGAGCACAAGGCACGCAGGAGAGCACGGGGCAGCTGGCGGTGGCTCTCCCCGCTGCTCGCTCCACCATCTGCTTTGCAGGCTGACCCTCCCGCCAGCCGGGGAAGTAACCTGATTGGCTGAAGGAAACACTGCAGCAAGAGCTCCCGCCGCCTGGGGTGGAAGAGAACCTCCTGCTGCTGAGGAACTGCGCATTCTCGGGCAGGCGCCCGGTGTGGACTGAGGTTGGGGAGGGAGCCCCCGGAAGGTGGAGGAAGATCCACCGCAATCCATCGCGAGCCCTTCTGCGTCAGGAATCCCAGATGGACCAGGAAGGAGAAGGAAGCTAAAATAAAGGGCCTGGCCTCAAAGTGCTGGGAAGCTTTTAATCCGAAATAAAACAAGCAAGGCAAGTTTAGATACCGTCTGCTTTCGGTAACAGCAGTTTGTTCAGGCCCCAGTTAAACCCAACAAAATGTCAATAGGTATAGCCAAGCAAACTTCAGAGCCTCTGATTCAGACTGTCAAGGTATAACATTAATTTTATACAAACCAATTTAATTTCTCTATCTGAGCCCCTGTTCTGCTGATGGTAGCAAACACATTCTTGTCAAATTTAAATAAGTGTCCATGTACGTGTCTTCCCCAGCCCCACTCTGGGCCTCTCTCAGCCCCTCCTGCCCTTCCAGGAGCCCAGGATGGTTGGGTATTCTCTTTGCACTAAGACGAGGTGCCAGGACTCCACGAGGCTGCCCTCAGGGCCCCGTGGCTGTCCCTGGCCCCATGTGCCTTCTCTACCTCTGTGGGTCCTTGGGCAACACCACGGGCAAGGAAACACAGGTCACCCGTGCTCCGGGGTCATCCAGACTTAACTGGGGTTTCCATCAACATTCCTCCGAGTTGGGGCTTGGTTCTGATGGTGTGAGCCTTTCTCTGAAATACTCCTGACATCAAATTCAACTTATCTCCTAACTCAAAAACCAAAACCAAAAAAACTTCTCGAAAGACAAGAAAAGGTTTGTATTTGGGAGGAAATACTGCCCTTACATAATTTATTCATTCTTTCCAATGCTATTGTTTATGAAGTCAACCTTATGCTCCGTCAGGTTTTTTTGTTTGTTTTGTTTTTGTTTTTGTTTTTCTGTTTTTTGTTTGCGGTACACAGGCCTCTCACTGTTGTGGCCTCTCCCGCTGTGGAGCACAGGCTCCGGACGCGCAGGCTCAGCGGCCATGGCTCACAGGCCCAGCCGCTCCGCGGCATGTGGGATCTTCCCGGACTGGGCCACGAACCCGCGTCCCCTCCATCAGCAGGCAGACTCTCAACCACTGCGCCACCAGGGAAGCCCTTGTTTGTTTTGTTTTGTTTTTACTTTTGTAACTCAAAAAACAACAGTAATAGTAGCAAAATAATAATGATAATAATTTTCAAATGGCACCAATGTTTTTCCTCTTGGCAAGAACTGCAGGCTTCACTGCCCCTGGTGTAGTCCAAGGAGCTCCATGATCCAGATGACCCATTTATGGAGCCTCGCTGGTTCCTCTTCTTCCCTGGGTATTGAGCTAGAACGAGCAAGGAAAAGAAATACTGTATATTTCGAACAAACAAACTTTTAGAACCCAAAGGAAGTAAAAATGTCTTACCCAAAACCAACACGTCCAATAAAAACAGAAATGGCCCCATTTGTGAAGAGCTCTGGCTCTCCCACAGTTGTCCCAAAAGGAAATACCCGCTAATAATGGTGCCCTTCAAACTGCCATTTCCTGATTATTTTCCCTCTTCTTTGTGAGAGCCCTCTCACTGAGAAATAACAGAAAATGGAAAGAGAAGATCACAAAAGGAGCAAGTAAGGATCATGGGAATATTTACCAGCCCATAAAATTGGCAGGATTTTAGAAAAACACAAAGACTCACGTGCATAAATAATGAATGATATTTTCTTTCATTTTATTTCTAATTTCATTTTTTTCTTTTTTACACAAATTATGATTTCTAACATTGATGTGATACTATTGCTATCCATAATCAGATTTCCTCAGTTGTCCTAAAGCTGTCCTTTAGAGGTTAATCTTTCCCAATATCCAGGATACAGTCAAGGATCACACACTGCATTTAGTTGAAATGTCTTCTTGTTACTCTCCTTTAATCTGGGATAGTTTCCAGACATTTCATCTTTTATGACATTGGATGTTTGAAGACTCCAGGCCAGTACTTTTGTAAAATGTCCCCAAATTTGGGTGTGTTTGATAGTTTCTTCTTGATTAGATTCAGGCTCGATATTTTTGGCAAGAATCCCACACAGGCGGCGTTGTGTCCTCAGGTGTCACACCAGAGGCCATTATGTCTATTTATCCATTATTGGTGATGTTAGTTTTGATCACTTAGTTAAGGTGGTGTCTGCCAGATTTCTCCTTCATAAAGTACCTTTTCCCCATTGTAATTAATAAGTAACCTAGGGGATGAAATTTGGAGACGGTGTGAATATCCCCTACCCCATCAACATTTCACCCAGTGGTTTTAGCATCCATTAAAAAATTCATACCTGAATTAGTTATTACTGTGGTGGTTGAAAAACCATGGTTTTGTAATTGTATCATTCCTCCATATGTATTGACATTCTTCTACAAAGAAGGGCTTTTTCTTCTCCCTTCCCTCTTTTATTCAGTATAAATGTAGACTGGGAGATTCTTTTTTTAATGCAATGTGTTATTATCCATTACTGCCATTATTACTATCATTATTAATTTTGATGTTCAAGTTGCCCCAAATCTGGTTAGGGGAGCCCCTTCAAGCAAATTCGGTGTCCTTTTGACGTGGCCCTTTCAGTTTTGGGGGTTTTTTTAAAATAATTTTTTAAAATTAATTAATTAATTAATTTATGGCTATGTTGGGTCTTCATTTCTGTGCGAGGGCTTTCCCTAGTTGTGGCAAGCGGGGGCCACTCTTCATCGCGTTGCGCGGGCCTCTCACTGTCGCGGCCTCTCTTGTTGCGGAGCACAGACTCCAGACGCGCAGGCTCAGTAGTTGGGGCTCACGGGCCTGGTTGCTCCGCGCCATGTGGGATCTTCCCAGACCAGGGCTCGAACCTGTGTCCCCTGCATTGGCAGGCAGATTCTCAACCACTGCGCCACCAGGGAAGCCCTCCCTTTCAGTTTTTAACACATTACAGTGGTATTTAGAATGAAAGACAGAGATCAAGGGAAATGTGGAAGAAGGAAGAAGACCAGGAAGAACTAGGCAAGAGGATAGTTACGGTCCCAGTGGCAGTTCTTTTCAGTCAAAACAGAGATCACATCTTCAGCCAGAGCTTCCATGTCCACCACTGTGGGTCAGAGCAATAGGGACAGACCTTGCGGTAGTTGACGTGCATGGGAAGTCTCTTGGAAAGAATTCGGGATATGTCCCCTGATAGGTTCAAAAAGGCCTGGCAAATAGCCCATTTCAGAAGGATGTAGGACTCGTCTTAAGAGAGGGGAGTGGATCACCACTGATTGGCCCATGGTTGTTAAAGGAGAGTAGACGTTCACAAGATGAATGGGATGGGGGTGGGGAGAGAGGCTATTCTGTGAATCCCCCTCCGGCCAGTCCTGAAGGTGAGAGAGGCAACTGACACGACGGTGAACTCTGTGACACTTGGAAGTTCAAGCAGCACTACTCTGGGCTCCTTCTAGCAGGTGGTAACACAAGGTAAGCCTCTTCTTTTTGGCAACAGAGTCCCATGTAGGGACTCTGGTTCTAGGGAAGCCACGAAGCATCTCCACCTGGCAGAACAGAGCAGACACCACAGGTGGAGACTTCTTCATGCATACTGGGGACTGACTCCCAGAAATACTTGAAGTGGGAGAGAAGATGGACTATTTGGATAATCCTGCATGAACAACAGAGGCAAGAGCAAGAGTAACGTGAGTTACAAAGTAAATAGTGCTACACCTGAATGGTAGACTTGGAAGCAAAGGCTCAGGGGCATTCTGCTATGTCTCAAGGTTAACTAGCTAGTGAGTGGTATTCATAGGGCTTGAACTCCTAGGCCAAACATTCTTCCCTTTCCAAAAGGGAAATGAAGAATTCCAGAAGAATGGAAAGAGAAGAGAACAGATCACCATAGGAAGAAACACAAGGATGACAATGAACTAGAAATAGCCAGAGAAGGGTCTGCATGCAATAAACAAACAGACCATCCCACAGGAGCAGAATTAAATGGATGGGAATGATCAGGAACATGCCTTACTAGCTCTGCCGACAAACATGGTCTGCAGAGGAATGCAGTGGAGAAAAGAAAGGGGAAACTGAACCTCAAGGAAAACAGAAGTGATCACAGAGGAACAAGGCAAGAAGCCAGAGAACAGTGAGAGAGTCAATCCTTAGCCTTTAGTCTCTTCCATTCATTTGTTGGGCAACACCCACTATTCAAAAGTATTCATGAGAAACTAAGATGCCTTCATGGAAACACTTCAACAAAAGCACAAGATCAAACCTGGATGAGAACGGCAGCCAGTGCCTAATACAGGCCTTTGCTTTTCTGTTTTAAATCCCTGAGCATCATTTACAAGAAAAATACACTTCCCTTCGGAGACTAAGTTTGCTTGTATGCACTATCTATTGCCGCCCCCTAGTGATTGCATTTGAGATGTGCACTAAGAATCCACAGGTAGAGTTGAAAAATTAAATGACCCAATGATAATAATTATAATGCCTCTTTATACTTGTACAATATCGCAGGTCCTCAAAATGCTTTTCTGTATCCTGACAACAGCCCCGTGAAACAGGCAAGGTGTATTCCACCAGTAAATCGCCTCAAGCTGACATTGCCTGGGAACCTGTTAATCAAAACCTAGGGGCTTGGAGTGAGACCTGCACTTGAAGCCTGGTGCTGCCATGCATCCCTTTGTGATGTCCAGCCAGGGGCTTATACTCTGTGCCTCCATCTCCATTCGTGTGAAAGCGGGGGGGGGGGGTGGGCGGAGACTGCAAGTATCACAGAGATGCAATAAGGACTCAGTCATATTTTTGCAGGCTTGAGCACTGAGTCAGGTGCACAGATAAGGCCTGTAAAAATGATATGGCTGCTGCTTCTGCTGCTAACAGCATCTCTGAGGAGGGGTTTTCACTGCCTCAGAAACCCATTTATGGTTTCTGAACCTGCTGGGAGGCATCTTACTGAAAAACATGTCACTCTAACTGCTTAAATCTATTTTCTTTTGCTCAATTTTCCTTATCTTCCAGTCGTTTCTCCCTTTTTAAACTGGCTTACAGTTCACATCTAAGGGAGAAGAGCCTTCACATTGCAAGAGTCCTGCCATCCCTCAGCTTTGGTCTCAAGCCCAGAGCCATGTACAAACCCAGAGGATGCCCTTTCCTGATGCTCCTTTGGTTCCTGTGACAGTGTATCTGCCCAGCTCTGGGCACCGAGGGAGCCCAGCACAACCAGAAGAGCATGTTCAGACCAGGCTGTGTTCAGAATGGATTCTCTTCCTCAAAGACTTTAGCCCCTGGTGGATAAAGAGGAACCAGTGGTCATGAGGAAGGGCAGAAAAGTCCATAGGGAGCTCTTTAAGACGCGAAATCAGACTTATAATCAGACACACACACACAAGTTCAGAGCAATTATAGGCTCATGAGATCGCTTTGGGGATGATGGGAAATAATTCCTGTAGTTGGCTACCAAAAATAGCTCCAGCACCTGGACTGAGCAGATGTCAGGATGAAGAGCAAATACCTTTGACACAACAGGAGTCACCCAGGCAGCCCTCGGAACAAGCATTAGCCTCTGTCTCCATTCCATGGAGGAGTCAAGACTCCACCAGGTACTTTGGGGTCTTATGAGATAAATGGGGAGGGAAAAAAAGGGAAATCGGGGACTGCAGGAACTTCTTTATTCAGGTGCCTCCTTTCTGTTGCTGAAGAAAATGTCACCCTTGTCACCTCCAATGTGCAGAGGACTGAAATTTTTTTTTACCATGCGGTAGGAAGAAGCTCTCCAAAATTCATGCTCTGGGATGTGAGACACGGGGCGTACAGCCAAGCTCGTGCTTGCTTCTCTGCATTGAGGCTAGAGAACTTGTACTCCAGTCCCTAAAGGGGAAGCAGGAGATGCCATCATGGTCTCAGCTTCAAAACTTCCGGTCGGTCCTGCAAGCCCACGCCAAGGACCAACAGAACTGTAACAAGGTAAGGACCCAGTCTGCAGACCCACCCCAGGAGCCAGGGACACTTGGGAATCAAAGCCCATCATATTTGCACTCAACAAGCATCTGTTAGATTGATCTGAAGGGTTCTATTCATGTGTATTGAAAAAACCCCAAGATGCCTCCAAGTTTTAGGTAACGATGGATTAAGGATGCAGGACCAAGAAGTTATAACTCTTCCTTTAGGAGACAAACGTTCCTTGAGTCCCTTCTAAGTGCCAGGCACTGTGTTGTATGCTTGACCCAGTTTTATCCTTTAGTCCTCACAATGATCCCATGAATCCCTGCTTGACAGATACCTATGGCCACACAGCTTGAGGGACAAAAGGATTTGGAACCAATTCCTGGTTACTTGGAAGTGATCTAACTACAATGCTGACATCCCAAGAAGCAGCAAATGTCACTGTTGGTGAGAGCTGTCACCTAAAAAGATGGCATATCCAGTCCTGCACAGCTTGACTCAGGCAGCATTTAATAGGCAAGCTGTGCACCTCATCAGCCCAGTCTGGACACCAAAACCTTGACTGCAGTTGCCAAGTAGGGACCACCCCATTCAGGAACTTGAAGGGTATCTTTAACTGTATGAAGCCAGCCAGAAGAACCACCTTCACCCCAGGGAATGGAGCTAAGAACATAGGCTGTACATCATACTGCCTGTGTGAAGCCTTGATTGGGCCACTCAATAGCTGTGTGATCTTGGGCAAGTCAATGAGTCTCTCTGAGTCTCACTTTTCTCTTCTGTACAATAAGGTAATACGAGAATCTACTTCACTCAGTGTGAAAGTTAAATGAGATGATATACTTAGAGTACTTAGCACAGCAGCTGGAATGCAGCGATCATTCAATAAATGTTCACCATTATTATTACTATCATTAAAGTTAATCAGAATTATACACAACAAAAGATAAATAATCTACAGAGGGGTGGACTCTGATACTAACTTCCAGTCTCTCCTTGCTAGGAACTGATGAACAGCTCTAGCCAGGTATGGCTAAAGTAAATGTCTTCCTTTTCTTTGGTTTTGCATTTTATGCAGATACTATTCTGTGTGACACATGACTTCCTCCTTTCCCTCTTCACATCTGTGTCTGGGGGAAGGCAGAGCTTCCAGACTGGTCAGTGGACACTGTGACCATTAGAGCATTCACAGAGGCTGAGAAGGAAGTCTGGTGATGGTACCCCTGGGGTCTGAGTAAGAGAATTGTCTACTCTCCCATCCAGTGCTCATCAATGCCATGATACCATGACCTGTCCTTTCCTGGAATCAGAGTCCTTAATACGAAATGCAAGGAATAAGTAATATTTGCTCCAAGTCTATATATAACTGTAAATATAGTCTCTATCTACCGCATTTTGCAGGGAAAGCTACTTTCTTGCTTCACCACCACTTGTTGGCATATATGTGCACAGCACTGCACAGTGTATTCATTCAGGGCTCTCCAGAGAAAGAGAATCTGGAGGGTGTGTGTGTGTGTGTGTGTGTGTGTGTGTGTGTGTGTGTGTGTGTGTGTGTCTGAGTGTGTTCACACACTCAGATACACAGAGAGATTCATCATAAGAAGTTGGCCCATGTGATAGGCTGACAAGGGTGAGTCAGCAAGCTGGAGGCCCAGGAATACTGATGGCGCAGTTCCAGTCTGAAGGCCAGCAGGATTCAGGAAGAGCTGATGCTTCAGTTCAAGTGTGAAGGCAGGAAAAACTGATGTGCTAGCTCAAAGGCAGTCAGGCAGGAGGAATTCTCTATTACTTGGGAGAGGTCAGCCTTTTTGTTCTAGTCAGGCCTTCAACTGATTGGATGAAGCCCACCCATTAGGAAGGACAGTCTGCTTTACTCAATCTACCAATTCAAATGTTAATCTCATCCAAAAATACCCTCACAGAAACACTCAGAATAATGTTTGATCAAAGATACATGCACCTGTGGCTCAGTCAACACATAAAATTAACCATCACATGCAGTGTGAGGTTTTTTATCTCTGTTAGCTCTGTCTCCCTGGTTCTTCCCCCTTCAGCCCATGATTTAGGCATGATAAAGGTTTTATACTCTGCCATTTCCAGAATGAGTATGAGTTGAAAAGCACCTCCTGTAGTACAGAGGCAAAAACTTCTCCAATAAAATTTCCTGAGCGGCAGTATCATGAGCTGCAACACATTGAAAAGGAAATAGCAAAATCTTGGCGACCAGACCTGGTTTGAATCCTGGTTCTACCTCTTCCTGGTTGGTCGATCTTGGAAATGTTACTTAATCTCTTCAGTCCTCAGTTTTCTCATCCTTAAAATGGACATAATAATATCCCACTCTTGCAGGGAAACCAGGGGAATAAAACAACGCGTAAAACACTTGACACCCACAGGCATTAAGTAAGCAGAGCTTTTGTCTGCTTTGTTCCCATGTAACCTTATAAATGGCCCTGTTGCAGCAGCTGAGTGTGGTTTGTGCCCTCCCATCTCATCCTGCCTCATCATGCAGGATCTTCCACTGCCTCGAGGCTAACAGCCCTCACATGGTGCCTCTTACATTGTTATTGCTGTTGGGTTGCAGTAATTGTTTCAGAAAATCTGTTAGGCCCAACCCTCTAGAGACTCCTACTGTGCCCCAGAATAGCTTACATTAAAAATGAGCATCTTCGACTCTTCATTTCTTACCCTAAGCGCCCTGGGACGTGTTTAAAACAATAATCAAAGCAGCATAACCAGTTGACACAAGTCTTGAATAAAAGCAGCCTGTACCTCATCTCATTCCTCTTGAGATCATTAAATGACGTTCAGTCCCACTTTAAATAAAGCCTTTCTTTCCAGGGGATGAGACTGAGGTGTTTAACATCCTAAAGTCACTCTGCTAGCTACCTGGCCCTTCCTCCTCATTCCTCCTGAACCCCGCTCCTGTTCATTCTCACTTCCACCTCTCTCAATAGCCTCCTTAGTTTCTTGCTCTCCTGCCCCAATATCGACAATGATGGTGACAGTAACAACCTGGGAACACCTACAACGTGCCAGGCCCTGTTATAAGGAACTTATAGGTGCCAAGTCATTGACCTCCCACAACAAACCTAAGAAGAGGGTGTTACTGTTATCCGCGTTTTGCAGATGACAAAGGTGCCGACATGTCTGAGTAACTAACCCAAGATCACAGAACCAGTGGACGCCCAAACCACCACGTATTGAGAGGCTCTTATCCATTCTTGAGCATTTCTTCTCCCTCCCTCTCGTCCCCAAGCCCTTACCCTCTATCTCCTAAATAACCCCTGAATCCATCCTTTCTCTCATCTGCGTGGTCCTGCTTTAGCTCACGCTCTCATCACCTCTCGCCTGGATTCTTACCACTACAGCCTCTTCCCTGGTCTCCCGGCCACTACTGTCTCCTTCCCTACACCATCCTCCACGTGACCACATTATTCATTCAGTCCTTCACTCATCTAACAAAGTGTTACTAGGCGGCTGTTATGTGCCACGCACTGTAGTAGTTTTGGGGTCACCAAAATGGTAAGATAGTCTCTGACCCCAAGGAGCTCACAGTATTGGGAAAGTCAGACAGACAAACCAAAGATAATAGTCGGTGTTAACAGAATAGAAGACTGTGCAACATGTGAAACAGAAACTCAGAGGAAGGACTATTAGATTCTGCCTAGCATTGTGTAACAGGATTGGTTTGGGCCGCAAATCAACTAAGGTGGTTTAAACAAATTGTTTTTGTTTTTGTTTCTGTCTACATACTCAGAAGTCCAGAGGTGAGAAGTAACAGGGGTACTTAAGAGTTTCAAAGATTTGGGGGCCTTTTCTGCAATTTCTTTGGCTTGTCCTTCATGTCACAAGATGGCTGCTGCCTCTCTAGCCATTCTGTATTCAAGGCAGGAAAAAGAGGAAAAGGCCAAAGGGCTGAACCAGCTTATGTGCTCTTTTTTTATTCTTTTTAATCAAGAGAGATTTTGCTTTCCCAGAAGCCCCTCTACTTAAGGTTCACAGCCCAGATCTGGGTTACATGGCCACTCTAAGCTACAAGGGAAGCTAGAAAAGTGAGTATCTGGCTTTTCAGCCCCTATATTGGGAGGCAGCAAAGGAGAAGGAGGTTGGGTATAGCTTTTGGGTGGACAGGCCACACATGGTCAGGAACATTTCAAAGCAGATATGATGCTTGCTATGGCCTGAGTGTGCCCTCCCAAAATTCATATGTTGAAACCTAAGCCCCAAGGTGATAGCATTAGGAGATGAGCCTCTGGGAGGTGATTAGGTCATGAGGAAGAGTCCTCATGTATGTAATTAGTGCCCTTATACAAGAGGCCCTTGAGAGTTCCTTTGCCCCTTCCACCATGTGAAGACACAATGAGAAGTCTGTACCTGGAAGTGGGCCCTCAACCCACCATGCTGGCCCTCTAAGTTCTCAGACTTCCAGCCCTCAGAACTGGGGAAAATGTGTTTCTGTTGTTTTTAAGCCACCCAGTCTGTGGTATTTTGTTATAGCAGCCTGAGTGGACTAAGACATGCTTAAGCTGAGTCTTGATTCCTAATTCACAATCCATAAATGAGTGCCATGATTGCTGTGCTGGTTCTCATTCAGAAATGCTTCAAGAGTGAAATTCTATGTACAGAATTGTTACGTCACCATTACCGTGTACCTGCTCGACAACAGGAGGGGAGAACCACTTAGACGAAGGCAGAAACACGCCTAAATTCTCCATCACCCTCTCCTGTACCTCCTGTTCCACCCCCTCATCCCACTCTGCCACTCCCCACCCTAAATTCCCTTCTCTGCCTGTACCTGCCACTTTAGGCCTTTGGGAGCTGAGACGTTGTATCCTCCTGGGAGCCGTCCCTGACCTGGGTCAGTGGCCTGTCACTGGCTTTTCCATGACCTGTAACCCCCCGTGGCCCCATGAGCTCTGTAGAGACACCATCAGGTCTCTTATTCTCTGCTGTGTCCCAGCCCCAGAACTTCTGCCTGGTTCCTAGAAGAGGTACAGTAAAAACTTGTTGAATGAATAAAAGTCACACATCCTCTGTAAACATACTGTAACATACCCGTAGTTTTAGGAAAGTGCCCTTATTCCTACCCCAAAAGCAGGCAAGTAAGCAAACAAACAGAAACCACCCTAGAAATGAAGCCAAGAAGGAATGGGCTTAACCTTGATGTGCGCAATACCAAGATGCTGTTCATGTTGAGGTCTGTAGATAATCCCAACACTGGAACCCAGTTTAGAAAGAATAAGAAAGACATACCAGTAAATTAGGCTGAGACACGGTGCTTAAGGAATCTAAATGGGCTTCCTGGCAACAAGGGCTCAGTTCCCCTGCCACAGATGCACTCCGGAACACGTGCTGGTGCCTGAGTGCTGAGGGCTGCTCTGGTTCACCATGGGGGGTGGGAGGATTTCCATTACCGAGACTCAGCCCGTGCCAACACTTCAGTTTTCTCACTGCAGCCCTCTGGGGTAAGAGACTTTGCTGTATGTGGGAAGATGCTAAAAGGCTCAACACACTGCGGTAACTACTAAGCCCCCGTGGCCACGCTAGACAGCAGACCATGCTCCTTGCCCACACAGTGTGCGCTGGGCGCTCTTCTGCACCGCTCTCCTTCAGCACTGCCTCTGGGATCTGAGCTCCCTGGTGTGACTCCCAACCCTGAGTCCTTCCTTCCCAGCCTTGGAGATCTCGCACCTGCACTTGCCTTGAGGGCAGGAACATGCTGGTTACCTCCACCTCCGTTCATAGGCCTCTGATGGTATCTTCAGCTTTTGTCTGCTGAGGTCTTTTCTGGACAGAATCCAAGACAATCCCACTAGCTTTTTCCCTCACACGGCTCGTGTCTGGTCCATGGCAGACACCCACATATCCTGTATTCTGAAAAATGTGGGTCGTGTGGGCCATCCAGCATGGCCACCTCTCCTTTAACGTGCCATCAAAGCAACCATCTCTCAGCCTTTGGATTTTCCAGGAGGGAATCAGTCACCAGTCCACTCTGTTTTCCAAATGCGGAGGATGCATTACAAGCTCTTGAGACGGTCCCATTGAAGGCCCTCCCTCTTGACTGGAGATGAAGGATCCGACCCTCCAATTTCTACCCACCCTGGTGAGAGTGGGACTCACAGTACAATAAGAGCAATCTCTGAAAAATTCCCTTTTCAACTAATTTCTAACTTCAAACCCTATTATGCCATCACTGTGGATGTGGGAAATAAGGGCAGCAGGACCATTCCCCCATCTTCCATTTTCAGAGTCCTCATATGGCAGAGTCCTGCCCCACTTGACAGTTCCGTCTCTACATAAGCTTCCACTTGAATATACTATGATACAGATTTGGAGCTCTTTGTAAAGCACGTGTAAGAGACAAGGGGTAACAGGATTTTGTATATTCACAGAAGAGATATAGATACGTGGAATCATAGAGAAAGGAATGAAATCAATAGGTATTGTAATTTTTTTTTTAAAGGCTGTTGAGGGCAAATGGCAGGACCTGTGGGATTTAGAGGCCAAGAGATCTGGAACGATGGGAGATGGTATCAGAGGTTGGAACACTGGAGGCTAATGACGAGGTTCAAGGTGTGCTCATAGGTGTGAAAGAGACAAAGGTCTTTGGAGTTGCAGTAGTCTGAATCATGTCCCCCCAAAAGATAGCCACATCCTAATCCCCAGAAACTCGGCATGTTATGTTACATGGTAAGGAGAACTTGCAGATGTGACTATTTTAAAAATCTTGAGGTAGGAAAATTATCTTCGATTATCAAGGTGGGCTTTATGTATAATCACAAGGATCCCTCCTTAAGAGGAAGGCAAGAAGACCAAAAGAGGAAGTAGGAGGTGTGACAACAGAAGCAGGAGGCTGGAGTGAGATAAGGAAGGGCTCACCAGCTGAGGAATACAGGAGGCCTCCAGAAGCTAGAAAAGACGAGGGAGGGACTACCCTGGTGGTGCAATGGTTAAGAATCCACCTGCCAATGCAGGGGACATGGGTTCAAGCCCTGGTCCGGGAAGGTCCCACATGGCGCGGAACAACTAAGTCCGTGCGCCACAACTACTGAGTCTGCATTCTACAGCCCGCGAGCCACAACTACTGAGCCCGTGTAAGACAACTACTGAAGCCCGCAAGCCTAGAGCCCGTGCTCTGCAACAAGAGAAGCCACCGCAGTGAGAAGCCTGCGCACCGCAACAGAGTAGCCCCCGCTCGCTGCAACTAGAGAAAGCCTGTCCGCAGCAATGAAGACCCAACACAGTCATAAATAAATAAATAAAATTTATTTAAAAAAAAAAAGACAAGGGAACAGATTCTCCTCAAGAGCCTCCAGAGGGAACCACTCCTGCTGACACCTTGACTGTAGTGCAGTGACATCGATTTTGGACTTCTAGCCTCCAGAACTCTAAGAGAATAAATTTGTGCTGTTTTTAAGCCACTAAATTCATGGTAAATTGTTATAGCAGCCATAAGAAACTCTACAGGAGTCAAGGTCTAAAAACTGTAAGCCTAGAAGGCTGAGTGAAATATCCACATGGACGTTCAGATCACCTGTGATGGTTGTGGAACTTGTACTGGAGAGAAAGATACAAGGTGGATGCCAGTTTTTAACAAATGGGGAGAAATGACTAGGAGGCATATGGTTGACAGCAAAGAGGAGACACAATATTTCTAGATAGCATAAGATTTAAGGGAGTAGTTTTTTGTTGTTTTTTTTTAAAGAATGTTTGAGGGGATATCAGTTTTCCAAAGGAAAGGATTTCCAGAGGGAGAAGTGGAAAGATTCAGGTGGGAAGAAAGCAAGCAGATTGGGTCAGTGGGGAAAAAACACAGCGCAGTGTGAGGAAGAAAATCTGGGAGAGGATGTTTGATTAGAGGGTCTATCAGTTAAGGTCCGATCAAGACACAAAAACCCACAAAATTTGAACAGGGAAAGTTTAATATAAAGAATTATTAATTATACCAGGGGATGACCTCTAACAGGGTAAAAATAACTCTAAAGAATACCTCAGGGCTGAGGTAGAGTACCTAGAGAAGGACAGAGTTGGAAGGGAAGGCAGGAATTCAAGCCTCACTGGAGAAGCCTGGAGAAGGCAGAGAAGTTCACTAGGTTGCCCTGGGCCACAGCTGGTCTGCAGTCACTGAACAAGCAGGAACACCCATCCCAGGTGCAGATGATAGGAGATCGCAGCCAGGAGTGGTTATAACAGTTTCCTATTGCTGCTGTAACAAATTACCATAAACCTAGTGTCTTAAAACTGCACAAATTAATTTTCTTATCATCCTGGAGGTCAGAAGTCCTTCATGGGTACCACTGTATAAAAATCAAGGTGTTGACAGGCCTGAGTTCCTTCTGGAGGCTCTAGGAGAGTATCCTTTTCCTTGCCTTTTTCAACCTTCTAGAAAGTCTAGGCTTTGGATTACCAAAAACTCAACTTTGGCATTGGAAAGCTCTATAAAAACTCCAAAAACTATACTCCCACAATAATACATCTTTCCAGATGACCTTCAAAAGGAAATCACTAGCAAAATGAAGCATGCAGTTAAAAACACTTAGCATGGTACCTGGAAAACAGCATTCAATAAATGTATGTAATTATTCCAATTGCTATTATTAACATTGATAAAATGCCCCCAAGTAAACGGTTAATTAGTTGCTTTATAGGGGCATCAGTCATAATCCAGTTAAAAGTTAGGTGGTATATGCTAATTGAATGTATGTTGTAGGGTGCTGGGCGATGTCTAAGGTGGTGAAGTAGTCCATCCTTCACTCCTAAGCCATTCTGAGAGTGACTAGAAAGCGGGGCCAGTTGTCGCTAAGGCTACTCATAACATTCAAACCATTCTATGAGAAAACTTTGTATTTTCTATGCAAGTATGGGTAGGAAATGCAGTTAGTTTATTCAAAATAGGTGTCAAGCTACGGTCAGATAGTTACCAAGACTGGTTGTCAGAAAAAAACCCTGTTCCACCTGACTGGACATGTTCATCTGTTTTAACAGAAGATCGAGTCCATAGAAACTCCCCTAAGGGAACATTAAGGCAAAGAGTCTGTAAGAGTCTTTATACCTGGGTTTCTATATTGTCCTCACACTGCCGAGTGCATAAATCATCCTATCCTTGGTATCAAAAGTGAGAAAAACTTGTTTTGCTTATCAAATTTTATTCCAACTGAGTCTTCCTTCAAGGCGCTAAAAATCATAACACTGGTCAATGCGAGAATAACATTCATGCCTATAAAGAAATTCACCAAAGAGGAGAAAAACTTAAGATAAATTTGTTTTTTAAAAAATACTCCTTGCGTGGCATAACCAGGAAATAACAAGAAACACCAAGAAAACCACCAATTAGCACTTCACCCTTTTTAGGCCTACTTTGGGAGAATTCGGTTTTCAGCGTGATAGGCAGAGCACATGCTGCAATCTCTCCCACCTCATATTTGTAGAAATTAGAAAAGTAATATAAAAAAATTAGTAAATATTTAGCAATATTTGAAAACAGGAACTCTCATTTGACAGGAAACTGTGAAGAAACTGCAAAAGAAGAAAAGCAAATTGAAAACCATAATGCATGATTTTCAATGTGTGGTCCCCAAACAAGCAACATGAGCATCACTTGGAACTTATTTGACATGCAAATTCTTGAGCCCCACCCCAGACCTAATAAACTAGAAACACAGTTTGGGAACCATGGGAATTAACAAATTTGAATTTAACAAATAGAAAATATCCGTTCTTTTCAAGTGCTTGGAATATTTACAAGTATTGACCATGAACTTGGCAACAAAGGAATTGCTGAAGAAAACTCATTATTGCATTTAGATTAGAATTTACTAGAGCCACAGTTTTATTTTACTTACACAGCTAGCAAGGAGAAAAACTAGATGCACAGGCTGAAAAGCCTGCACAATTTAGGCGGTGATGGAACTTAACACAATTCATCAATGTAAGTGAAGTTCCATTTCCTACAACCATAGTGTATGGACTACAATCAACAATACCATATTTCAGATGTTTTGAAAGGAATACTGCATTCAGCAGATAAACAGACACTCTGTACTTGGCATGGAGTGAAATCTCAAGAACTCTGTATTGAATAGCCCAGGAAGAACCTGCTCTTAACTCAAAAACTCATTAATTTCTTGACTGTTCATAGCAAAAGCATGAGACAATGTATAAATATAAACGTAAATAAGACTTTTCCTCACCTTTTTTTTTCTTTGGCTGCATTGTGTCTTTGTTGCTGCACGCGGGTTTTATCTAGTTGCGGTGACCAGGGGCTACTCTTCGTTGTGGTGTGCAGGCTTCTCGTTTGCAGTGGCTTCTCTTGTTGCGGACCACGGGTTCTAGGTGTGCAAGCTTCAGTAGCTGTAGCACGTGGGCCCTAGAGTGAGCAGGCTTCAGTAGTTGCAGCACATGGGCTTAGTAGTTGCGGCACTCAGGCTTCAGTAGTTGTGGCCCACGGGCTCTAGAGTGCAGGCTCAGTAGCTGCGGTGCATGGGCTTAGTTGCTCTATGGCATGTGGGATCTTCCCAGACCAGGGCTTGAACCCATGTCCCCTGCATTGACAGGCGGATTCTTTTCTTTTTTTTTTAACATCTTTATTGGAATATAATTGCTTACAATGGTGTGTTAGTTTCTGCTTTATAACAAAGTGAATCAGCTACACATATACACATATCTCCATACCTCTTCTCTCTTGCATCTCCCTCCCTCCCACCCTCCCTATCCCACCCCTCTAGGTGGTCACAAAGCACCGAGCTGATCTCCCTGTGCTATGCAGCTGCTTCCCACTAGCTATCGATTTTACATTTGGTAGTGTATATATGTCCATGCCACTCTCTCACTTCATCCCAGCTTACCCTTCCCCCTCCCCGTGTCCTCAAGTCCATTCTCTAGTAGGTCTGCGTCTTTAATCCTGTCCTGACCCTAGGTTCTTCATAACCTTTTTTTTTTTTTTAGATTCCATATATATGTGTTAGCATACGGTATTTTTCTCTTTCTGACGTACTTCACTCTGTATAACAGACTCTAGGTCCATCACCTCATTACAAATAACTCAATTTCATTTCTTTTCATGGCTGAGTAATATTCCATTGTATATATGTGCCACATCTTTTTTATCCATTCATCTGTTGATGGACACTTAGGTGGCTTCCATGTCCTGGCTATTGTAAATAGAGCTGCAATGAACATTTTGGTACATGACTCTTTTTGAATTATGGTTTTCTCAGGGTATATGCCCAGTAGTGGGATTGCTGGGTCCTATGGTAGTTCTATTTTTAGTTTTCTAAGGAACCTCCATACTGTTCTCCATAGTGGCTGTATCAATTTACATTCCCACCAACAGTGCAAGAGGATTCTCTTTTCTCCACACCCTCTCCAGCATTTATTGTTTGTAGATTTTTTGATGATGGCCATTCTAACCTGGTGTGAGGTGATACCTCATTGTAGTTTTGATTTGCATTTCCGTAATGATTAGTGATGTTGACCTTCCTTTCATGTGTTTGTTGGCAATCTGTACATCTTCTTTGGAGAAATGTCTATTTAGGTCTTCTGCCCATTTTTGGATTGGGTTGTTTTTTTGATATTGAGCTGCATGAGCTGTTTGTAAATTTTAGAGATTAATCCTTTGTCAGTTGCTTCATTTGCAAATATGTTCTCCCATTCTGAGGGTTGTCTTTTCATCTTATGGTTTCCTTTGCTGTGCAAAAGCTTTGAAGTTTCATTAGGTCCCATTTGTTTATTTTTGTTTTTATTTCCATTTCTCTAGGAGGTGGGTCAAAAAGGATCTTGCTGTGATTTATGTCATAGAGTGTTCTGCCTATGTTTTCCTCTAAGAGTTTGATAGTTTCTGGCCTTACGTTTAGGTCTTTAATCCATTTTGAGCTTATTTTTGTGTATGGTGTTAGGGAGTGATCTAATCTCATACTTTTACAGGTACCTGTCCAGTTTTCCCAACACCACTTATTGAAGAGGCTGTCTTTTCCCCACTGTATATTCTTGCCTCCTTTATCAAAAATAAGGTGACCATATATGCATGGCTTTATCTCTGGGCTTTTTATCCTGTTCCATTGATCTGTATTTCTGTTTTTGTGCCAGTGCCACACTGTCTTGATTACCATAGCTTTGTAGTATAGTCTGAAGTCAGGGAGCCTGATTACTCCAGCTCCCTTTTTCTTCCTCAAGATTGCTTTGGCTATTCGGGGTCTTTTGTGTTTCCATACAAATTATGAAACTTTTTGTTCTAGTTCTCTGAAAAATGCCATTGGTAGTTTGATAGGGATTGCAATGAATCTGTAGATTGTTGTGGGTAGTATAGTCTTTTTCACAATGTTGATTCTTCCAATCCAAGAACATGGTATATCTCTCCATCTGTTTGAATTATCATTAATTTCTTTCATCAGTGTCTTATAGGTTTCTGCATACAGGTCTTTTGTCTCCTTAGGTAGGTTTATTCCTAGGTATTTTATTCTTTTTGTTGCAGTGGTAAATGGGAGTGTTTCCTTAATTTCTCTTTCAGATTTTTCATCATTATTGTATAGGAATGCAAGAGATTTCTGTGCATTAATTTTATATCCTGCTACTTTACCAAATTCATTGATTAGCTCTAGCAGTTTTCTGGTAGCATCTTTAAGATTCTCTATGTGTAGTATCATGTCATCTGCAAACAGTGACAGCTTTATGTCTTCTGATTTGGATTCTTTTATTTGTTTTTCTTCTCTGATTGCTGTGGCTAAAACTTCCAAAACTATGTTGAATAATAGTGGTGAGAGTGGGCAGCCTTGTCTTGTCCCTGATCTTAGTGGAAATGGTTTCAGTTTTTCACCATTGAGGACAATGTTGGCTGTGGGTTTGTCATACAGGGACTTTATTATGTTGAGATAAGTTCCCTCTATGCCTACTTTCTGGAGGGTTTCGACAGGCGGATTCTTAACCACTACACCACCAGGGAAGTCCCTCCCCACCTGTTTAACTTTGTTTCCTGTGTTCCTGAGGTCACCGGAAAATAAATATTCCCCATGGCTCTCATTTTCTAACAGAAGAGGATAACAAACAGCCTGGCAAAGTAATGTGAAAATTCAAACTACTCCACAGATAAAATCATTTCCTGCCAAAGCTTAGCATTCTTGCAGATAACCTCTTTTATTTTAAACCAAAACTAAATAATATTTTTGGTTTACAATTTTTCTTTCTTCTGAAGTCTCCACATATTAAGGAGAAAAACAAACAAAAAACAAACAAACATGACATGTCATACAGGTCATGTTCACGGACTCAAATGCAATAATATTCAAAAACAATACTTTAAAAATCCATGATGTGGAAAATACACATGCTCAAAAAAATAATCTCTTAGCTTAAAGGAAATCAAAACAAAAGTTAACACAAAATTTTTTAAATTGGTGATAAATGTTTATCATCAGAGGTATGTACAAATAAGCTGTGGCATATCCATAGTTAAAAATGAATGAATACAGGATAGAAAGCCCAGAGATAAACCCACGCACATATGGTCACCTTATCTTTGACAAAGGAGGCAGAAATGTACCGTGGAGAAAGGACAGCCTATTCAATAAGTGGTGCTGGGAAAACTGGACAGCTACATGTAAAAGTATGAAGTTAGATCACTCCCTAACACCATACACAAAAATAAGCTCAAAATGGATTAAAGACCTAAATGTAAGGCCAGAAACTATCAAACTCTTAGAGGAAAACATAGGCAGAACACTCTATGACATAAATCACAGCAAGATTCTTTCTGACCCACCTCCTAGAGTAATGGAAATAAAAACAAGAGTAAACAAATGGGACCTAATGAAACTTAAAAGCTTTTGCGCAGCAAAGGAAACCATAAAGAAGACCAAAAGACAACCCTCAGAACGGGAGAAAATATTTGCAAATGAAGCAACTGACAAAGGATTGATCTCCAAAATTTATAAGCAGCTCATGCAGCTTAATAACAAAAAAACAAACAACCCAATCCAAAAATGGGCAGAAGACCTAAATAGACATTTCTCCAAAGAAGATATACAGAGTGCCAACAAACACATGAGAGAATGCTCAACATCACTAATCATGAGAGAAATGCAAATCAAAACTACAATGAGATATCATCTCACACCAGTCAGAATGGCTATCATCAAAAAATCTAGAAACAATAAATGCTGGAGAGGGTGTGGAGAAAAGGGAACCCTCTTACACTGTTGGTGGGAATGTAAATTGATACAGCCACTGTGGAGAACAGTATGGAGGTTCCTTAAAAAGCTACAAATAGAACTACCATATGACCCAGCAATCCCACTACTGGGCATATACCCTGAGAAAACCATAATTCAAAAAGAGTCATGTACCAAAATGTTCATTGCAGCTCTATTTACAATAGACCGGAGATGGAAACAACCTAAGTGTCCATCATCGGATGAATGGATAAAGAAGATGTGGCACATATATACAATGGAATATTACTCAGCCATAAAAAGAGACGAAATTGAGCTATTTGTAATGAGGTGGATAGACCTAGAGTCTGTCATACAGAGTGAAGTAAGTCAGAAAGAGAGAGACAAATACCGTATGCTAACACATATATATGGAATTTAAAAAAAAAATGTCATGAAAAACCTAGGGGTGAAACAGGAATAAAGACACAGACTTACTAGAGAATGGACTTGAGGCTATGGGGAGGGGGAAGTGTAAACGGTGACAAAGCGAGAGAGAGGCATGGACATATATACACTACCAAACGTAAGGTAGATAGCTAGTGGGAAGCAGCCGCATAGCACAGGGAGATCAGCTCGGTGCTTTGTGACCGCCTGGAGGGGTGGGATAGGGAGGATGGGAGGGAGGGAGACGCAAGCGGGAAGAGATATGGGAATATATGTATATATATAACTGATTCATTTTGTTGTGAAGCTGAAACTAACATACCATTGTAAAGCAAGTATACTCCAATAAAGATGTTAAAAAAAAAAATGAATGAATAAAAGCTGCATGTATGAATTTTAAAACTAATATTAAGCTAATAAAGCAAATGACAGAATAATTTATATAAAGTTTAAAACATGCAAAACACTATTACATGTTGTTTCTTGGATACATGTATATGTATTAATCATATAACAACATGAAATTAAGTGATAAACACACCACAAAACTATTAGAATAAATGAATTCAGCATGGTTGTAGGATACAAGATTAATATATAAAAATCTGTTGCATTTCTATATACTAATAATGAAATATCAAAAAGGGAAAATAAAAAAAAATCCCTTTTAAAATTACAGCAAAAAATATTAAAATATCTAGGAATAAAGTTAACCAAGGAAGTTAAAGACCTATACTGTGAAAACTATAAAACAGTGATGAAGGATACTGAAGATTCAAAGAAATGGAAAGATATCCTGCAATCTCCAAATTTAATGCAACCCCTGTCAAAATACCCATGACATTTTTCACAGAACTGGAACAAATAATCCTAAAATTTAATATATGGAACCTCAAAAGACCTAGAATTGCCAAAGCAACCTTGAGAAAAAAGAACAAAGCTGGAGGTATAACCCTCCCAGTATTCAGACTCTACTACAAAGCTACAGTAATCAAAATACATATACATACTACTATATATAAAATAGATAACCAACAAGGACCTACTGTATAGCACAAGGAACTATACTCAATATTTTGTAATAAGTTATAAGGGAAAAGAATCTGAAAAAAACAAATATATATGTATGTATAAGTGAATCACTTTGCTGTACACCTGAAACTAACACAAATCAACTATACTTCAATAAAAAAATTTTTTTAAGTTGCGCAAACTCCTCTGTGGTGACACGAAAATTTTTTTAAAAAATCAGATTAGCCTGGTATTGGCACAAAAACAGACACATAGAACAACAGAACAGAGAGCCCAGAAATAAACTCAGACACCTACAGTCAATTAATATACAACAAAAGAGGCAAGAATATACACAGTCTCTTCAACGAGTGGTTCTGGGAAAACTGGACAGCTACATGTGAGATAATGAGATTAGAGCATTCCCTCACACCTTCTTAAAAAATAAACTCAAAATGCTTTGAAGACCTAAACCTAAGACCTGAAACCATAAAACTCCTAGAAGAGAACATAGGTGGAACACTCTTTGACATAAATTGTAGCAATATTTTCTTGTATTGGTCTCCTAAGGCAAAAGAAATAAAAGGAAAAATAAACGGTACCTAATTAAACTTAAAAGCTTTTGCACAGCAAAGGAAATCATCAACAAAATGAAAAGACAACCTACTGAATGGGAGAAAGTATTTGGAAATGATGCAACTGACAAGGGGTTAATATCCAAAATATATAAACAGCTCATACAACTCAACATCAAAAAAAGCAAATAACTCAATCAAAAAATGGGCAGAAGGCCTGAATAGACATTTCTCCAAAGAAGACATACAGATGGCTAACAGGAGCATGAAAAGATGGTAGGCATTAGAGAAATGCAAATCAAAACCACAATGAGATACCACTTCACACCTATTGGAATGGCCATTGTCAAAAAGTCTGCAAATAACAAATATTGGAGAGGATGTGGAGAAAAGGGAACCCTTGTACACTGTTGATGGGAATGGAAATTGGTGCAGCCACCATGGAAAACAGTATGAAGCTTCCTTAAGAAACTAAAAATAGAACTACCATATGATCTAGCAATTCCACTCCTGGGTACATATTCAGAAAAAATGAAAACACTAATTTGAAAAGATATATACACCCCAATGTTCATAGCACTATTTAAAATAGCCAAGACATGGAAGCAACCCAAGTGCCCATCAACAGATAATTGGATTAAAAGATGTGGGGGGGGGGTGGAATATTACTCAGCCATAAAAAAGGAATGAACTACTGCCATTTGCAGCAACATGGATGGACCTAGAGAATATTATGCTTAGTTAAATAAGTCAGACAAAGACATACGCTATATATCATCTGTATGTGAAATCTAAAAAGTAATACAAATGAATGCCTATGCAAAATAGAATCAGACTCAACAGATACAGAAAACAAACTTGTGGTTACCAAAGGGAAGTGGGGAGGGTCAAATTAGGGGTATGAGATTAGCAGATACAATCTACTATATTTAAAATATCGATAGATAAGCAACAAGGATATACTGTACAGCACAGGGAAGTATACCCATTATCTTGTAATAACCTATAATGGAATATAATCCACAAAAATACTGAATCACTATGCTGTACACCTAAAACACAATATTGTAAATTAACTATACTTCAAAAAAAATTAAATGATAAACATTACCTTCAGGGCAGTGCCTACCTCTGGAAAGGGAGGGAAATGGGATCAGGGAGAGGTATACAAGATGCTTCATCTGTATCAACTGTTTTGTTCCTTTTATTAAAAAAAAAAAAAAACTCGAGCAAATATGACAAAATGTTAATATTTGATATTGAGTGGGGTACACGGGGTTTTTTTCTATTATTTTTTCATGATCTTGTGTATCTGAAATATTCATGATTATAAGAACTGAAAGACAGCAAAATCCCCACATATCAAAATCTGTGGGATGCAAGTAAGTCCAGAGGAAAACTTACAGCCTCTGAAAGGAATTAGAAAATAAGAAAAACTGAAAATAAATGAATTAACATTTAAAGACAAGAAGTTGGCAAAGTGCAACAAAATAAATGCAAAGAAAGTAAAAAGACTGAAAATGATAAGACCACATATGAATTAAACATAAAACAAAATACAACAAGAAAGCGCTGATAGAACTGCCTAGTATAATTTTAAAAACTGTTGGAAAAAAACAATATGCTAGACCAGTAGCCATCAAATTTTTCTTCTCAGAACTCCTTTACACTTTTAAAAGCTCTTCGGTTATTTCTATTAATATTCAATGTAATAGAAGTTAAAGCCAAGAAAAATTATAAACGCTCATTTTAAAATTTATTTTAAAATAATAGGTTCTCGTGAAATATAACTTCATTTTCCAAAACAAACCAACCAAAAAGATGTAGTGAGAAGACTGGCATTGCTTTACATGTTTGCAAATTTCTTTAACATATGGCTCAATAGAAGACAACTGTTTCTACATTCAATCTGTTGTGACAGGTAGTTTTGGTTGAAGTATACAAAGAAAATATGGCCCCATGCAGATATGTCACTGGAAAACAGAGAAGTAGTCATTTCAGGTAATTGTTGATATTCTTTGACACAGCAAAACTCAACACATGGCAATTTCTTAAAGATTAATCATGATGTAGAGTCTGAAACCCTATCAATGAACTTTTTATACTCTGTTACATTAAAATCCATTAGTTTGTCTTGTTCTTTGAATGAATCTTTTACCCAAGCCTGATTTTATAACATTGTGTATTGGTCATTTGGAAAATATTGGTTCACTGAGTTATGCAGATCTTCCAAACGTTGACACATTTCATTATATATACCAAAAAAGCACATTCATTATTACCACTACTGATCTCATCAGAAAAGACATTCTTAAGTGAATCCAATATTGTCTTTACTGGGAGTGAATAGTGGTGAAAATACAGTAACTACTAACACAGTTTGGAACCACTGCTTTGATCCTTGTTGAAGCACCAGCAATTTTATCTACTTGTTTTAACACCATCAGCGAAAAAGGCAAATAGCATCTTAGTATTATCAAAGTAGTTTTGACCTTTTGGAATTCTAGAAAGGACCCCGGCGATGCCCAGAGCACTGCAGACCACACTTCTGAGAACCACTGAGGTTGAAGATCCCTTGGAAAGTACAGTCAAGAGAAAATGAGAAGGTACAATAACATCAGGAACAAACAGGTTTAATTAAAAAAAGTAATTTTTAAATTATAAATTATATACATAATTACACACACACACACATATATATATATATATATATATATGTGTGTGTGTGTGTGTGTGAATATATATATATGCGAATGAGCCAATAAGAGAAGCAAGCCAGAAGGCTTAAGTTGGAGGATTGAATCCTAGTTCCTCCAGTCAGTAGCTGTGAGACCTTGTTTAATTGTCCCCCCGTGCCTCAATTTCCTTATTTATAAAATGGAGATGTTGATAAAAGCACCCCTTCAATAAATTCTGGTGAGGATTAAATGAGTTAACGCAAGTAAAGTGCTTTAAAAATGTCTGGCATGTGGTAGGTTGTATAAGTGATTAATGTGTTAACTGTCATAATAGAATTCCACCAATGAATATGAAATTGCCCAATTTCTGAGGAAAACACAAATGACAAAAACTGAGTCAAGAAGAAAGAGAAAAATCTATCAATCGGTAGAACAGCCTGGATTTGGCCTCATTTTCCCAAGCACGGTCTTTGTGCAGCACCTCCTTCTTCTCTTAAGCACAACCTGAGCAGATCCCACAGCTGTCCTGTAACTGCAGCTAATCCAAGTCTAGGTCAGTGTCACTGGCCTTAGTGGCAGCAACAGGGAGGAGACTGTTCTTTAACTCCTCCTTTGCCCTCCCTTCTCTGGGGACCCAGATGATGAATGGGGTCAAAGGACAAACATCTCTACTCAACCGAGGGTGCAAATGCAGCCCCCTTCTGGTGATCACTGTTCCTCCTGTACACGCCATCTAGGGCAGGTCTCAAAAGTGGCAGATGCCCATATATGATTCGTCCTGGGATGCAAGACATGTGAAAATCTGGTCCTGGCTCTAACCCTCTATGGGCAATACAGGTGCTGCCCTGTGGCGGCTGGGGTGAACACTTACAAGGTGCTCAAGCCTTACACAGTGTCACTGACCTGCCAGAAATGTACTAGTTTTACTACACCAAACTGAAGGGTATAGCCTGCTTCTCAGGTATCCCGCCACTCCTCCCTTCCACATCTCTCCGTTCTTTCTAGGGATCACGATGTCTGCTCTCAACTACAGTTGAGTGGAAAGGCCCCATGGTAGAAGCATGGCTGAAACAGCAAGGAGGCCCCCATATGGCATAGCAGGTACTTTAATACTCAGTGGCATAAGGGTCATTCTCCCTCCCTGTAGTCACTCCCCAAACTGAGAAATATTCTCAGGGCTTGCTTCCTGCCTCAATTGGCTGTTAACAGTGGCAAGAGGGGCCACTAGAGACTGAGGACACAGATGACCTCTCTTTTGATGCTCCCATCCTCTCCCAGCGATCTGCCTATAGGACACTGGGGAAGGGTAGACAGCTGGGGATGGATGAGACAAGTAGGCTAGTTTAGCCTTCCATCATTCAGGGTAACTAAGGAACTGGGGATACTTAACCTAGAGGGGAATGAACTTCAGAGAACATGGGCTATCTTGGCATATTAGAAGAATAACTGAATGGGAATATGGTACGCTTTTCCTATGTGATTCTGGAGTAAGGAAGTAGGACAAACTGATGTGAGTAACAGGAACACAACTTTCAATACAGTAACTTAATAACCATTAACAATTACAATTGTACCTAATTGTGAACTTCCCGCCACTTCAGAGGCAAAAAGATGAACACATATTTGGCTGGGATGTTGAGGGAGGGAACAGAAATTAATCAGAGATTAAGACTGAGTCCTCAAAATCTCTTGCAATTTTTTTTTAATTCAAACATATAAGGAGGTTGAAAAATAATACAGTTACACAGTTGTTCTGAGCAAGAATAGCAAGAAGGACTTCCCTGGTGGTGCAGTGGTTGGGAGTCTGCTTGCCAATGCAGGGGACACTGGTTTGAGCCCTGCTCCGGGAAGATCTCACATGCAATGGAGCAACTCCGTGTGCCATAGCTACTGAGCCTGTGCTCTGGAGACCGTGGGCCACAACTGCTGAGGCCCACAGGCCTGGAGCCTGTGCTCCGCAACAAGAGAGGCCACTGCAGTGAAAAGCCCACGCACTATAATGAAGAGTAGGCCCCGCTCACTGCAACTGAGAAAGCCCGCGTGCAGCAACAAAGACCCAATGCAGCCAAAAATAAATAAATTTATATAAAAAAAAAATAGCAAGAAGAGGTTGTAAGATGGAAAGTGGGATTTGTTTGCTTTTTTCAGAAGGCAGAGACATGAGTACCTTTATAGGCAATGGCAAAGGAAAAAGAGACGACGATGATATGGCATCTGGCTGGCCTTCAGACCAATTTCCCAGTGGTTTGCTGAAAGCAGCTACGGCCTGGGGTAGCCCAAATTCCCAGTCCAGTTACCAATGGCCATGAGCAGCTTCTTCAGTTTCTCTCTCTATACTTTAGAAATACTATTTGGTGCACGCGCTATATGGTGAAGGCACCACTTTAGATAATCCTCAAGGTATAAAAATGAATTTCGGGAATTCCCTGGTGGTGCGGAGGTTAGGACTTGGCACTTTCACTGCCAGGCCCGGGTTCAATCCCTGGTCGGGGAACTAAGATCCCACAAGCCATGCAGTGTGGCCAAAAAAATAAATAAATAATAAAGATGAACTTCACCCATTCATTCATTCATTCATTTAAATATTTGAGCACAATTAAGTGTCAGGTACTTTCTCAGGGCTGGGGATAAAGCAAGGAACAAAAGAGATGGTTCCTGCCCTCCTGGAGCTTACTTTCTGGTAGGGAGGGGTATAGGGAATGACCAAGTATATACTGGAGGACTGTTAACGTTATAGACCAAGACAGGTAGGCGGATAGGGAGGCAGGGGGAATACTGGGTAGTCAAGACCCGACGAAAAAGGTGACATTTAAGCAGATTTCATGATGGTGAGCGAACCAGCCAAGACTGACACCCAAGAGAAGAGAGCTGTAGCAGAAAGAACAGAAAGTGGAAAGGCCCCATGGTAGAAGCATGGCTGAAACAGCAAGGAGGCCACCATATGGCATAGCAGGTACGTTAATACTCAGTGGCATAAGACATTTGTCAATGGTTATTTAGCATCTGAGCACTCAGTGTTTTCAGCCAATTATTAAAAAAGAAAAAAAAAGATATGTTATCAACATGTTCAAACAACAAAAAAGATAACATATGTAAACTGTGTAAAAGTGTCTGATAAGAAGGAAACAAAAAAGTTAATCATTACTTAAAATAATAATAGTAATAGTAAAAATAAAGTAGAGCTCTTCTACCTGAAGCAGGGGTGGTAGGTCTGAAATCCTAAATACTTGCCCCATCCTTTCTGTAACCCACACTACCTTCAGGACACAGTTTACCTTGCACATAACCACAGAGAAGACCCAGAGCTCTAGTTAGAGAAGGTGTACAAGCAACAAACCTACCCTGTCTGAAGTTGCAATTAATGATTGTGCTCTAAATTATGTTGATCTAAGTGCTAATGAAATCTGTTAAAGCTCAACGAAAATCAAAACCAGTTTGAATAATAAGCATCCCTTTATTTGCTGACGTCATTACAAAAACCGATTACATTAGCAACAAAAAGTGTTTTCTTGAGTTGAAGTCAGAGGCAGTTGCTCCCCAAAATGTTAAGTAAAACAGTGTACAACATCTGTATTAAAATGTTAAATTTTACATTGTCTTTACCACTTTTGATCTTCTGAACAATTTTATTGAGCAAAATAAGATACAAGATTACATGTTTATTTTATTTTCAGGAATGTAAAGGTCTAATTATTCAAACAGTTTTTATTATAAAACTAAACTCTGAAGGTGTCTACAGAGTTGGCTTTTTTTCTCTCTCTTTAAATCAGTAGTCTAACAAGGATTAGAAAAGACAAAACTCTGTTCAGTGTTTCTGACAAAGTAGAAAGGGTGAAAACATAAATAAGGCTTTAATTTGGCAAAATATAATACAATGCCTTCTGTTATCCTTCAATGAACAGTTTCCCAATTACTTCACTCTGTAAAAGATCAGAAAGAAAGAAATTCATTTTAAAACAAAGAAACAAAAGGCAATCAGAAGACATCTGTCAAATACCAAAAGTACATATGCCATTTGATCTAGCATGGCCTTTTCAACTAAGATCAGAACGATTAATACTGATGGTAATCAAAAATAAGAGAAAAATCTCAGGATTCAGAAGGAGCTTCTGAAGGTGGATTTTTAAATATGTGAACCAAAATCTCAGACCAAACTGAGAATAATACAGGGATTTAAAAATCCTATTTAGAAAACATTTAAGAGAACAACATTGGGAATCCATGTGTATTACTGTTCTACTCAAGAGACTGTAAAGCTAATAAGGTGAGTGAGCAGCACTGGAAAGAAACTGAAATTTACAACTTTCCCCTGGCGAATAAATAATTGAAGCTTCAGACAGAGATTTTCTAAGGTCTTTTGAAGCTTTCCAAGTCAGATAAAATGACTAAAGAAATTAAACTTCAAAAGCCATTAAAGAGATTAAAAGGACTTAACCATATGCAACATGTGAAGTCTGACTGGATCCTGGGTTGGAAAAAACAGCTAAAAAGATATTTTGGGTATAAGTGGGGACACAAATATGGGCTTTAAAATGGATGATATTAGAGCTACTGTTCTGGTCTTTTTGGATGTGACAGTGATACTATGGATTTGTAAGAGAATGTCTTTGTTCTTAAGAGATACATACTTAAGTGCTTAGGGGTAAAATGTCATATTATCTGAAAATTACTTTCAAATGTGTTGACATCAACAAAATATGTATACACAAATAAAGAGATGAAGTAGCTGAAGGGTGTCAGTGTTATATATTATATATCTTTTCAACTTTTCATTAAGTGTGAAATTTTTCAAAATTAGAAAGTTGAGGGGAAAAGAAGCAATTAGAAAGTTAAAAAACAAAGTTATCACTGGCTATCATGTTCTCTAATTAAAACAAGATTAACAGCTAATCAGAAAGTCTACATAGCCCACTGGTACATTAAACTAAGAAGTGCTGTGTAAACACATTACACAAAATGAAAACCTGATCCATATGACAGTCAAGTGTAAAATGTAGAAATAAAAGCTAGTTTTTGTCTGAAACATTAACTCTTACACTCCAATAGCACCAAAAAAGAACTTTTTCCTTTCAGAAACAAGAGAAAACTGTATCATGAAAGAATCTATTTGTTAAAGGGAGTAAGGAGGACACATATATACAAAACACATACACAAAATTTCACCTCAGTTTTTCCTGGATAACTTCAAGAGCCTCTCCAATTCAATACTGACAAACCAAATTACCAACTTTAGGAAAAAGCCAGAACTGAAGGAAGAAACTATAAGAAGCTGGCAATAAAGGATTAGACAGAATGAGGAGAAAGGAAAGCTGTGACAAGGATCAGAGCACACAGTGCTTGAATTAGGGAGAAGAAAAGTGCAGATTAAGAGCACAGGGCCTAGGCCCAGACCGCCTTAATTTAAATCCCAGCTCACCCAGTTACTAGCTGTGTGACTTTGGGCAACTTACAGAACTTCTTTGGGTCTGCTGTAAAATGGGAATAAAAAAATAAGTAATAATATTAATCATCATCATCACCATCATCCCTATCTATCTACTGCACTGGGTTGTTGTGAAAATTTAAATGAATGACCATATGTTAGAAGCATGTTCGTTCTTAGAGGCACATTCATGAAGTGTCAGCTGTTAAAATCATCAGCCTCCTTCCACATGATTCCACAAACAGGTTCCAAGGTAAAAGATCCTGAGTGTTATAGTCTGAATGTTTGTGTCTCCCCCGCCCCCCGAAATTCCTATGTTGAGATTCTAACTCCCATGTAATGGTATTTGGAAGTGGGGCCTTTAGGAGATTCCACTGTCATGAATGGGATTAGTGCCCTTTTAAAAAGGACCCCAGAGAGCTCCCTTGCCCCTTTTGCCATGTGAGGACACAGAAAGAAAATGGCCATCTTTAAACCAGGAAGTGGGTCTCACCTGACAGAACCTACCGGTGCCTTGATCTTAGACTCCCTAGCCTCCAGAAATGTGAAAAATAAATGTCTGCTGCTTAAGCCACCCAATGTATGGGGTTTTTGTTATAGCAGCCCAAACAGACTAAGACATGGGGTGATAAAGTTTTCTGATATAGTCGGACATACACTTGGAACACTTAGAAGCCAGACAGATATGAAACACAAGAAAAAGTAGGTATCTGGAAACAAAAAAGTACACTACAAAATACTACTGTTAACAATCCAAAGCTACAAAAACAATTACCTTAATTAAAAGGGGGACAGGCGGATGACAGCCTTCTGTTTGGGGAGGTGGCAGGGGTGGGGAGAGAAGGATAGCAGATGAGCAGGAAGACTTCCAGAAGAAAAGAAGGGTTAATGTTGTACAAATTAAGGGCGCAAGACAAATGCCCCTACAACTCAAAGAAAGGCTAAGTTCTGTGTATTAGGATTTCGAAAACTAAATTACTATACATCATCTCTCTCATTTTTGTCTTTTAAAAATTACTATACATCATCTCTCTCATTTTTGTCTTTAAAAAATAACTTTTTTCTCTTACTGAAAAATGTACAGCATTATCTTAAACAATTCATATGTACTTGTAGTATATACTAAAAAGAAGTAAGATTCCTGGTAGGAAGGTAAATTGGTGCAGCCACTATGGAAAACAGTATGGAGGTTCTTCAAAAAACTAAAAATAGAGTTACCATATGCCAATCCCACTCCTGGTCATACAGCTGAAGAAAACTCTAATTAAAAACAATACATGCACCCCAATGTTCACAGAGGCACTATTTACAAGAGCCAAGACATGGAAGCAACCTAAGTGTCCATCAACAAGAAGACGTAGTATATACATACAATGGAATATTACTTGGCCATAAAATAGAATGAAATAATGCCATTTGCAGCAACATGGATGCAACTAGAGATTATCATACTAAGTGAAGTAAGTCAGAAAGACAAAGACAAATACCATATGATATCACTTATATGTGGAATCTAAAATATAACACAAATGAACTTATTTACAAAGCAGAAACAGACTCACAGACATAGAAAATAAACATGGTTATCAAAGGGGAAAGGGGGCTGGGGGAGGGATAAACTGGGAGTTTGAGATTAGCAGATACAAACTACTATATATAAAACAAGATAAACAAGGTTCTACTGTATAGCACAGGGAACCTTATTCAATAAGGTTCAATATTCAACATATTGAATATTCAATATCTTGTAATAAACTATATGGAAAAGAATATGAAAAAGAATATATATATGTATATATATAACTAAATCACTTTGCTGTACACCAGAAACTAAAACAACATTGTAAATTAACTATGCTTTAATTAAAAAAAAAAAAAACAGTAATAACATATACCTAAATAAAGCAGGGAAGAAAAAAAGATTCTTGACATTAGACATTAACCTATAAATTCTGATGATTAAGAAATCTGTATTTCCAATTTAATTATCTGGTAGTAATTTTAAAAGAGTTGACAAGAGGGAGAATACACTGAGCAAAAATGATGGCTGAAGTTAAAAACTTGAGGGTAACACAAACATTTAAAGGGCAAAAAGAAGAGCTGTGAGAACCAAGAGATCCCTAAGGAGGGGTTATCACTGTCAGTGCTGGCTAGAACCTATGCAAGGAGAGAGTTCTCAAGTGCTGGTGGACCTCTAGCTTCATACAATCCATCTATCTTTCATGATACACTGCTGACCACTCAACCGCCCTTTCACTTGCCAAATTTGAAATTAAGTTCATCAGCTAACAAAAGAATGCTGAGTTATCTATCACTTAGGTGAGCTGTCTGCTAAACAACAGTTCAGTTTCAGCTGTGTTGCCAGGGTATATGTATTTCTTTTAACAAATTACACACTACATTTTTATAAATTAGGAAGAAAAAAGTCTGGAAAAATAAAAGTGTTACTACCAATGATCAATGTAAGTCTCAAATTTAATATGATTAAGGCAAATGTGGAAACAGGCAAGCAAAAATGGTTCAGACCATATGTTTGAGAAGAAAAAGAAAATACTGAAGAACACTTTTGAGATGCTGGAGAGATACTACTGACAAGGTCTAAAGGCAAAGGGTAACAGGCCATCTTATAATTTTTTAGGTTCTCAGAAGCGAAACCCTTCCCTTAGAAAACAGAGGCCTAAGGACTGACCTCACCGTATTTAGAATAATTCACAACTATTTTCAGTATCTTATATGCAAAAGATGATCCTGTATTAGCTCTAGCAATTAGGAAATCATTAATGAATTACCTCAGCAAAAACGGTTTCAACGGAATGGCAGAAAGAGAAGCCATTCTAGAGGAGATGGAGTAGTTAGTAGCATGAGACTGTGAGAATAGTTTCTTCTTTTAAGAATCTTTGTTAAACAGTGAAGTAAAAAAATTAGGGTGGTAATCTAAAGAAAGTGCAAAGTTAAAATAATATATTTGAGCATTTTTCAAGACTGAACAGAAGCAGTGAGTGGAGAGGACTGAAGATGTGGACTTCAGGACTGAAGCAGGACTGAAGATGTGGGAAGGAAAGTTGCCCTGGGAAGCAGGAAACGAGGTTATTTTCTAGTTTGGGGAAGAGTGGTCAGGTGGCAGAAATTTTACTCTAGGCAACTGAGAGATCAGGTTACCAAGGATAAAAGATTAAGGTATAATTCTTTTTGCTGACAGGTTATAAGAATGAGTTGGGTTTATTTGAAAAGTCTTCTTAGAGGTAACTCACCTGAAATAGCATTTTAAAGGAGAGTGTATGCTAAGACAGGCCAGAGGACAATCATTCTACAAAAGTGAGACAGAATGCCCCTGTGATCAAGATGGAGGTCCATACCAACTTTTCCAGAGCACCTAACCTATCCTGAGGCCTTTGTATAACCTAAGGGTCTTAAGTTTGGGTTCTGAAAGGGACAATTAAGTGATGAGTTGCCCCCTGGCATTGTACAGGCCACCCTACTCATGTCCAGGACACCACGATTAGTATAGAACAAACAGCTTCAAAAGAAGAATATCTAAAGTATTCAGTGCATATCAGAACACCCTAATTACCCAAAGCATTGTGACTTAAGTCATTCTTGAAACAGGTAAAACCCAGGAATCAAATCAATCAACATGCATTTCCAGGTAATACGGTCAATAAAATTTTATAGCTTGGTTTGTTTATCTTCAGTTAAGACTCTCACTTCAGGAGTTAAAAAATGGATTTCTTTGATTACCCACAGCAAACTTAAATAAAATCCAGCTTCCAATGTAAAGAAACTGTGACGACTTGATTTTCAGTTCAGCATCTTACCTCAGTAAAAACATTATAGTCACTTTATTTTACCAAGTCATTAAAAAAAAAAAAAATCACACAGATATTTTGCCAGAACTAAGATCAGGATAAACTAAAGAAACAGTTGCAGACATTATGGCAATGAACAAAACCTAGGTAAACAAGTTATGAGTCTGTTCTGTAAAAAGGTCAAAAGAGGCAAAGAAAAAGGGTTTTTACATGAAAACACTAATTGGAAAAGATATGTTCACTGCAGCATTATTCACAATAGTCAAGATATGGAAACAACCTAAGTGTCCACCAATGAATGAGTGGATAGAGAAGATGTGGTATATATGCGTACACACACACACACACACACACACACACACGCAGTGAACTACTTAGCCATAAAAAAGAAGGAAATCCTGCCATTTGCAACAACATGGTTAGAACTTGGAGGTATTATGCTAAATAAGTCAGATGGAGAAAGACAATATGATTTCACTCATATGTGGAATCTAAAATAAAACAAACAGACAAAACAAAAACAAACTCATAAAAGAGAACAGCTGAGTAGTTACCAGAGGGGAAGGGAGTTGGAGGGTGGACAAAATGGGAAAAGGAAGTCAACTGTATGGTTATAGATGGTAACTAGTCTTGTGGTGGTGATCACCTTGCAGTGTACACATGTATAATGCTATACTCATGAAACTTACATATTAAAAAAAAAAAAAAAGATAAGGTATGTTTTTTTCTCCTCCAAGCTACAAGACCAAAAAATATGTACAAGATGGAAATAAAACTCCAAGAAAGCTATAAAGCTGTCATTTGGAGGTTCTGAGAGAGATAAAGAGGGAATATTTCCACTAGGGTAACAAGAGTTCCTATATTTAAAGTAAGTACACACTATACATACATTCACACACACAGTATGTCAATTATCTATAGACAGACAATAATACTTCAGTTATTCTTACCTAATACCTGATAGTGTTCTTTCTCCTTTGTGAGCTGTTGGTTTACTGCCTGAAGTAACTGCTGTAACTGTGTTACAGTCTGATTTAGACTTACAGACATTGTCTCCTTCTCAGAAGACTCCTAAAAAGAAGACGGAAGAGATGAAAAACGCTGAGCACAAGAAAAAGGCATTTGCAACCAAAACCAAAAATAGTTTATTGCTGTTTTAAACACAAACAAAAAAATCTGAAAGATGATATGAAAACTGACAATAAAAACCACATAGCGCAATAGGGTTTGCTAACCTAGCATGCAAATTAGTTTACATCAAAGAAAGTTATGTTATAAATGTTGTCACTAGGTTACAAAGGGAAAAATCTAGAATCGATGAATATCAGATATAAATCCATTTCTCCTTTCAGAAAAAAAATTGCAAGGAACCAAAGGAGAGTACATTCATAACAACAGAAAAATAACAGTTAACATATATTGAGCTCTTACTAAACCTGAAGCACTGTTTTAAGTGTTACCCACTATTCTAAGTGTTTTATATAGTAATTCATTTATTCCCTTCAACAATCCTACAAGATAGGTACTAATATCATTGCCTTTTACAGATGGAGCAACTAAAGCACAGAGAGGATAAAAAGTTTCCCCTAAGTCAGTCACACAGCTACTGAATAGAACCAGGATTCAACACAAGCAGCAGAGTCTACATTCTTAAGCAGTACACCATAATACCTTCCACCACAAACCTAAACATTAACATAATAATGTCTCACCAAGCTAAAGTGAAAACAAACATTAATAAGAACACTGCATTTCAGATAAGATACCTCAAAGAAAAAATAACCTTGAGTTAAGAATGCAACATAATTGATAGAAGCACATTAAAAAGGCATTTTTTTTAGGTAGAAATGGACCCTGTACATTTTTTATTCTTCACATAATTTACAAGGTAATCAGCGCAGAGATTTGGAGCTAAAGAAAATGCATACCGTTTCTGGGGAAACATCACTATTCTCAATAACAGTAGTGTCTCCAGCAGCTTTTATTATTTTTGACTGGATAAGATCCAGTGACTGTTGAGCCTGTGAGGAAAGCAATATGGAGTCTCTGAATAATACAACTGATAAATAAATATATACAAGAAAAAATATGAGTGATTTTCTTACACTCATTATATTTTGTACAAAACTAAAGCTCTTCTCAAAATACAATGTAAAGCCAACCTGTTCCGTTTTTTCCCCCAAATCAAATAGCTTTCTCCCCCACCAGATTATAAAAGCACACGCTCACCATTTTAAAAAGTTCAAACAATGCAGAAAATGTATAAAGAAATAAAAAGCAGAAATAAGCACAGTGATATTTAGGTTAACATTAGTCTAGATCAGAGGTCAGCCAAATCTAGCCACACACAGCCTGTTTTTGTAGAGCTCACAAGCTAAGATTGGTTTTTACATTTTTAAAGAGTCGTGCTAGACAAAAAAACAGAGTATATGAAAGAAACTATAGGTGGCCCACAAATCCTAAAACAGTTTGTGAGTTTGCTGACTCCTAGTCTAGATCCCTCTTTAGTGCATATATGTCCTAACAGAAAATTGGTAGAAAATGTTCTATAAATGGGCTTTTAACATACATGCTGTTTGACGAAGCATTTTCTTTTTACATGTCAATAAATATTTATGTGCATTTCCAATTCAGAGTTGCACAGTATTTCTATTACATAGATATGGTACAGTTCACTTTCAACTACTGTTGACATTTTATGCCAAATAACACGGCATATCCATATCTTTGAGCACCTGTTTAATATCCTTAAAGTACCTCTTGAGAAAACAAACTGCTAGGCTAAAACTGCAAGTTTTATATTTTGTCCAGTGATCAAACATTCACGTTATCAAAATATAAATCAGATTGCTCAATCCTGACAATGTATCATATATCTAAGTCAGAGTTCTGAAACTTTTTTTTTAATAATTCACATTCTTAATTTATTTTCATTCACAAAACAGCTCTTGTAAATGCCATTTTATAGAAGATAAACTTGAGACTTGCAAAGAGCAAATAATTGCCCCATGGTCACACAGCTCAGAAGTGGCAGCAGTAGGATTCAAACCTAATGAAACTTCTTAAGTTCACATTTTATCTACTGGTGACAACATCAAAGTAATCTGAAGCAACTCTAGATTCCTAGACTTTTGCATAACAATTATGATATAATCATACAGAACCAACAAATATTTCTTTCAACCTTTAAAAGAGTGGCAAATTTAATTGTTTTGCTAATGACTAGATCTGCTATAAACAATCTTAGCTCTAAAGCAGCTCTGATAAAAGCATTTATGAATTACACTATTAAAAATCTCAAAACAGGGGCTTCCCTGGTGGCGCAGTGTTTGGGAGTCCGCCTGTCGATGCAGGGGACACAGGTTCGTGCCCCGGTCCAGGAAGACCCCACATGCCGCGGAGTGGCTGGGCCCGTGAGCCATGGCTGCTGAGCCTGCGCGTCCGGAGCCTGTGCTCCGCAACAGGAGAGGCCACAACAGTGAGAGGCCCGCGTACCACAAAAAAAAAAAAAAAAACTCAAAACAGAATTACAAATAACTTGTCAACCTAACGCAAAGAATAAAAAATGTAATCCTAAAAATCACCCATCTACATGTGAGATTAAGAAAAACATATTTCTACAAAGAAATAAAGGGACGAATTTCTGAAACATCAGAGGTCTATATATACTTCTTTCACATTCATGAAGATCAAAAGAAACATACTTTGTAAATGACTATATAAGCAAATCCCAATAAAAAATATATAGATGTAACCAATTTTAAGAGTCACATCAACTGAATTCAAAATTTAATCTACACTTTACAAAGCAATTAATTATATAAATATGATGAAATGAAGAAGCGAATTAAGAATGGAAAAACAAGCCAAAAAGTCTAGATCCAAATATGTAACTGTATAACAAACAGCTTAAATTTATAAACAAATTAATGTAATGATGTGAAAGAATGAATCCAGGGTTAGCAGTATGTCTGCTTAAGATTCAAGGTACAACATAATATGATGATATGGCATCTTCAGGACAAGCAGTGTCTTACCTTATGCAAGTCACCAGCTACCTTCTGTCTTTCACTTTGTTCAGTTCTAAGTTTTGCAAGTGTTTCATTTAACTGCTTCTTTAACTGTAAAAATACAGGAACACCACAATTAATTCACATCCTTCTTTGATTCCTTCTTTGATTATGCTGAGACCTCTAGGACTGAAGAATGAATGAGAAAGAATGGGCTCGCTAACAGTTATTATGCACAGTGGATTAGCCAATATGCTGCACCAGATGTACAGAAAAGCTAAGAAGTGGAGGTTCCAATCTGTAAAGCTAAACATAAGAAAAGCTACAAAACCAACTAGAGTTGAGAGTAGAAAACTGCAAATGTAAAAACAAAACCATCAAATTCCAGTAGATTATTTTTTTTTTAAGTATTACTATTCACTATTCATAGGGCAGTTCATTCACATTTATTTCAAATTAAAAGGCAAGTCATAAGAAATTTTACTAGTTTTTAAATGTTTAAAGGCTTTCTTAACCTATATAGTTCAGTTAAGAAGAATCAATTGTGTAATATTTTTAATAAAAACATTGAACAGAAGATTACAAATCCAGTAAAATGAAATCTTCAAAAATTTAAATGTCACTCATCCTTTAAGATGTCACTAGAAAGATAAGTGCAAGACCACACTGGCCTAACTATACCAACAAGGCATGTCTTAATATATACATCTCAACCAACTTGTTGCAACAGTTATAAAGCTCTATTAAACTCTAGAGCTAATACATAATGACTGTTCTCTTAGTAACTATTCTGATTACATAAGAATGAGGGAAATGGACTCACTGACAAAAGATAACTTTTTCTTATTAAACTCATCAAGTTAATTATGTCTCTCACCCACAGGCACAGCATTCCAAACAGTTCTAGAAACCCAAAAGGGGGAAATATAAGACACTGACATTTCGAACATGTAGAGAGAATTAGTGCAGGACATTCCATTTGGAAATTTTATTTTGGGAACTCTATTTATCCCAAATGCTTCAGTTCTTGCTCCTTTACTTAACTCTGATTTCACACATCAGAGAGGTTATTCCTTTGGCCCAGGAACACACAATGTATAAGCAAACAAAATTATTTTAATATATCTTAAAATGTGGCAACAGTTACCCTGAGCAAAAAGCAAACAGGAAGATTAAAATGAAGACTGCAAACTCAAGGCAAAAAAATTTTAAATATCACTCAAAATGACCTCTTGACAGAAGTAAAGGGTCAAAATGTACAAAGAGAGCATCAGACTGAATGGAGACTCAACCATAATCCTGTGGGTTTGATGCTGCACTGGAATCAGCCACAAAGCATCAAAGTTAAAAGTAAAATCTCCAACAACTGTAGGTGGAAGTGGGTTTTTAAAAAACACATTACAGGGGCTTCCCTGGTGGCGCAGTGGTTCAGAGTCCGCCTGCCGATGCAGGGGACACGGGTTCATGCCCCGGCCCGGGAGGATCCCACATGCCGCGGAGTGGCTGGGCCCGTGAGCCATGGCCGCTTAGCCTGCGCATCCGGAGCCTGTGCTCCGCAACGGGAGAGGCCACAACAGTGAGAGGCCCACGTACCACAAAAAAAAAAACAAAAAAAACCACATTACAGGATAAGCATATCACTTAAAGCTGTTGCATATCACAGTACCAATCTGTGCAATGTATAGCAAACGTATGCATAAAACCTTAATTGAATCATTCCCACACTGCAGTGGGAATGATTCAATTAAGGTAAAATAAAGGTAAATTTTATTTCAAAAATAGAAAGGGGCGTGTGTGTGTGTGTGTGTGTGTGTGTCGGGGTGCGGACTCTGTGTACATTTCATAGAGAGCTCTACTCTGAAAATTGATTCCCATAAATCACTGCTGTAACACTGCTTAACATGAATGAGTTAAGAAATTTTCTTTGGTACATACAGCAGTACTAAAAAGAAAATCCCAAACTTGGCAGCGTTAACTTATAGTAAGGAGAAAACTGTCTTACTGCAATTGTACTAGAGTTCATTCAAGTACTTTTTTTTTTTTTTGCAGTATGCGGGCCTCTCACTGTTGTGGCCTCTCCCGTTGCGGAGCACAGGTTCCGGACACGCAGGCTCAGCGGCCATGGCTCACAGGCCTAGCCGCTCCGCGGCATGTGCGATCTTCCCGGACCGGGGCACGAACCCATGTCCCCTGCATCAGCAGGCGGACTCTCAACCACTGCACCACCAGGGAAGCCCCATTCAAGTACTTTTTAAAAATCTAATCATATTCTTAAGTTTTAAAAGTCACAGATAGACATAATGATTACTGTTTCAAACATACAATAAGATAGTCATGTTTATTTAAAAAAACAAGCCTGCCTCAGTGTAAATTTTCAGAAAATTTAAGAATGGGAATACAGGGTACTCTGTCTTTATACAACATTTAACTAACTTTGAGTCTGTAGTTTTCGGATTATTATGCTCTGAATGATAAGACGATGATAAAGAATTCCACAAGCTTTTTGTTATCTATAATGTGTAGAAAGGCCAGTTAAAATAAGAAGCTACATTGGATCGTTGCCCTTGAACGAAGAATATGTATCTTCCACCTTCAATAATCTCCTTCCAGGTTAGAAAATAAGAGGCTCAGTTAACTATGCTAACTCTGAGAAGAGAATCTTTGCAACTCAGCCAATCTTTGTCTGTTTGTTTCATTTCTTTATTCACTGAAAATAATGCTGTTGAAGAAATTTGGTTTTATAAAACACAGAAAATTCTGAAAAAGAGTTGCAAGCCAAACATGCCATTGTTAGGAGCTAAGAAAAGAAGGATCATCTTAGGAATCAAGAAAAGACAGACCATCTTGAGTCATCAGAATATGAAGATTATCTTAAACTTATAAAAATGCCAAGCTAAAGGTGTTAGCAAGGAGAAGAAGTCTGGATGGTTTCTCCACATGTCAACACAAGTGTTTTCAGAGCCTACTTGATACCCCGTGGAGAACAAGCTTCTTACCAAATTTAGCTCTTCATTCTGTCTTACTGCTTCAGAATATGAATCATCAAGTTTTTTCTGCAATTCAGTCAACAGATCTTTCAGCTGCAATGAAGTTTAGAGTTTAAGATTGATTTCCTTATGATATCCCATGTTTGTATGCTACTTGGAAGCTCTGCCAGAAACAACTTACACTGAAATATTTTATCACTGTTATAAATTTAACTTAAATTGAGAAGGTTGAAAAAAATTCTATCATAAGTACCTCTCTGACTTCTGTAACATAGGTAGATCGTTCCATTTCTGCCTTCTCTAGCTCCATTTCCAAATGCTCTTGTTCTCTTCTCAGCTAGCAGTGCAACAAAGAAGGAAAAGTTAAGAGCCATATTTAAGAGGCTTCCCTACAATGAAAAGTTATGACACTTAAGAATATAAAACTATACCATCTGAAACACTACTCAAGATATTCTTAAAGGCGTAACAACCACATCATAAGACAAAAGAAATCTTAAAACACAGCTTGTAAGACAATCCTTAATGCTAAAAAATGAGTCCATAGGTTACAAGTCAAATGGTGAGATAACATACATTTTCAATATCTTTATTTTCTCTTCTTAATCGCTCTAGCTCTTGCTCCGAAGATGTGAATGACAATTGCATCTGAAATGTGAAATAATTACATGACCAAGTTAAACCACCAAGGATACAGAGGCTTTTCTATCTTGTAGAATTTTAATCAATTAGACACTTCAGAGGGTTTTTTTATGTATCTCACTTAAAGCCATAACTGAATTTTAAAAGATCTTAAAAATTAGAGTGTCACATTTAACTTGATTTAAACTGTGGTCAAAACCTACCCCATTTGCATGGTATTATATTAGGTCCAGTTAATTGTTAATTAACTGTAATTAACAATAATCAGCTGTACTTAATCCCCAAATGCATTAATATAGAATACCATCAGCAACCCCAGATTCTGCATAGGTCAGCCCAGGAAAACAAGTGAGCAAGAGATGGCACTCTTTACCACACCCAAGTACTACTACGCCATTCTATATGAGCATCCAAGATACCAGATTTTGGTATCTGTGGAGACTCCTGGAACTAATTCCTTGATGGATATGGAGGGACAACTGTAAACAGAAGAAAAACTAAGACTACAAAATAATATTCAAGTCCCGTGAACAGAAGAAGGACTTACTTTTTCTTGAATACTATATCATGAGTCACATACCTGTGTTTTAAAACTTATTGTGAACACCAAATTCTTTGCCTTCTGCTATCACATTGTGGTTCTTTAACTTCCAAAGCACTCTGCACTCTGTATCATTACTCTTTAGTCGTACCCTAAACCAGTGAGTCTCAAGCGTCAGTGGGCATCAGAATCATTCGGGGGGCTCTTTAAAACACAGACTGCTAACCCCACAGCTTCACATTCGGTAAGCCTTGGGGGGGCCCAAACAATGTGCGTCTCTAACAAGTTCCCACGTGACGCTAACGCTGCGCGTCCAGGGCCCACACTGTGAGAACCACTACTCTAAGCTTTTTTTTTTTTTTTTAAATCGTTCACACATCCCTTTTATTTTTTTTCCCCTAAGCTCTTCGTTTTTAAATACCTGTTTAATAGTCTTTTGTGATTCATCGACCTTAACTTTCCATTTATTCTCTTCTTGCTCCACACTTCTCTGTAGTTTCTGTAAAATTCCTTCCTATAAACAAAAGTATAGTTGTTCTGAAAACTTCATGTTCTAATACCAAGATAAACTATTTAAGCAACTAAGTAATGTTAATAATTATTTTAAAATGTAGGTTAAAAATCATTTCCTACTGTTTCTGCAAGGACGGATTTGTATTTTTCACACTCTAGCTGTAACAATGTGTGCATTTCATCAGCTTCTTTCAACTTGTGCTCTAAAACCTGCAAATAAAATAAAGAAAAATTCTCTAGTTTAGTTTTACCAGAAAGTTTTGTGCTTCAAATTTGTTTCAGTACTTAATGGTATATTATACAAACGGTTTCTGTTTTATTATTAATTACTACATTTCAATCTTCTTAAGTAACAATGAAGTTTAATTACCTTTTTTATGGTCATTTGATTTTCCTAATAAAACTCTTAGAGTCTGTTTAATACAAAATATATCACACAATTTTGTAATAAATAGGCTTGTCACTCTTTAGTGAGACAGTAAATCAAAGCAGATCCACATGTGAAGTAAGATCACAATGCCATGGGAAAGAAATTTTATTCATGCCACTTGAGAGACAAAAAAAGTTAATCTCCCAAATTTCAGTAGTCAAGGATAAAAATACATCTAGGCTCTGAATACTCTTAAGTAATGTATTTGGGAATACATTAGCAAACCAGTCAGTTTCTACCTATCAACTGATCTTTACTTTCTAAACCCAAGCTAAAAAGAGAGCAACGGACAGTTAAATATTCAGTTTTAGAAATGACTAAGATAACAGAGTTAAACGAGAAACATCAGCTTTGTACACAAATCAAACACAGGGAAGACTTAATACCATTTCCACCAAAATGTACACAAAAATGAAACCACCTTCTTATACTTTCTGAAAAGATCACTATTCTACTCATAATATAGCCTTTATCTTTCCCAAGCTTATAAAGACAAATTCTGATTTACTTCTTTTTTCTATGTTTCTTTAAAATATAAATACTTCACTTCATGAACTAACCTTAACCTCTTCTGAACCTGAAGTTCCAGCCACACATTCTTTTGCCCTCTTTTCAAATCCATGCAACCATTCACTATAACTCTGTGGAGAAGAAAAGTCAAAACAACCAATTTCAAAAAATACCTAAATGAAATAAGTAAGTATTTTAAATAACCAAATTAGAAGATTATAAAAGAAATCTATATAGACAAATACCATCCTTCTGGAAATTTCAAAGAAGAATAGAATTGTTACATAAGTTGTACGTGACCCAGCCTTGAAAATAAACACTAAAAATATGCCTAAGTACTACCACAAAATCAAATTTAAATTTATTTACCCTGTCCTAGGATATGTGCAACTGAATTCTGGACATACAGGTAGAAGATCTGGGCTCAAACCAGCCTCTACCACTTACTAGTGCTAGGACTAATAGATTCAGTATTTAAGACAGAGAAAGCCTAGAATGAATAATTTTTCAAACTTTTTTTCAGGTGAACCAGTTCTCAAAAACTGAACTCATAAACTAAAAGTTCAATTGAGATACTGTAGTCAAAAGATTTCAGATTCTGTGAAGGTGCTCCAGGGATTGTGAAAATACTTCAAAATAAATAAGTATTATGAAGCATTTTTTAAATCATAATGAGAGATAAGAATACACAAACATTTGTGTGTTTAAAACCAACAAAAACTCTATTTGTACTGAAAGGTCAGCTGATGCAAACACAAGGCATTATTATAATTTTAGTCATTATTCCAAATTTCAGAATAAATTATTCTAGATTTTTGATGATTCTTGTCTGAATTTTAAACTCTGATAGAGAGTATTTGTTAGATACTTTAAAGCAAATTTCCTCTTATTCCTCTTTTAAGTCTTTGGTTTGGTTTAATTCAAGACAAAAAGAACACACATGAAATTTCTATTAATTGCTCCAATTAAAAGTTTTACTTATGTGGCTGAATCAGGATTCTCTATACTCTATCAAATAAAAAACAAAACTGGATGCTGAGATCACCCTGTAGTACAATACCCCGTAGTACATTTTAGTCAAAAAAGCCTCTCCATTTAAAAACAAAATTACATTCTCACATCATAAATCTGAATGATGACAAAATGATACTATTAAAATCCTACCTAGCTTCAAATACTGGGATTCAATATAAATTAAATTCAGATTTAGATGCTTAAAGTATGTAAGCCTCTCTTCAATCCAGGTCATATAGTTTAGATCACTCCTCTGCTGATTTTCTTAGCAAAAAAGCAATAGAAAACAGTTTAAAAAAATTACTTCATGTATAAAAGCCCTTTTATATCTACTGACTATATTAATAATATTAAATTTAATTATTATCTTAAGGTAAATAGTTTATTATCCATATCTCTAAAAATTTTAAATGCTAGACCCTAGGTAGCACACAAAAAGCTTAATATATTTCTTAAATACAGACTACACGCAGAAGTATTCAACTTTTAACAAGTGGATGAACAAAAGCCAAATATCATCATTCATGTCTTATGGTGATTTATAAATATTTATAGTGTCAAAAAGGTCTGGTGGTTGAAGGTGGGTAATATTGCTGTTAAGAATGAATTTGTTACATTAAAAAGAATTTTTAATTCTGGTGATCTTATACAATCTTTAAAGAAGAGAAACACAAATTATTAACTCTTTTGGCTCATAAAATACTGCCAAATAAATCCTGCAATTCTATTTCCACTAATAAAATATAAAGTAGGAATAAAGAAATAAAAACGGCTTATGGCCACAAAGGAAAAAATATGAAGTATATGAAGAGCAACCCTTTCTCCTAGGTTCAATGTAAGAACAGTACTAGAACTGACAATTTATTCATATTGCCCAGCACAGGTTATTTCATCAGCTCAACCCGTATCTACTAAGCTGATCAAACCTGAATATATCCTCAACAGTTACAACAGAAACAAAAGAATTTTTGCTTCTTGTGCAAGTTAGATGCAGACGATATGTAGATAAAACCGAAGAGAGCAAGCAGCTAACTAAGACTGCACAGAGAACAGGCCATGACGTCTACTTACATCACACCTGGCACCTACAGCCCTCTCCTTGAGAAATACCCTGATTCCAAGTTTGGGGCAGGAAGTGTACACAATAAATCAGGAACAACTTGTCACACCACAAAGCAAAGAAGCTACCAAAGTTTAGCAGTGCTGTGTCAAAAGGATTTGGTAGCCAGCCTAAATAAGCTCCAACGGGCCAAAGAAGCAAAAGCAGACATGATGGACCTCCTAATGGAAGTACACAACACTGGCCATGAAGTAGTCTTGCCTCTACCCATCCTAACCCTGAAGTGTTGAGCCTGAATCTAATCAGGCCTCCACTGACTACCAATTTATAGGATACACAAAGGACAGAGGAACATACTGACATTACTGGGATGCACTCAGCTAAATCCAGACTGGGAAACTGCATGTGAAACCACTACATTAAAAAAAAAAAAAAAAGGGTGGGCGAGGGGGTGTGCTGACAAATAAAAGGGAACCCGTGGAATAAAGATGATCCAAAAGACGTCTTAAATCAATCACAGGTTGACCTTATTTGAGTCCTGACTAAAACAAACTACAATAAGTAGTTATTATTTCATTAAAATACATTATATGACAACTAAAAAATCCAAATATTGACTAGATGTATGACATAAAGAATTTTTTTTAAATATAATAGTATTTTCTTAAAGGAATCCTTATATTTTAGAAATATTTACAAATGAAATGCTCTGATGTTTGACTTCCTTCAAAATAACAGAGGAAGTACAGGGCTAGAAGTAAAACAAGACCGTGCATCAAGGCATGCGATATACTGGTAATGGCTGAAGTGAGATACTGGTTTACCTGGCTCATTACGCTCCTCTCTCTGCTTCTGACTATACATACATACAACTTCCCACTAAAAGAGAAAAGGACCTGTGCCACCATTTTAGTGCCCTCAAGTATTCACTGTATTAACTCTCTCAACGGAGGGAACTTTTCTCTCCCATTTAAAACACATACAACCTCAAATAAAGCAAGTTGTTCTATATCATCTTTAAGACTTTTGCTTGAAGCAAGTTGTTCTATATCATCTTTAAGACTTTTGCTTGAAGAAGTTAACAGATGACCAAAATCTTAAGTTATGAAATAAAAATAGCCTGGTTCTTAGTATTAAATACATTTAAAAATAAAGTGTTCCTAAAACTAAGAAGGAATCACTTAAAATTAAGTTCTATTTTGAATAAAGCCATTAAGAACATTACTGATTTATTAACCACTATTGACTTAGGAAGAAATATTTCTTTCCCAAATATGATGTTTATGATCCTCTAAATAATATGTCTCATATGCAAATTTTATAGATTACAACAAAGTATCAACTGAAAAACCATAAATGTCTTTGAACCAAGTTATTGATTTTAACTACTCAAAACACCCTAGATTAAAAATGAAAAAGACTGAGGGATCAGTGCACCCTAAAACCAAGTGCAGAGTGCAAATGCTGCTTATTCACAACTTCCTTGAATAATGATAAAGATGTCATATTTTAAAAAATAATAAATTAATCTTACCAAATTAGAAGGTACAGACACCTTTGGAAATAATTTTTTGAGAACTTCTTTAGCTTCTAACTCAACAGCTTCCACATGCTGTTGTCTTTCCTAAAGCAGAAGAAGAACCAAATCAAACTTACAAGATTACAGAATTAAAAAAAAAAAAGCTACAGTCTTTTAAGCTCTAAGGGAAGAAAAAGACTTAATATTTTAAAATTTCTTCTTATTACTGACAAATGTTCAAATTTCCCATTCTGAAATATCAAAATGCTTACATAAGAAAAAATCTGCAAAATCATCCTAAGTAACAATGTCTTATATTAATCAAACTAAGGCAATATCTGACAATATGGACATTTTCCTTGCCATCAAGTGATACCCCTCCAGGAACAATTCAAAAAACAAACAAAAACACAAAAAATAATTCCTACAGCTAAAACAAACTGCATGCAAAAAATATGCATCTGGGTGACATAACTGAGGCTTATTAGGCTGGTAAATCTCTTTCCAAAAAATGCATCACTGATGGACCATGGAATTAAAATGGCAACTTTGATACTTCCAGTTTCAAGGTCAGGTGAAGCTATTTATGCTAAACAAAGGGGGGGAAAAAAGGAACCACCAAAATTTGACAGGTGTACATATGGGAAAAAGAGAAAGAGGAAAAACTGATGGTGCACTACTTCACCAATGCCGTCAAGAAGACTAACTCTGGCATGTGTGTATGGACTCTGTCAGCTGTTACATTTAAAGATAAGTATCACAAATGCATGTCTAGATTTGGTGATTTTAAATCCAAGTCTAATGGGTATCAATTATTAACTCAAAAGCATTGTTTGTCAAAATTAGGGTAATGACTTGATCACACAAAAAAATAAAAATCGAATATTCAAACTATCTCTACAAGATTAAAAAACAAAAAAAGACATATATAAAAATGCACATCTAAACCAAGCCAAGAAAATCATCTCAAAACACTGGTGAAGTTCAACAGGTGACAAGAAGGCAAGCAAGCTAGCAAGATCTCAACCCTATCTTCCCCCGCCATTTAAATCAATCTTTCAAATCTATTATGGATTTAAGATGCACACACTTCAATTTAAGAAAATCTAATAACATGAAAATCTAAAGTTACACAATAAGAAGCTAGAGATTAATCATATTCTGTACACACAAAAAGCTGTTACTTTATTCGGATTAATGGCAGGATTTTAAAAATGGATGTTTTAATGGAGTATTTTCAATAACTCAGTAAAGTCCACTATTTTTCAGGGATACATCCACCTAACTGCATAAAATAAGGTACACTCATTTAAGGAAAATGATTAACTGCTAATTCAGAAACAATGAAGAGCTCATTTTTATCATCTGACCATAGAAGTGGTAGAGCAATCTCTAAAGAAGATCAGGAAAAGAGACACTGTGGAACAGAAACTTTTTTGAAAATTCCCCAAGGGAAAAAGAATCTAACTAAAGGAAATAGGTGTCTAACTTGTAACTGAGAAGCACAAGGATGTACTAGCAATTTTAGGTAAAACGTTTTCATTTGACATAGTAGTTTGGTTGTGGATAGCAATTTCTATTCCACTTTAATATTGAAAACTGCATTATTATAATTTCCTTACTATCTTTACCTAAATGTAACATGTGTGAAGTACCTTTCATGTGAACCTGTCATTAATAGTAGGTCCTCAAGAACATTTACTCCTTACAGCACAACCTGTAGTCAGGGGTCAATCAACATCATTTTATACCTATGCTATCTGAGGACTGTCTAAATTCCATTAAAATAGAGAAGGAGTATAAAGTCTATGCTCTGTAGATCATCAGCCATGCGAGAAGCCATCATGCACTTGGTGATTAGTTCTGAAATATATATAAATTCTTAAATTCACCACCAAACACATGATGAAACAAATTCTAGCTTTCTTTTGGCATCATAATATGCAAGAATGCCTATGACAGGTGGCACATAACTTCTTGTAGGAATGGCATATTAAGAGTTTAGCACTTTCTAGATAACCAGCCTCATTAACAAAATAAGGCTAAAAGGTAGCTCGTAACAGTGAAAAACAAAGTTACAGAAACAATCAGAAACTATACAGAACCCCCACTGCTGACGGGGCTGACTGCAACCACTGACAATAAAATAATAACGTCCTACCTGGCCTAGATTTTTCTACTCTCTGGCTTAGATTTCTCTGGTTCCAATATCTGCCAATATCTCAAATTAAGGTTTTAGTGAAAATTAGGGCCTGATGAATAAGTATATAAGTAAATACAAATCCATTTACACTAAAGGAAATATAACTACAAACATGACGGATAAAAAAATTTATTAAAATTCTATTCTGCTTAAAAAAAAGTCCTTCAAATGTCACTAAGACTTACATTTAAAATTCAGCATATTACCTTAGCACACAAAATACTTACAGAATGCTGAATTGAATAACATAATGAACTTTAATTAACCCATATATGAAATTCAATAATTCTGTTCCACATTTATTCTTGGTAGGAATTTTCAAAGTGCTTGACTGAACTGGCACATTTATTTCTCTCAATCTTTAAAAACAGCTTCTCGATTACAATTCATTAGAAATCTTTAAATCCATGGAACAACTTGAACTCAGGGAGAATACCTTTAATCGTCTTTAAGACTGAAGGGGATATATGTTTCAGGAGCACTTTACGTACTCTGGTCAAGAGGATTACCCCTTACATTAATATTCCATACTAAACATAAAATGTGCATCATTACTGCCCAGATACTTCAAAACCTAAAGTTTAATTTTAATTCCATCTCTTCTAAGGAAGCATCCCCAATAACACACCCAGAATTGATCCCGTCCTTGTACTTCTGAAGACTTTTATCATTTTCCACCTTGTCTGAGTCATCTTGGAGTGCCTCAAAGAACCTAGGAGAGTCCACTGTGCATCACAGGTGCATTCTAGGTAGTCAAATGTGTTTGTTAATTCAGTTAGATTTTTTTTGGCTCAGGGTTTTCACCAAGTTGTCTTAATCAACCCAAGAGGTACACTCTGTCTAAGACGAGCTTACATGGGTAGCATAGGCTTCCTGAGACTCATCAGCTTAAAGCAGTAATCACCAAAGCTCAAACAATCAAGTAATCACAACAAAACAGCATGCCCAAAATTAAAGCTTCAAGGAGTAGATGAAAAAAAGCAGAGATGACAGAGGTGATAAATGTGGATGATAAGGAGATTTTATATTCAAATTGCAGTAAAATTAAATGCTTTAGTCTGATTTTAAGACAAGCTGCAGATTTTCTCTGTTCAGTGGATTGTTTCTAGGAGTTAGCATTACAACCTTGGAAGTCTTGTTCACTTTGTCCTGCAGCATTTTTTCAGTTGATGCCAATGCTTCCATTGCTTCCCAGTTTTTCTCCCGAAGGTCCTAATCATTTTTAGAAAGAATGATTTCAGTTTATCCATTATTGAAAGATTTTTGCTTTTTGCTTCATCAGTATTTTGCACTGCATTTAACTGCTGCTTACTGCAAAATTATTTCAATGGGAAAATATGTATATTAGCAAAAAAATAAAAAGCAATGTTTAGAAGTTTGAATGAGAAAATAAAGATGCCCACTTCCCATGTTTTAGTATACACACCAAATATGCCAGCTTTAAAGTAATTACTATGCACATATAACAAGGAAGAAAAAGCATTCAAAAGTAAACACAGAAACCAAGATTACAAATATAATTTCAGGTACATAGAATATTAGAGGATTAAGGACAGAACAAATACACAAGTATTAGAAAAAGCTTTATGTGTGATTTTTAAACAGGACCCAGTATCACTCATGGGACTTTCCACTGCAGCATAACATTTTTTTCTCTAAATATGTTTTATTGATTTAACACATTTCAAGTCTACCTAGGAATGACATAGGAATTCACTGTATTTCTCTATCTTTCTTGGCATGGTCAAATGTGCATACCAAAAAGCAACCTGACAGGAACTGTATGAGCTACTTGATCAAGGCAAACGAGGAGGCTAGAAAGAGAAACAGAGGCCTTTGGAAACTGAGTTCTGAAAGATCTATTTCAACAGCATTTCATTAGCAAATACTAATAAGGACAATCTGCTATATTTCAGCCTTTCTTCAGATTTAGAAATCTAAACAGATTAAAAACTAAAAAGCCAATAATCACCATCTATTGAATGCTTACTTATGTGCCCAACACTGTACTTGGCATGTCACAAAAATTTTCATTAATCCTCATAACAACCCTAAGAGGTATTTATTCCCATTTTATAGATGGCAAAACCACAGCTCAGGTAGGTTAATAAATGTGACCAAGTGTACACAGCAAATGAGGGGGCAGAACTAGAATGGACTGACGTTGCAGTCTGCTGGCCTCCAGTGTCCTGGCTCTTTTCACACACTTCAGTGCCTCCAGCACTGCTGCTGCTGAGGCATTAGACTGGCATTACCATACCTTCCTTATCTCAGAATCCCGATAATAAAACACAGTTAAGATGGTAACAGTAATACTGGCAAATTGAGCTTAGGTTTTCTGGCCAAGCAATGCTATTAGTAATGTTACACAAACACACAAAGGGCAATTCACATACCTAATTTTGACAAACTCAGAGGAGCAGGAACATGTCAACTTGTTAAATTAACAAATTAACGCAAACTTTGAAAAATTAGCTTTCATTAGAAAATACCCGCTTAGATTTCAATAACATTTCTGACCTTACTCAAGTCTTAACAATGATACTTTTGTGTGCAAAAATTCCTCGTCTAACAAGAACGCTTGCATTCTACTTAAAGGTGTCATCCTCTGGTCAGAGAGAATTTAAGAAACTCATCTAAATTTACTACTTGTCAATATTTCACTATCCCTTCCATTCTAACCTAAATGTATTCAGGTTTTGAGCCCTCTAATATGCTTAATTACCAAAATTTGAAACGCCTCTCAATTTAAAAAGGGAGGTGGCAGAAGACTTTGAAAGACATTTAATTATTGAAAATACTAGGTTTGAATACTGGCATTATTTTCAGTTTACAAAAAGGCTAGCCCAATCAAAATAAGAATAAAAACCTTTAATTTTAAGATACTGAGCTGAAAGAATAATTTTTCCAGATAAAAGTTTAACAGATGGGCTTCCCTGGTGGCGCAGTGGTTGAGAGTCCGCCTGCCGATGCAGGGGACACGGGTTCACGCCCCGGTCCGGGAAGATCCCACATGCCGCGGAGCGGCTGGGCCCGTGAGCCATGGCCGCTGAGCCTGCGCGTCTGGAGCCTGTGCTCCGCAACGGAAGAGGCCACAACAGTGAGAGGCCCGCGTACCACAAAAAAAGTTTAACAGAAGGTCAACTATAGTTTAAAAAAAAAAAATCTGTAGCTGTAATAATTGTAATGTCAACATTTAAAATGATATTCAGACATGTACAAAATGGACTTTTCATTTATTCATTAAAAAATCCACTCTCTAATAAAGTGGTTTCCCCAATAATCCTCTCATAAAACCTACACACAAAACAGTACTTTCCTACAAAGATTAAGAAATCTAAAGTAAAAGTTGATTAAAAAATTCTTAACCATGATATTTCAGTGAAATAATAATAATAAAAAGCTTTATTCTGATAAAAATTTGCTTACATTGTTTTTCTTCCTCTGGTGTTCAACAGCATCCTTCAAAGAAGCTAACTCATTCTGGAGACCAGTTATTTCTTTCTCTCTTTCTGAAATTCTAAACCAGAACATGAATATATATAACAATATTTTAGGTAAACAGTGAACATATTATTTGTCACTACAATAAAAACAGCAAGTAGATGATGCTTTGAAAAATGCATTAACCTAACAGGCAAACTCTTTAAGCTTAAACAGTTACCACAGAAAGCCTATCCATGAATTCCTATTTTCAGAAATAACCTTTCAAATAAATTTTTACAATATGATATACTGACATTTATGCTAAAGAGAAATCATCCCCTAAGAAACAGTTCATGAATACATGAACAGCTGTAGTTGTAGTCACTTCTATTTTTATCTAGGGCAGTGAAGTAGCTATTTTCAGAGGAGTAAAAACTGATGTAGACACATTCCCTTAAATATTTTTTTTCCCCAGAAGGTAATGAAATCAATTATGACTTTAAGTGGCTAACCCACAATAAAAGCATAATATTAACGTGAGGTAGGTGTTCTCTTTTCATTTTCAAAACAGTCTTGGGGGCTTCCCTGGTGGCGCAGTGGTTGAGAGTCCGCCTGCCAATGCAGGGGACACGGGTTCGTGCCCCGGTCCGGGAAGATCCCACATGCCGCGGAGCGGCTGGGCCCGTGAGCCATGGCTGCTGAGCCTGCACGTCCAGAGCCTGTGCTCTACAGTGGGAGAGGCCAAAACAGTGAGAGGCCCACGTACCATTAAAAAAATAAATAAATAAATAAAAAGAACAGTCTTGGGATTCATGTTTTTCTGGTTCTATCAAATAAGTTAGTTTACTTCCCAGAAATGCAGAAAGAAATGGCAAAGAGTCACAATTTGATTCTGTAATAGCTGAGAGGAGGCTTGGGTAGAAAATTAAAGTACAAATCGCTCTTCCCTAAGAATAAAGCTCGATATAAGGGGTTGGCAAACTAGGGTTCAGGGCATGACCCACAGTCTGATTTTGTATGGCCCTTGAGCCAAGAGCTGATTTTATGTTTTTAAACAACTGTAGGGAAAAAAGGAAAAGAAGAATATGAAACTACGTGGCCCACAGAGCCTAAAATATTCACTGTCAGGCCATTTATAAAAAAAAGTTTGCTGACCCTTGCTCTATACAGTCAAACTCAAGACTCAATTTAATAGTAAATAATTCTAAACTAGCAAACTACCAACTGTGTAAACAAGTCAAGATGGAAGAACACACAGATATATCACTGAATATACTTCATGTGGTTGACATTTAACATGTTGAAACATACCAACTTACCTGAAATGACCTTAAAAGCAGCCTCTTAGAGAAAAATACAGACCCACAATAAAAATGTTTCAGTTAAAAAAAAAAAACTACTTAAAAGAGAGTAACCACAAAGATTACAAGATTTACTTTTTTAATGCAGAAGCTAAACCAAAATGTGCACCATTCAATTCCACAAAGATATCAGGAGGATAATTGAGATAATTTAAGGTAAATCAGTAAAGCCTTCAAAATATAGTTAAATGTGATTAGGTATTTTCTGAATGCCTGAAAAACCAGTTATCACCCTCAACAAAATGTTCAAAAAGGGCCTCCCTGGTGGCGCAATGGTTGAGAGTCCGCCTGCCGATGCAGGGGACACGGGTTCATGCCCCGTTCCAGGAGGATCCCACATGCCGCAGAGCGGCTGGGCCCGTGAGCCATGGCCGCTGAGCCTGCGCTCCGCAACGGGAGAGGCCCGCGTAACGCAAAAAAATAAAAATAAAAAAGAAAAAGAAAAAAAAAGGTTCAAAGAAATCCAAATATCATAAAAGGTACATTTAGCTCAGCCAAAGGCACAGCTAAAGCTCTAATGACCTACAGTCCAAGAAATCCAAATAGAACTGTAAAAATTAGGGGAGCATTTGCAGTTACATCAAATTGCGTATCTGAGAACTGTTTAGTAAATAAAAACAGTTGCCACGTCCCAAATTGTGAATAAGAATTATTACTTACACTTTTAATAGTTCTTCATGAGGGGGAAAAGAAGATGCCTATTAAAACAGTTAAATGTTATTTTCAAACACAGCTTTCTAGAGGACTTCAAAAAAATTAAATCTGTTCTCAGACTAAAACTGAGACAACACCAAAGGTAAAAATATCATATATTCTATATGCCATCAAAAAGTAATTTTAATAAAAACATGTACACATTTATACAATGTACTGAGTGCTAAATCAAATCTTCATTGTCACTATATTCTTAAACTCTTCATTTAACAAACATTTATAAATTTCCTATCATGTGCAAAGCACTGAGTTAATACCTTAAATTTTCATAATGCATAATTCATATTTGACTACACTAAGCTTCCAAAAGTCAAAAAAATACCATTAATGAAGGAAAAGTATGGAAAAGTTAGTTAACTTGCATGTTACAAAAATTTAATTTTACATAATACGTAAAGGTACATAGCCCTTCACATATGGTATTTATTCCTGATGACTACAATCTCCCAAACGAAACTACTATAAGCTTCTTGTCGACAAGGACTCTAATTCTTTTGTCCTTCAAAATACTTTCGAGTTTATCCATATACATTCATAATATAAATTAATTTAAAGAATATTTTGGTTAACATTATTTTTTTAAAAAATCACACATTTTATTTTTACCAAGCAGAATTATACTCTGAGAAAGTATTTTAAATGGTGGTAAACTATTACTTATAATATTACACATTTCTTAATTTCTCTCCAATTATAGATGTTTTGTTTGCGGAAAGGGGAAGTAGGGTATACACATGTTTTTAAGCTGACCTCTACATGATTTTATCTGACTTGCTAAGAAAGGCATTCTAAAGGATCTGAAAACATACACACACAGATACATAACAGAGCTGGAATACAGATAGTAATGTTATTTGTGTATACTTTATAAATTATAGATTATCTTATCTTGGCTATAGCATAGCAAACTGCTTTGTTTTTTAGGAAATTTGATAAACACTTATAAATAAAACAACACATACTTTATTCTCAATGAAAAGGCAAAATGGTAATACTTATGGTCATGAGTCATAAAATTTTTTACCACATAAATAAAAGGCAAGGCATCTAACAGTACCTACCTGTTGGTAGTTCTGCTGCTTAAGCTCCTCAATTTGTGATTTAAACAATTTGTTTTCATCTTGTACTTCCTATTTAAACAAAAATTAAACATGAACACATGGACAGAGCTTTTATTTTCCATATAAGCTTTAAAACGTATCATACAGGCAAATTCTACAATGGTAACAATTTTTAAAGGGTGTAATAAGCCCTATATTAAAATACATTATAATTGAGAGTCGATTATAAAATACATTATAATTGAGTCGATTATAAAATACATTATAATTGAGAGTCAAGAGAGTCCCCTGCCGATGCAGGGGACACGGGTTCGTGCCCCGGTCCGGGAGGATCCCTCATGCCGTGGAGCGGCTGGGCCTGTGGGCCATGGCCGCTGACCCTGCGTGACCGGAGCTTGTGCTCTGCGACGGGAGAGGCCACAGCAGAGAGGGGTCCGCGTACCGCAAAAAAAAAAATTATAAAATTAGAATAATTCAATTATTCAGTACTAGCCTGGGAGTGGGTATGTCTCAATGGAAGAAAACAGGATCCAGAAACAGACCCAAACACATGTCAGAATTTACTACAGGGTGACACCTCAGATCAGTAGGGCAAGTCCTACTGGTATTTTGGGCCGTATTTTCTTTATTATGGGGGCTGCCCACATACTGTAAGATGTTCAGCAGCATCCACAGCCTCCATTTACTGGATGCAGTAGCACCCCTCCGCCAGCTGTGATAACCAAAAATGTCTCCAAATATTGCTAAATGTTCCAGGCAGGGGACAGAGCCACTGCAGGCAAGTAATAATCGATTATTTAATAATGTGGCTAGTCTTTTATTTTTTTTAAGGTTGAAATGCTATTCTTATAACTTACTCCAATAAATTACATGTGAATAAAACATCTAAGCAAAAAAAATAAATTATAAACATAGTATTAGAAGAAAACACGTGAAAACATTTTTATGATCATAGAGTCAGAGATAACTTTCATTTCAAGACTTCAAACTCAGCAAACTACTTAACATTTCAGTACATAAAAATTTCCAAAGCGGGGGGGGGGGGGGGGGGGGGGGGCGGGCAGGAATTAAGTCGAAAGAAAAACTAAAATAAATCACCTCACATGACAAGAAGGCTAATTTCCCTTACTATGTTAAAAGGATCTTATAAATTAATAAGAAAAAGTCAACCCAGAGGGGAAAATGTAGGAAAAATTACAGGCCAATTCATATACAAATGATGAGTGCTTAACTTCTCTATCAAATACAAATTACAATAATCTGACCATCTTTCAAGCATAATATCAAATGTTTTCATCTTCATCAGTGTTGAAGAGGATGAAAAGGAAATGGCTCTCTGTTGGAGAGTGTAATTTAGTTGTTGTAGTCTGGTTGTTTAATTTAGTGCAATTTAGTTTAGTTGTAATTTAGTCTGTTGGAGAGTATAAATTAGTAAAAACACTTTGGAGGACAATTTAGCATTATATGACAAAATTTAAAATGAACCTACTTGGGAAGGAAAGGGAATGTGACAGAACCAACCCTTGGAGCATGAAATGTGAGCACAAGTATCTGAGACAGTGCAGACATCTAAAATTTCCTATTACTTCAAAACAATGTTTTGTAAGGACTTTCAATACTAACTACATGAAGATGAAGAGATACTATTTTCTATTTTAACTATCACTTTCAAGAAGGAAAAAACCCCTCTGCATAAAATCCAAAATCTCACTTGTAGGAATTATAAATACAGATATAGTATAGTAGCATAAGTATTGAAAATGTGTGTGTAAGGATATTCACCATAGAACTGTTGTAACAGGAAACACAACTCTAAATAATATAAGTATCCATAAACCAGGACTGGTTGTATAAATGATAATACAATCATACAAAAGAATACCATGAAGCCATTCAACGTTAAAGATAAAAATGTGCTTATGTGGAAGGACCTCAAAAACATTATTAATTGGGTGGGGGGAGCAAAATACAAAATTGTGTATGATTAAATACAATATGTTTAAAAACTATTAAGTACACACACACACACACACACATTTTATGCATGGGCGCTTGCTCAAAAGATATATAAATAGTTGATAGTAGTTATCTCTGAGGAATGAGACCCAGTATCTGGGTAGGAGGGAATGTCATTTTGCATTCAATTTTCTTTTGCAGTAGTTAAAATTGTTTTCAAACATGCAAAGACAGTAACTCACATGATAATTTTAAGTATAAACATATTTACCTGTAACAGCTTTGTTTTTCTAGAAAGATCACTCTCCCTTTCTTTTAGCACAGTTTCTAATCTCTTCATTTCATTTTCCTTTTCTTTCAACCTAGAATTTTTACAAAGACGTTATATTTAGTTAGATGAATCGGTGGAGCACAGGAGAATTTTAGGACAGTAAAACTTTTTTTTATAATACTGTAATGATGGATACATGTCATCATACATTGGTCAAAAACCCCTAGAATGTACAAAAGGCGTGAACACTAATGGATACTATGGACTTTAGTTAATAGCAATATATTGATTTGCTTCATCAGTTGTAACAAATTACCACGCAAATGCAAGATGTAAATAAGAAGAAAAATGGGGAAGGAGGGTATATAGAAATTCTCTGTACTGCTCTCTCAATTTTTTCTGTAAACCTAAAAAAGCCCCCCCAAATATTATATTAATTTTCTTTAATGTGAGGTAGAAATAAATCTAAAATCATACTTTAATGATCTATATACCTACTACAAATAGGCCTCAAACGTCTCTAAGCTTTCTATTAGCAAATGATAGAAAAGCACCTTGACAGTTATATAATGCCCATAAGATAAACAGTTAGTTGTACATATGAGCAATCTTAGTGCCAATAAAGACATCTCCTTTTTCTCCATAAAGATAATGACCTAATAAATGTCTTCAATATCTTACTTTTTTAAAGATACAGTTTCAAAGGGCCACTTCTTAAACATCAATAAAGACTGATGAGATTACATCAAAGGAAAAATCTCTTAAAAGTAATTGATAGAAGGCCAAAACAATGAAGTACAGATACCTTTCTTACCACTGTAGACTGATTTAGTTTAAGAAAACAGACTTCATAGGATAAAAATTGTCTAGGATAACATCTATTAAGACTGATACCTCCTATGCTCATCAGATTCAGTATTTTTACTAATCGGCACAGCATTAACTGATACAACAACAGATACTATTTTCCCCCAAAGGCAAGTTACTTTTATAGAAAGATTCAATATTCATTATCAAGATTATGGCTAAGATTATCTTCTGGTTAATTCAGAGATGTTATTCTTTCAAATACTAAAAATGATTTTGATTTGAAATAAATTTAACCTCTCTTTATAATAATTACATACTTCATTTAGAAAGAGAGAGAGAGAGAGAGAAAACTTAAATAAAACCAACCAGTCTATATTAGCAGAAAGAGCATCTCAGAAAATGCATTTGAAGGATTTGGAAAAGATAAAGTCTCCAGGTATCAGAAGGCATTTGAAAGGCCTCTGTTTTATTATACCAAACAGAGATTTAACTTATTTGCCCCTGGACTATAATTCCTACTTAACAAGAAAGTTAATAACTTAGAAGAAACTCATCATAATATTCAAGGACAGTCTAGAAAATATTGAGAAGTTCCTCTTTAAAATGCTGGCTAAAAGTATACTTACACAATCTCAAGTTCTTCAAATCGTGAGGCAGAACATGCCTAAGAAACAGATTCACATTTTTAATTATAACATGAAAAAGATCAGGTTCTACAATATATTATCTATAGAATCACTCACCAGTAAAATAAAAACACAATTATATGTGGTAAATTTAAGATTGGGCCATTCATAAAACAAAGAATGGATTTTCTTTATTTAACTTAATTGTTAATATCCATTTGTTAAAGGATTACAGATTAATACACCAATTAAACACAGACTTAAAAATGAGAATAAGAGTCCATCTGAAAAAGTAAGGAGAGGAAATTCTTTCAGACTTAGGTTGACAAATGAGGCAGTAGTAGACTTGACAGGGATAAAAGTTATTTTATCAACAACAAAACAACGATACAACAGTAATTTTTATGGCAAAAAACTCAGAGAACATATTAACTTCTTTGCTTCCTAGTACAGTAAAATAAAGATTCCTCATGTTTTATAAAATATGCTGGTAATCTGTTTATACTATACCTCTCGCAAGTTATGTTGTGCTACCTCCTGAACGTGAGCTTTCAAAGATTCATTTTCTTCTTGAAGATCCTGAAGAAGAATAAGTCTAAATAAAAGTGATATTCAAGTATAAAAAAGGTGTTTACTATTGTTTTTAACTTCTCACCTGTAACCATTTCCCTTTATTGGCTAGGTCTTTCTCCTTCTCTTCTAAAACAGTCTTCATGGTATTCATCTGTTCCTCCTTTCCTTTTAATCTAACAATAAGTTAAGAACTATCAGTGAAAATGTTACATGACTAAACAAAGTAAAAATACTGGAGACTGGAAAAGCGTATTTTAGGTTGTACTCATAACCCGAACTGATTAAATAAACTAAAAAATAAATATTTCAAGTATAAAGGCATATAAGATTTTGGAGATATCAAATTAAGCAGTAGCTCTACTCCCACCCCTTAACACCCTGTTTAAGTCAATACCAGCAAATTTAGCTTATCACAACTAGTTTGGGTATGAAATATATAACCAGTTTCACAGTGGCTATTAAAATGGGCAAAGAGCAACATTGTCAGTTGAAGGTCACATTCAGATTATAAAGCAAAAAAATAAGACTTCCACTCTATCCCCATTCCCATCAAAAAACCTATAGGTTAAATCCTAATGAAAAATTTAAGACTTTGAGGCCTTTGTGAGATATAATTTGATGGGTTTTTTTTGTTTGTTTGTTTGTTTGTTTTGAGGTATGTGGGCCTCTCACTGTTGTGGCCTCTCCCGTTGCGGAGCAACAGGCTCCGACGCGCAGGCTCAGCGGCCACGGCTCACGGGCCTAGCCGCTCCGCGGCATGTGGGATCTTCCCGGACCAGGGCACGAACCCGTGTCCCCTGCATCGGCAGGCGGACTCTCAACCACTGTGCCACCAGGGAAGCCCGATGTTCTTTAAAATATTACTTGAAATCAAATAAAAAGGAGCTACAATTTTCATTATAATTATGTTTAACTTGTGGAAGAGAGATATTAAAGGGAAATGAGGCAAATGGTACTTACAAGTTCTGAAGTTCTTGAACTTGAGAAGTGATAGATAACTAAAATATAAAGAAAGAAGCAGAAAAAAAGCAATTCATAATCCTTTCAGTTTACCTTAATAGGCTTTATGGTAAACCTTAAAATGTGCACACTTCAAATTACAAAGACCTAGCCAAAACAGAGATGACTTGATTTCACCTTCTCGACTCCAATGACAGTAAGAGTAATAAATTAAAAATGGGGGGGGGGGGGTAGAAGAGACAAGGAATATGGTTATGAATAAGTCTAAACAATGTGATACTTTTTTAAATTGTGAAAATTAGAATATTAACTGTCCACATACCTCCCTATCTTGTCAAAGCGCTTTTTCTTCCCACTCTTCAAGGCCAACTACTCAACAGTACTCTATATTGTCCTTTAATCTCCTCTTCTTACCATACACAGTTCAATAGTACCTTTCATTCCCCACTGCCTTCTCACAGTCCCTTCAGATCTTGGCTTAGATGTCAGTTCCTCAGAAGGAGACCTTCCTGAACTCTCAGTCTATATTAGGAATTTAATCTTTTCCTCATACCCTATTTCATTCAACACATTATCTCCAACCACTAACATAGTACTTTGATAAGCAGGAGGAACTGAATAAATATTGAATGAATCTGTTGGTTGAATGAATGAATGAATCATCTCTTCCATGCAATCTCACCACTTTTTTCAATCAAACCTTATCAGATTATATTCACCAAAACCACCCATCTATTTCCAGTAACCACATCTACCTCTGAAATCCCCCAATGAAATCTGTACTTTATTCTATAGGCAAAGGTTGAGCAATACATATTCTATAACAAAATGTTTTGGAACATGCAGTCAAAAAAAAAAAAAGGTTTACCAAAGTGTTTTTTTTTTTTAAGTTGGCAAACTAAAATGAAACATTAATATAGAAAACTTTCCAGAAAAAAAACTTTAAACAGTTAAAAGATATGTTGATTAAAATATTAAAACATTTTCTCAAATCAGGCAAAAATAATAAAAAAGCACATAACCCAATATACTTACAGCACACTACTAAAAGTTTTCTTCTGAGTAACAGAAAAAAACCAAATAGTTCATTAATACACATACACTAATGAATCTGTCATGCTATGGCTCTGGGATTTTTACCTGTTGAGCCTTTTCAAGCTGGATATTTCCTATTTCTTCTTTTAGAGCCTCTATTTCCTGTTTCAAATCCTTGACAATGACAAAACAGACAAGATTGGACAATGGAAACACAGAAATTGACATAAAATGCAATGTACAGACAAACACATGAAATTAAATGGTATTCACTAAAGTTGATAAACAAAAAAGCAAAACATAAGTTTTCTCTCTCTCAATACCTGAATAGTTTTCTCCTTATTAGCAACTTTGAGAAGTTCAGCTTCCAGAAGCTCTTCCACAGACTTGATCTTTCCATCTTTTTCATGGATCCTTAGATAAAGAAATGCATTATTAAACTTCGGGAGAAATCATCAAGATCCACCAACTAAGATATAAAAATAGTACCAAATCATTAATAGGCTCACCAAATCAACTCTTCCCATTTTAAGTAAAAGAGCAACCATATTTTGCAGACAGAAGGGGAAAAAAATACTTAAAGCTCTTCCTAAATGAGAATTAAGCAGTAACTACCAGATGGCTGAAGCCTATGCACGCAAGGAGAAGCTGGTGACATGTTTCCAAAGTGCACAGGGAATATAAGATTTGCACCCCAAAGAATACTAAGGAGAACTGAGTTCCTCTCAACAATATAGGTTTCTGGGCTCTGAAAGCTATGGCAAAACTTACATACAATTATGGTATTAAACTTTATAGACACTTCAAGAAAACAACACATACAAGGAACTGATCTCTATCCAATATAACCTGTTCATTAACAGTTCCTAGTGCAGAAACAGAAAATTAACAATTTGATGCCACAAGTTAATAAATGGAGTCAATCATGGAAACTGATTTTTTAACAACTGCACTGGGAAAGCACAGCTAAGTCTCCTTATTCCAGCAATGAAAACTCCTAGCCATCTTAATTGCACAATAAAACAAGATTTATGAGCACTAATAAAACTGGACCAAAAGAAAAAGACCAGTTTAATAATGTCATTACTTACACTTTCTTAAGTTCTTCAACTAGAGATGCAAAGGAAACCTAGAAATAGGAAGGTATCCTACTTGGTAATTTGCTCAAAATATAAATGGGTCATAAATAGAAAAGTATGTTGTTCTTTAAATTTTCCACTACACCAAAACCCCGGAAAAGTAAACCTGGGAAGTAATTCTTTCTAGATTTTTTTAAATGTCATAATTATGAAAATGAAAAGTACTTTGAAAGTAAGCAGCTTTAAAGCTACTTATGGTAAGTGTAGGTCAAAAGAAAAACCAATAGATAAATATTAAAATTATTGACTCAATGATTCTAACCAGATAAGGAGAAAATAGGAAATTTCCTAACTTCAGGTAACCTCTTTTACTATTATTTAGAGTCTTACTTTATATATGTATACTCAAAACCTTTTATCACTATAGTAACAAGCAATGACATCCTACCTAGAATACTCTATCCAGTGCCTGGCATAAAGTAAGCATTTAATAAATTGCAGCTTCTATTACTGATAATCAAGTCACCAATCATTCACAGATTAAAACTATAATTGACAAATTCCATGTTGGAGAAGGGAGGAACAAAAAAAAGGCTTGCTGCTATATTTGATAACAGGTTTGCCCAACGTTTAAAAGAGAATGGTTGCAGGATCTACTAAATATATTACCTGATCATTTTGCTTGGCCTTTAAGTCTTGAACTTCTTTTGTCAGAGATGAATTTTCTGTTCTTATTGCCTTTTTCAAAGACACATAAGCACAACATTTTTTTATTTTTTTATTTTTTATTTATTTTTTATTTATTTTTTATTTTTTTATTTTTTTATTTTTTTATTTTTTATTTTCTGAAAAAACAGCTAGCTTCTCATTTTTCTCTAGCTGCTTCTTTTCCTCTCTGAAGGCCCAGAAATCTCAGTTGCTCTATATGTCTACAATTCTGCAAATGGACTTTAATTCAATTATCCTCACAAGTATTTCTACTTATGTTTCCACAACCTGAAAACCACACAGTCAAGTCACTTCTCTCCCTAAAATCAAATACACCTTTTACCTTATTTCTTCCAGCAATCCTATCCAAATTAAGTTAGTTAAGGCTAATGACAATCATAAAATAGAACTGCATTCTCTCCATTCTATGGCCTCCAATACTATTTCATGAACTTATCAAGTCCACTAGTTATTCTTGTAACTAGTTGTTGTTTGGTTATAATTCGGGCATGAGTGGAGGTGGGGGAGCATCTATTACAAACCATAACAATAATAGCTACATCATTAAGGCAGTGAATGCTATAGGTAACTACACATTTTTGTATTTATAATAAAATCTTAAATTTAATGAAAAAGGACATCATATAAATTCATAAAATGTGGGTAACTAAAAGGTATGGGAAAAATATTACACATTACAGTAAAACCGCTTCATGTTCACTGAATAATCGTAAGGAAAACAAATATACAAAATTCTTTACATTCAGTTCTTCCTCTTTAGTGGCCACCTGAATAAGTCCAGTTTCAAGTAATTCTTCTACAGTCTTCAACTTCTCATCTTTTTCTTGAATGCTGAAATTATAAATTTAAAACACATGTATGAACTATTTTTCAAAGAAAACAATATGATTTCTAAATAAATATTTTACATGGATCAACTCCTATGCCCATTTTTCCTTCTAAACTTTCAATTCTAGAAAGGTTTCTAAGGATCTTTGGTCATGGTCCAAGGGTAGTCCCTCTTTACCAAAAACTAAACTGTATTCAAGTAATGCATGCTTACATGCTAGCCTAAACAAGTAAATCATGGCCACACATGACACCCACAAACTTAATGTAATTCCAAATCAATCAATAGTACACCACTCTCTTCCATTATGAAGTACAAAGAGAATTTTAAGAATTTAGATTAATATAGTTAATAATTCTGCTATCTCACACTTGGTAGAAATGAGTCATTAAAATATTTTTAAAAAATTTAATCTCTTACCATCTTTCCATTTGTTCCAAAACATCTTTATTAGGCTAAAATAAAATCACCAAAAAAGAAAAAAAAAAAAAAGATTAATTTTACCAAGTCTGCATGAGGTAAAACTACTTCAGAAATAGAATTCTATTAGTATTAATTAGATCCAAAATTTAGGAAGATGATCCATGTTTGAAGACTGCTAATAGTTAAAGAATTACTGAATTCAGAAAACACAAGACAGGGGCGTCCCTGATGGTGCAGTGGTTAAGAATCTGCCTGCCAATGCAGGGGACACGGGTTGAGCCCTGGTCCGTGAAGACCCCATATGCCGTGGAGCAACTAACTGGCCGTGTGCCACAACTACTGAGCCCACGTGCCTAGAGCCCGTGCTCTGCAACGAGAAGCCACCGCAATAAGAAGCCCGCACACCGCAACAAAGAGTAGCCCCCGACTGCCACAACTAGAGAAAGTCTGTGTGCAGCAATGAAGACCCAACGCAGGCAAAAATTTAAAAAAATAAAATAAATAAATTTATAAAAAAAGAAAAGAAAACACAGGACAGAAAAGACGAGGCTACACACAAGACACAGAAAAAGATGAAGTATAAAATGGGCTGGCAAAAATGAACTAGTCCCTTGTAAGTTTTTAATTACTATAAAAGAAATATTAAGGATAAGCAGAGAATTTGCTCCTCCTTTACATTAATTCTTCAAATCTAAAATTCCAAGGCTCTAAGGCCTTGCAGGCCAAGAAGGAGGCTTTGTTCCTTTTTTTTTTTAAAAAAAGTAACATATAAGGCAAGTGCACAAATCCTGTGTACAATTCAATGAATTTTTAACATGTAGATTTCACATAACCAACACCTAAGCCAATATACAGAATGTTTTAAAATTGATTGTAGGTACTTCCCTGGTGGCGCAGTGATTTAAGAATCCACCTGCTAATGCAGGGGACACTGGTTCAATCCCTGGTCCAAGAAGATCCCACATGCCACAGAGCAACTAAACCTGCGAGCCACAACTACTGAGCCCGCGTGCCACAACTACTGAAGCCCACGCACCTAGAGCCTGTGCTCTGCAATGAGAGAAGCCACGGCAATGAGAAGCCTGCACACCGCAAAGAAGAGTAGCCCCCACTCACTGCAACTAAACAAAAGCCCACACGCAGCAACGAAGACCCAATGCAGCCAAAAATAGTTAAATAAATAAATTTATAAGAGTAAAAAATAAAATAAAACTGATTGTGAAGTGCAGAAGCAACACAAGAACGTATTCTCCTTGCTACATTAAAACATGACATGTGAGCTGATCCCAACCATTCACCCATCCTTCTAGCATCCCGCCCATACACTTTACAAAGTCCTCAGTGTTATATTTACTATGCGTCCAGAAGCAAGGTTTCCCCCTCAGCATTCCTAGGTCTTCAGGCAGCTAAGCAACCTGACAAAACAGGTTTGGGGTCTTTTTCCCTTCAACATTCTCTTCTACCCATACCATTCCCTACCTGCTTTCTCCTAATTTTGTTGGTTTCATAATTTTTTTTCCAATTTTATTACAACAATTTTTCACAAATACTATTAATTTTTCCATTACCAAATCCAAGTCATAAGATTCCACTTTCAACGTATTTCTAAAAATTAACCCCCTTTTCTTCAGTGTCTTAGGTTAGATCCTCAGCTTTACTCATCTTAAATATCACAATACCCTAATTCTTCTCCCTGTCTCTAGAGTTCATAAGGACTATACCGTGAGAGGTACAGAACTTCCGAATGGGAAAAAAAAAAAACTTTCCTACCATCAGAAAGGACATAGGAGCTGTCAAAAGTACATTAAATCATGTTTATAAATTGTGAAAAATAAATCATGCAGTAAGTTTATAAATCTTTCATCAAGATGGCTTTCGTCCATTTTTTTTTTAATAAATTTTTTAATTGTATTATTTTATTTTATTTATTTTGGCCTTGTTAGGTCTTCATTGCTGTGCGCATGCTTTTTCTCTGATTGTGGCAAGTGGGGGCTACTCTTCATTGGGTGCGCAGGCTTCTCACCGCAGTGGCTTCTCTCGTTGTGGAGCACGGGCTGTAGGCGCATGGGCTTCAGTAGTTGTGGCACGTGGGCTCAGTAGTTGTGGCTCATGGGCTCTAGAGTGCAGGCTCAGTAGTTGTGGTGCACGGGCTTAGCTGGTCCGTGGCACGTGGGATCTTCCTGGACCAGGGCTTGAACCCGTGTCCCCTGCATTGGCAGGCGGATTCTTAACCACTGCACCACCAGGGAAGTCCTGTCCATCTTTATTTTTGATGCATGTCCCACATAAAAACAATACAAAGTAGGTGACTATGTATGGTGATAGACATTAACTAGACTTACTGTGATCATTTCACAGTAACACAAATATAGAATCATTATGTTGCACACTTGAAATTAACATGTCAATTGTATCTCAATTTTTTAAAAAAGACAACACTATTAAGTCCTAGTTATATGCAGCTTGATCATTTAGTTGTATTACACCTTTAGTACTGCATACTTCACTACCACATAAATTCAAACACCTCATGGTTACCAGAATGATCCAACTAAAATACTAGACAAAATGCTGATTCATTCTTTCAACATCCTTCAGTAGCATACCACATTCTAGATCAAGCTCATGGTCCTTACACAGCCTACAAAGTCCTTCATGATTAGGCCCTAGCAAATCTTTCTCTTCCCCTTAATACCTCATACTTTGCACTTCCACAATATACCAATATGCTCTGAATATGCCAATTTGGCCACACTACCATGACTTTTAACACTGTATCCCCTCAGTTTGGATTGCCCCATAGCTGTCAGCAAATTCTTGGCTATTTTTCAAAATCAGGTTTAGCTGTCCCCTCTCTGTGGCACCTCTTACTCTCCTTCAGATAGAATTATCTCTTCCTCTAAACCTGTACACACAGTTTAAAATTTTTTCAAAAAAAGAATTTTATTCATCACACTTTTTCTGCGTGTACACCTAATTCCACACTAAACCACATTCTTGGGGCAAGAACCAAGTCTCATTCATCTCTGTAGCCTTAGCATTGCAGCATAGTACCTAGCATACTCTCCATTAGTAAAAATTTAATGGACTCAATATCCTTTAACAAGGTTACAGTTTAACAAGTACTCTTGGTCAATTGCTCACTGAATGTTCAATTGCATGAAATCGACCCAACTTAGTTATCTATCCAATATTTTACCTTTATACATTATTAATCTAATCCAATCCTATTTTCTCCTCCGTGGATGACTTTCAAAACTACATCATACAACAATGAATTATTCTGCAATAAAACAGAACCAGGCTGCAGGGCAAAAGAAAAAAACTTCCTACTGCTACAGTTTTCGCTTAATAATCTGTATCTTTGAATCTTAAAAAACTACTAGTATGTTCCTTTGCTAAAAAGTCAAGATGCTCAAAAAAAAATAAGACACCTCAGGACCTTCCCCCACAAAAAGTATTATTTTATTCTGAAGAAATGAGATCTTAGTAACTGATTTATTTCTTTGATCTATCCATAGGCCTACATCCAAATGGAGTCTTCTCTTCTCTAGTATATAAACAGGTTACCTTACCTGATATTTGCTGTCTTTCTGCTTCCTACACCTAAAGAAACAACAAAAACTTGGCACCATTATTGGTTTGTGCTTCAATAAGCTCAATTTTTTCCTCCAGGATAAAAATCCATGGAGCAAAGAGACAGAATTTTTTTTACATAACTAAACTGTTCATCTCTCAACTGTCACTTGGAATTCTGACTGCTGGGTAGGAAGGGGTTAAAGAAAGGTGGAAATGAAAGAAATTCAAATTATGCTAATCTTTATCTCTTCCTTCACTAGCAGTGGCAATAAAAATGACCAGAGGAGCGCTTCCCTGGTGGCGCAGTGGTTGAGTCTGCCTGCCGATGCAGCGCGGTTTGTGCCCTGGTCCAGGAGGGTCCCACATGCCGCAGAGCAGCTGGGCCCGTGAGCCATGGCTGCTGAGCCTGCGTGTCCGGAGCCTGTGCTCCACAGCAGGAGAGGCCACAACAGTGAGACGCCCGCGTACCACAAAAAAAAAAAAAAAAGACCAGAGGAAAAACCAAAGAGCTGGTTCTCTGGTCTGCTAAGATCAGAGAGAGAAGTCACAATGACAACCAAAAACATAACATCACAGTCATATGCTTTCTAGACTATTTGAAAAAAAAAAAAAAAAAGCTTTCAGAACAAGGAGGAAAAATTCTAAGAATTACCAAAGAGCAAATCTTAAAAGATGAGTTTCTCCTCTTATCAAATAATTCTTTTAAATAAATTTTAAAATGTGGCTATGAAATTATGTTCTGTGGACTGTTCTTCATAAAACTATTCTGCATAAAAAAAGAATCCATCTCACGCTAAAAGTTATGTTAACAGAATATTTAAAAATACACAGAAGCTTTATAGTAGACAGAAGGCTGATTCAGTAAGAAAGAAACTAAAACAACAAGATCCTGTTGTATAACACAGGGAATTACACTCAATATCCTGTAATACACCATAATGGAAAAGAATATGAGAAAGAATATATATATATATATAAATCACTTTACTGTACACCAGAAACACAACTGTAAATCAACTATACTTCAATAAAAAAAATTTTTTTTAATAAAATACAATTCAACACCCCCCCCCCAAAATAAAAAAACCAGAAAAAAATAAGTAATTCTTAAGCTAACCATGTTACCTTAAGGGGAAAAAAAAAAAATTAAGGCTAATGGTTTTACTCTTGTCTAATGATGAAGAATATCATTTTTAGTATACAATAGAAGTGAAAAGAAAAGATCCAGGTACTCTGTTTAAAACTAAGAATTACCATCACCTTTAATACTGCAATTCTAGGGTAGATTCAGAAATTTCTAGGCATTTATTTTACCTCCCATGAAGTGAATTTTAGAAAGTTTAAAACTTTATATATTGAAATAGGTGTTCCAGAATCTCTGACAACCAACTCAAAAAAAGGACTACATTCTGCTTTTCTGGGTAAGAATTAACACAGCCAAAAAATATCTATCATATTTTATCTAATCCAAGTCACCAATGTTGCATCTCACAACTGGTAAAATGTTTACATAACACTAAAAATTAAAGATGCCTCCAATTAAACTGTAACCGGAGACTAAGATACATCCAGACTTCAGAGATAATAAACTGAGGAGAAAAAAATTCTTACAGTTGATGAAAAATCTTATCTGTTAAAAGCTGTATAACAACAAAAGGAAATAGGAATAAGATTTAAGAATAAAACTTAAATATCATTTGAGCATTACACTGGCATGAAGTCATGTCCACACACTAAACATCATTTGTTCAGCATTTTCTCCTCTATTACCTTTAGTTTGAACAGGTAAAGCATATACAAAGTTTATGCAAAGCACTTAAATACCATATTTGTGAGGGAGGAAAACAAATAATGGATTAATTCTTGACAAGTAAACAGATGTTCACAAAATACTTCTAAAATACTTCCACAACATTTGGCACAGCTACTTACACCAATTCAATACCTGCACAGATGTGGATTTTAAAATAAAAAAGAAAGCATGCATCTGCTAAAGGAAGTGCTATATCATTTGCAATAACTTACACTTCAGCTTCTAATAAAATGTGTCAAAATTTAACAGTAGTAGAGAAACATGCCTTCATTTTAATGTGTCATATAATATGAAGTGTTTCTAGAATATTTTTAAAAACTGGAATTCGAAGAATTATTTAGAAGAGTATGAAGGCAACTCTTAGGAACAGCCACAGAACAGACATCACCTGGGGCTCGAGTTTATGGAGCCATGCTTATTCAGGCTGCTACAGTTTTGATGGCTTGCTATAAATACAGAAAGAAGTATGATGGCAATAGAGGGTGGAGATGAGTTGGAAAAAAATATTCTAAAGGAAAGGAATTAAGGCTTAAGATGTCTGCTATATGCAAAGCACTAGGCTACTCAACTATACATAAACTCCCCAATTTAAATCTAACAAGCTTATAATGTAAATAAAATCTCAATGTAGGAGACCTGGAATGAGAGGTCTTAGAAAGGTTAAGCAATTTGATCAACATCACTGCTTTTAAGTGCTGGTAGTAGGTTTCAAACCCATTCTCTTTTTTTTTTTTTTTTTTTTTGCGGTATGCGGGCCTCTCACCGTTGTGGCCTCTCCCGTTGCGGAGCACAGTCTCCGGACGCGCAGGCTCAGCGGCCACGGCTGACGGGCCCAGCCGCTCCGCGGCACGTGGGATCCTCCCGGACCGGGGCACGAACCCGTGCACCCCGCATCGGCAGGAGGACTCTCAACCACTGCGCCACCAGGGAAGCCCCCAAACCCATTCTCTTTTTAAGAATCCACACTGCTTTACAGAAAAAAGTGAGGCTCCAAAAGTCTGACTATTATCCTGAGAGCCAAATGCATCAAAATGACTTAAAGAAATTATTTTTATGCATCCTATTAAACTTTTTTTTTTTTGGAAAATGCTATAAACAGCATTAGCTTCTTCTCAGGAAGATAAATTAAATTTTCCTTAATTTAGAGACTTGATTAGCACAAGATGACTAGAAATGCAATTAAAAGACATATCTACACTTAAACAAAATTTCTAAAAATGAACGAGTTGATTACTACTTAAGAAGAATCAGACCTTGTTATCTATCGGATATTTCTAACTTATAATTCATGAAAAGCCTTACCTGTTCAGAAACAAGAGTCTGTAGCTTCTGAACTTCTAATTGTAATGCTTTCTTTTGGTCATTTAGAATCTAAAAGAAAGAATCTCAATTTACTGTTTTATTAAGAAAAGGTAACAAAGCAACCATCTGAATTTTTTTTTAAAATCAAAGCCATATTACTGTTAAGTACTTATAAAGTGACAGGTGAATTATATACTGACCTAAGAATGCAAATCTCATGAGGCTCCATTTTTCAGTTTCAATGAACATTATTTCCAGAGAACAGGAATACAGTAATAGTATAATGTACATATACAATGATCTATAAAAAGTTGTTTCTACTGAGCCCCCCAATTCAGTCATGTGGTTTATCCCAAACACTGTTAACACTGTGCTTAGAACCCTTACATGTGTATTTCAAAGAGTTTAATCGTTTGTGCCAATGAATTCTGGGAAACCCTGCTTTCGTAAGTGAGTACTTACAGGATTCCTATTAAGCAAAAAAAAAAAAAAATTAAAATTAAAAAAAAAAAAAAAGCAAATCTTACTGCATGCAGAGATGTACCCTGGCAATCAGAATGCTTTACAATAATCCTCAAGCTGTTTGGCCATGACCAGAAACTAGCACTACACCAACAATGGAGGCAAATAAAACCATCTCAAACTACCAAATGAAAACTGTAAAGAAAAGGTTGGGGCAAAACAAGTATCAAAAGTCTACTATAAAAACAGGTAAGTCAAAATAATCAAAGCAAAAAGTCTATGATAAAATTGTTCGTAGAAGTCCCCAAATAAACTATAGAAACACTGTTTCAGAGTGATCACATATAAAAAAGTAGTATTTCTACATTCACTTCAACTGAAAATTACACAAGTTTGTTCAAAGAAAGCTGAGTTGACAAGTTTAATTACACACCTTAAATTCTTCCATTTTGTTTGAAATTTCACATTGTAGCTGCTCTTCAAGCAGTCTTATTTTATCATCCTTAACGTGAATACTATGAGAAAAAAAAATACTTCATATATACAGAAAGCTTACATAAATTATGTGCACAACTATCAGCTATAAGCAGCAATGTCTTCTGTAATTACACTGGAATATAAATGTATGAATGGCCCATGTACAGCAATACTTTAATCACCTTTTTTGCATCTTCTCCAGTTCATGTGCAGCAGCAGCCTGTTAGAAATGAGAATTGTATCATTTCTCAGGAAGTACTCAAACCTATTCTTTTACTTATTTTTACATATTAAAGTTATATTTTCATATATTTAGAGTAAATAGTTAAATCAACAGCATACATTACAGTAATATTTTTCGCTGTCCAGTATTTTGTACTTCTTACTGTTCAACTTTTATCCTAGTTTAAGGTATATCCTTTTCTGATTAAATGGCAGAAGGCTAAAACAAGTCAGCACATCATAAGTGTTATAACTGAGTTCTCTGATAAAGTGATCAATTTCTTGGATCAAACATTAATTTCAACATGAATATAGTAACATTTAGGTGAGTTGTGAGAGTCATGGTCAAACAGAAGAGGGTTTGGGGCTTCCCTGGTGGCGCAGTGGTTGAGAGTCCACCTGCCAATGCAGGGGACACAGGTTCGTGCCCCGGTCCAGGAAGATCCCACATGCCGCAGAGCGGCTGGGCCCATGAGCCATGGCCGCTGAGCCTGTGCTCTGCAAGGGGAGAGGCCACAACAGTGAGAGGCCCGCGTACCAGAAAAAAAAAAAAAAACAGAAGAGGGTTTTAACAACACACCATGCAGCCAAACACAAGTAACCATTATGTTTACTATCTACATAAGTAAAACTAAGGTTTGCAATACCAATGAAAATAAGTGTCAACAAACTGTAATTCTAAGGTAAATGCTTAAAAGCAATAAAGATCTACCTGTTCATTTGCCAGGGCCTGTAATTTTTGCACTTCAGCTTTTAATAAGAAATTCATATTCTGTATATCCTAGAACAAGAAGGAAAAATAGTATTAGAAGTATTTAATATTAAATTTGAAGTTTTGTAATGTATCTCTTCTACCTAAGCAAAGGTCTCAAAGCAAAGGTCTCAAATTACAATTTCTTAAGTCAGAAAGAAAACCATCAACTTCTGTTATTTAACATATTTCCCAAATTATTATGAATAATAAATATCATGTGAGAAAAGGCCTTTGAACTTCTCTTAGAGGGCTAAAGAGGATTTTGTAGTTTAGAAAAGAGGTAAGACACTTTTCAAATGAATTCTATCTAGAGTATTTTCCAGTCTTCACAGACACTCATACTAATTACAAGATCAGGGTAATTCAATGACTATAAAATACTGTAGCCATTTATAAAAATTACTGTACCTTAAGTTCCTCCTCTTTACTTGCTAAGTGATCATGTTCATTTGCTAAAGAATCTTCAGTCTGTTTTATCTGCTTATCCTTTTCTGCAATCCTTTAACAGAAAATAGATTTGTACATTCAATAAACATTTAGAAGTCAAGTCACAAATCAAAGGATTAGAAGCCTCAAATACGGTCATCCTTACTTAAGTAGTTTTTCACATAACCATACCTTCCATTTCTACAGACCATATCAGTTTAGTAGTAACTGTCACAGGCATTACTACAACTCCCTAAAATACATACCCCTATTTTAAAACTTGAGGTCAAAGAAGTTAAGTAATTTAAGCTCACAAGCCTGGCAATCTGAAAAAAAGATTCCAGGTCTTCTGAATTTAAGTGATCCATGTCTATGCAAATTATACAATACACACCAAAAAAAAGAACTTCATTTTGGGCATACCACCATATAGTTAGATACAGAGTAGCTACAACTACTTATTAGACACAAGAACTAACTTCCACTAATCTCAAATCACAATAATCTCTTCCACATAACTGCTAAAGCCCAAAGGGAAAAAAGCTTCCCCAACTCTTTTTATGACAAAGACATAAAAACATAGAATACATAATGCTTAGGGGTAGAAGAGCAAAAGCTGCTCCAAATCTACTTGAGAGTATTTTTTGAACAAGTTAGAACGTAAAGTCAATCATAAGTGTAGAATCTAACAGCTATCAGTTAGTGGTGACTAAGCAATTTTAAGAGAAATATAGAAAGGCAGGCTTACACTTTATGTAACTCTTCTGCTAGAGCTGAAGCGGATGTCTAAGAAAGAGAAACAGTGTCAACATAAAAGCCCTTAAGAGAAAGTTTTAAAGTTGTACAATAATCATCACAATAAAGCTTTAAAAATTAAAAGAAATAAATGTATATAAAGTTAAGGAAGTATCTGGCTCATGATGAATGTTCACTAAATAACAGCTAATATTCTGAAAGTAAATTTGATCAATAACAGCCAGTATTAGGGAATTATACACATCATAAGACATTTTTAATAAAGTAAGTTGACAGGTCTGAAAACTATGTAACTGCCAAGCAACACATAAATAGGAAAAACAGCAGCAAAGGCTATTTTTCATTCATGTGCTTCTTTTCCTTAGTAACAATTTCCAATAATGAAATGATACCATTCAAGATTAAGATAACAAGTCGTTTGGTAATGCTCGTGTTTATCTTTACTTTTCAAAAGGTACTTATAGCATTCTCTAAATATTAAGTTTCTGATAAATTTTCTATAACTTAAGATCTCAATCCAATTTGAGTTAATAATTTACATACACACATACATCCATATACACACACCCTTTCCTATATTATATAATTCTTTCCCAATTAATTTTAGACTATAGTTTCTACAAAGAGAACAATTAGAAAAGAAAAAAATGGTTGCAATCTCAAAGTTTTGGGATTTTCAACTTGCCTGAACGTTACAAACAACTTTTTAATGTTAAAACCACTTTTTGCACAGAAAATGACTTCTATTCTAAGCTATTACTTTTCCTACAAACAACTTTTAGAAGTTTAAAGTTGAAGAACTGAAACTGAAATTCACAGTATGCATATTATGGAAACAAGCTAAGTACTTGCAAGTTTCTTCTCTTCTTAATGTTATATTATTTATATTCTAAAGGCGATATATCTATATCTATCTATCTACCTATTTATCATGTTACATAAGAATGATGCCAAAGATTAACAGGTTTTACAATACCACCTAGGAAACTCTGGAAGGTTTCGCACTCAAACTATACTGAATTATAAATTTAAAAATGATTCTTTGGCATATATAACCTGAGAGCTATGGTTAACATACTGCTAACACCTGAGGGTATACAAAGTTTTCCCTTATGGCTAGTCAATATTTAGTGAATACTTCTAAAACATAAACTATGATTCTTGACACCTGTTTTCTGACAGGATGGTAATCAACATTTTTTTCCTCCTAAAGTTAAAAACTCTCTAACCCACCTTCCCATTAGATTTGGATTTCTTCCGTAGTGTTTTCTTACAGCACTACATGTAATTATCAGAGTGCTTAGCACTTAGGATCATCCAGTTGATTCATTGACTAGTCACCCAACTACTAATCCAGTACGCAGCACTCAACAGGCACTCAGATTATTTACACAGCTAGGAAGCCATTAGTAATGACAAGCAATAAGAAAGCACCATTACCTGGGCTGCTATCTGGGAATGGAATTGTTGAATTTGAGCTTTTAAAGCCTCATTCTGCTCCAAAATATCCTTTCATAAAGAGCAACCAAAAAGGAGAGGGAAAAGTGTTCTGTTAAATATACCAGTGTATATGAACAAAATGAGTTACAGGTACATCTGTTTACCTTTAAAAAGGCACTCTTAGATTCCAAAAGGCGTCATTTTAAACAATGATTAGGCATTCTATTCTGAGAGCTAATTTACAAAGCAGAAATTAAGAATACATTGTACTGTTCCTAATCTAATGCAAAAAAGCATAAGACTGTGGGTAAAGGCATCTTTGAGCACATATTCAGATCATATTGTGACAACTGCTTGAAGATTAAATTAGAATTATTCATCCGCACTCCAGAATTAGGATAAGATAGGTTACCCTCTCTCTTCTACACAAGACACATCCAACCACTGCCCGTCTTTATTTTTTTTAAAGAGGGAAAATTAGATACCTGAACTTGCATTTGTAGAGACTCTTCTTTGTTCACCCTTTTTTGCTCCGATTCCATTAACTGCATTAGCCTTTGCTCCAACTGTTGTTTTGATACCAAGGTATCTGTAAGCTTACTATGCAGACTCTGTACTTCATTTTCTTTGGCCACAAATTTACTCTGTAAATCTAACAAAACATTGCATTTTATAAAGGTCTCTTCCTTGGCCTGGTTACTGCTACTCGTCGTTAGTGTAGGCACTGCCTCCTCTAGAATGCTCTCCTTGAATCTCTCCTCTGCTTCCTGCATATGGCTCCCTTGAGCAGGCTATGCTTACCTTTTTCACAGCACCTGCCACACTGTACTAATTCACTTCCTCTCCCAGAGAGTGAGCTTTTTGAGATCAGAGATTGCCTTTTCCCTATACCCAGAGCTGTACCCAAGGCTTGGCACAAAATACATAATCAATAAATGTGTTAAATGAATGGTACATGGATGTTTAAAACTCTTATATCATTTCTCGCAAGCATTCTTTATTTCCCCAAAGATGCTTTAGTAAGTTATTTAGTGAAAAAAATCAGAGGAAACCAAAGGTCTAAAGAGCCAAAACTCTGTATGATCTAGCCTTGTGTTTGGAACTATATTTTACTAGCTCTCCACCATTTTCATGGGCGGAAGGGGAGTAGTGGAAACATAGATAAAACACACTAATACAAGCTCCATTATTTCCTAAATGAATTCATCAAATTAAGAGTAAGTAGTGAAAGTTAGCATTTAAGTAGGCAGTTTTAAGTCAACTACTTGGGGACTTCCCTGGTGGTGCAGTGGTTAAGAATCGCTGGGGACACGGGTTCGATCCCTGGTCTGGGAAGATCCCACATGCCATGGAGCAACTAAGCCCGTATGCCACAACTATTGAGCCCACGCACCACAGCTACCGAAGCCCGCGCGCCCTAGAGCCCGCACGCTGCAACTACTGAAGCCCGTGCACTCTAGGGCCCACGCACCACAACTACTGAGCCCGCATGCTGCGACTACTGAAGCCCGCACGCCTAGAGCCCGTGTTCCGCAACAAGAGAAGCCACCACAATGAGAAGCTCGCGCACCGCAATGAAGAGTAGCCCCGCTTGCTGCAACTAGAGAAAGCCTGGTGCAGCAACGAAGACCCAACGCAGCCAAAAAAAATTAAGTCAACTACTTGGAATGGTAATGCTCTTGCTGTTTTTCTCTTCACAATATAGGAATGAGTCCTTCTTAGAAAAAAAAAAAATGAAGAACTGATCAAGGAACCAGAGGGAATAACTACAGAAAGGGAACATGCACAGGTTCCCATTACCCTATTTATTGACTATAACTTAATGCCTCAGACAAAACTAGAGAGCTTATTTTTAAAACCCTAAGAAATGTTAAAGAAATAAAAGTACTATGAAAGTGTAAAAGCTATTTTTATTGACCTATAACCAAAATGCCAATTTACACTGTCTTCACATATGGAGAGGGGAGGAAGTTTTACCCAGAATTACATACTAAATTTAAATGAATACCACTTCCCCTTACCTTGCTGAGCTGCTTCATGCTCTGCTGTTCTCTTCCTGATATAGCTCTGGACTTCTTCCCACCTTCTCTCAGCTTCTTGCAGTTGAACCTGGAGAAAGGATAAGTCAGCACAAATACAGGATTCCAATTTAACGGAAAAAAAGCATCCTCTATCTTTACTGTTGTGACATAAAACTGCTTATTCCAACAACTAATCACTAGTCTCCTACATTTTAATAAGATAGGCAGATGTGCTCAGCCTGATAATATGCACAGGTATTTTCAGCCACTGCAATTCTACCCTCCAATACACAGGATTTACAGATTGGAGATTATTTCAGAAACTCAATATCTGTGCTGGTGCATCAATATAGCTACTACTATGGATATACCTGATCCACTTTGCTCTGATTAGCTTTCCACTGATCTTCCTTCAGCTGACAGGCTTTCAAAAGGATAGTATCTTTATTGCTAAATTTCAGTGGGCACCTAAAATTCTTATTTTTAGGTATAGCACAACACTTCAATTATGACTATAATATTTAATGTCATTTATCTACTTATCCATATCCATAGAGCACAAACTTCCATATTTATAAATGCTACCAGCAAACACACCAGCAAGACAAATATTTACTGAAAGGAAGGACAACTATATCACTCTCCCACAGGGACCCATGAAAACTTCAAGAAAACAAAAATTATGCTATTTTCTGCATTCAATTATTCTCAAAGCCCTTTTAACCCCTACTACTCTAGAACTGGTATTAAGCTATATTGATTGTATCAATGACCTAGGTAGGAGTCTGTCAGATACATTTACTTACAGAAATTGAACTATACGTTCAATAAATCCTCTCCCCAGTAAAAGGAGGAACAGACAATTCTACTCATCACTCTACTCAATGTACACAGGCTAAAAAGTGCCAGAGAAATGAGTCCACTCCTCTCTCTCAGTCAGCCTGAGCAACCCCATGCGTGTCTTCCTAGTGTAAGCATCTCATGACAGCAAGTGCCATTCTGGTGTCTAAAGAAACAATGTGTGATTTTTTTCCCACTATGGCTCAAGTGAAAGCAACTGGAGCACTACTTCGTCTCGTGCTAAAGGAAAGGAAAATCATCTATTCCAATGCCGGAATAAAAATAGGCTCTACTAAACTTACTGAGAAATCCAAGTTATGTATAAGCGATGTTGAAGGTGATTTTAACTACCTATCAAAAATTTGATTTTTGCCTTACACATATACACCCTAACCTCCATATATATAAGACGAAATTCTACTGTGTATGCCTGTCAATCAGCTAATTTCAATTTTCATATCTTCAAAAAGTCTTTAACTGCAAACTCAAGCCTATATTCAATTTTTTCATTAGTGTACACGTTTCTATATAGGCAGAGCACTAAGACTACAGAAGTCCCATTAAGCCTCAAACTACACTTCTCAAAGCTATATACACTTTAATGTCATTGAATTGAATACCTACATTATTGATGAAATGATAAAGGTAGGAATATATCACCTTCAACTGAGTAACTGCCTGCTCAGCATTCTTCTTTTGGACTTCCTCTTGCTGCAGCTTTCCTGTTTTCTCAGTCAGCTCATTCACCAACCTAGCATAATCCTGGCGCAGTTTATTTAGTTCAGCAGACTGCCTGAAAACAGTAACTGGATTAGGAACCTTCCATTACTACAAAACACATATGAAGAGTAAACAAAATATATTTTATATGAGTTATGCTGAGTTAGTAATTCCACTTATAGCTAAATGAAAATGAATGCTATAAGTGACTACTAATAATGAAGTTTGGTTGAGTGTAATCTGAATCATTCTGAGGACAATAATACAAATACTAAAATTACTATAAAATAATCAAGAAAAACAGATGACCACACACCATGAGCACGAATCAACAGTGTCACCCTCAAATCAGTGTTCTGAAAATCTATTAAAATCAACCAGTCAGAATATTTATTCTATGTAAGCATGCTACTAGTCTTCTCTTGGACTGTTTGTCAAAGTACAGCCCACAGCCAACTAAATCACTATCACAAGGAATGTGTCTTAACATGCAGATTCCAGGATTCCACATCTCAGAGCCAATAAATCATAATCTTATAAGGGTAAGACTCAAGAATATGATTTTTAGCTAACATGCCAGATGTTCTTCAGAATAATGAAGTTTGAGAACTACTGTTAAATGGAATAGAAGGTTTAAAACTTGTAAATTCAGCCTCATAAATTTATAAACTGTTCCACTGGTGGCACTAGTGTTCATCATACAGTTTAGCTGAAGAGGTTCTTCAAAAGCAAGAGGATAGTTTTAGAAAATTCATTTTAGAAACAAGTGTAAAAAACAAAAGTCTAACCAATTATTATCAAACACCATTTTGGTGACTGAAGAAAACACTCTATCATTCAATGAAAATACTCTGCCATTCTATTAAAAGTAAAGCATTTGCAAACATACTTGCTTTCTAGCTGGTTGGTAGTATTGCTGACAGCATCTCTCAGTATGCCATTTTCCTGCTTCAAATGAGCTATCTCTGCCTCCATCTGCTCACGAACTTGCTGGAACTAAAATAATTTTACACACATAGATTTAGAAAACAATGATTGCCAAAGCTAACTTCGAAGAAAATTTATTATGATGAGAATGTAAAAAGCATCAATAGAATGAAGTCTGGATATCCTTTTCAAATAAATATAAACAAATTTAAAGGATAAACTTTGATAGTGACGAATACAAAGTAAACATAAGCTGCCACAGCATTCAAGAATGCAAGTAGATGCCAGCTGCTATCATAGGCAAAATAAATACACTGAGATGCTGTTTTAGAACTAAAAGATGTTTTAGAACTCTTTCCTACACAATAGACTCACATAGAATTAATGTCAATTTTGTGTTAGCAATATTTTAATGAAAGATTTTAGTAATCAAAACTTTAAAAACTGAAAACATGTTCAAAACATTTACATTAAGTTACAAATTGAGCCATAGCCAAATAGATGGCAAATTCACTACACAAAAATCTACTTGCTAAAATATCTGGCTTCTTGTTTTTTATTTCAGAGTTACAGAATCAAAAGACAAAGAACACTGAATCTTATATCCCCACAACCTCAATTTAGTATGTGAAATAATCTTAATAATTTTTAGTAAACCTATTCAATTAAGAAAATCAAGTCTATGTTTCCACTTTTCAGAGAGCTTATCATATGTAATCTATATCCTGGCCTCTATAAGCAATCAAGTTGAAAAAAAGAATCACTTCAACACCCTTAACCTTCAATAAAAGATGTTGCTACATGTATCCCACTAATTTTCAAATGAATAGTAAGTCAGAATTAAGAAGAAAAAGGATCACACAAGGCCAGGAAAATCAGTTCTTCAATAACCTGGTTAATGGGAAAGAATATTTCAAATGGCTGGGGCCTGGGAAGATGGAGGATTGAGCCAAATTAGAGCATCAAAGTAGTGGATGCAGTAAGAACCTGAGAGGAGATTCATTCACTTCTTTATCGCTATTAGTGGTATTTCCACAGAAAAAACTGGAACTTCAATAGCAGTAAATTTTTCAGCAAACTACCAATGTGATCAAAGTAATATTTTGCAAGTAAAAATCTGGTACTAATTACACATATTAGAAAGGAAATGAGAGATCTATTAAGGTGCTATAATTATGCTAGTATGAAATAATAAACTAGGGTCATATCTAAAACCTGAATGCAAGAATAACTAGAAATAAAGTATCTTTAAGATTTCAGAACAAATTGTAGATTGGGCAAGGGAGAGAGAAGTCAAAGATTCAAGTATAAGGATAATAATGCCTCAAAACATTAGAAAATAAAAACAACCTGACCAGAAGCAAGAGTTTGATTTTAGACATACGTTAATTTTGAGGTGACGACAAACACTTTCAAATTGAAGCATCAGCCAGCAATGTAAACAATTTCAAAAAGAAATCACTGGTCCACAAAGTCCAATTAGAGGGAGTGTTAGAAGCCCACTTGACAAGCAGACTGAAACCATGTTCTTCAAAACAACAACAAAAATCACTGGTCCAGACCTAACCGAAATCATGAAAATGGATAACACTGTAAAAATAGGCAGTAAGCACTGAACCTTCTAAAATGTTGAAAGAAAACAGGTGAAAATAAGGATCAGAGAGAGAAGGTCACTTAGGCCAAAACCATTATCACTTTTCCTCTCTTCTCCACTCCATCATCAAGCCCTATCTACTATCTCTTTTTTATCAAACTCATCCCCTCATTATCAATGTCTGACTTAAGGTCCTTATTCTCTGACTTGGATTCCTGCAAAAGCCTTTCAACTATCCCTGTTCCACTCTCTACACTGCTGCCACTCTCCATACTATGCCAGAGTAATAATTTAAAATACTAATATAATCACACTGTTGGGTTGCTTAAACTCCTTCACTTGGCTCCCCAGTCTTCAGGGATATAAGGCCCTTTAAGACAAGACCTCCATCTATTTCTCTAGGTCTCTTCATTCCAGTCCTGATTCTCAAATACCACAACTCTTTACTGTATTTCTCACAAACCGTTATCACTAGACGACCTATGCTGAAAACACCTGGAGTGCACTCATTAAAAAGCACGATCCTGGGCCCCAAAAGAGACCTACCAAACCATCATCTCATGGGATGGGAAGGAATTACACCATGTAATAAGTCTCATACCCAGCACCCATTCGTTCACTTGCTTTCCTGACAATGCCTAATTGTTTCAAAAGATTCAACACGGTCTGCTTCTCATTTCTAAAAAGTCTTCCCTATCAATCCTTCTCTTCCCCACCTCTCATCTGCGCTGTCCCAAAGCACCTGATGCTTACCTCCACTATACCAGCGTATTTACTTGTCAACTTCTAGCCTCCCCAAAAAGTTGCTTACTTAAGGACAGGAAGACAGTTTAATTAGCCATTTGTACCAAAGCCCAACCCAGGGCACTTAAAAGTTTGCTAATTAAATGAATACAAATATTTAATTTTGTATTCAAAGAATGAAAATATACCTTCATCTGCATCTGTTGAGTCTCTTGGTAACTGACATGCATTTTGTTTTGAAACACATTATGTTCCTTTTCTAATGTCCCAATCCGATCTTTCATCCTTGCTATAACCACACTGCTTCTTTCTTTCTCTGCCATCATTTCCTAGAAGAGTAAATCAGAAAAAAAATATGAAAAACTTGTTATTTAAAAAAATAAGAACAAGACTTTACTAAGAAGAAAACAACATCAGTAAAACAATCATGAATTCTTTTTTTTTTTAATAAATTTATGTTTTTATTTTTGGCTGTGTTAAGCCTTCGTTGCTGCGCGCGGGCTTCCCCTAGTTGCAGCAAGTGGGGGCTGCTGTTCGTTGCAGTGCGTGGGCTTCTCACTGCGGTGGCTTCTCTTGTTGAGGAACACAGGCTCTAGGCACGCAGGCTTCAGTAGTTGTGGCACACAGGCTCAGTAGTTGTGGCTCATGGGCTCTAGAGTGCAGGCTCAGTAGTTGTAGTGCAGAGACTTAGTTCCTCCGCAGCATGTAGGATCTTCCCAGACCAGGGCTTGAACCCTTGTCCCCTGCATTGGCAGGTGGATTCTTAACCACTGTGCACCAGGGAAGCCCAATCTTGAATTGTGAAATAAGTACTTGCTTAAAAAGCAAGGTCAAAGGTTTTTTAAAAAAAAATTTGTCTTCTGCATCTTACCTGCTCTTTACACCAATTCCCTTCATAAACACTTAGCTGTTCTGTTTACTCATATTTCAAATGCACTTTCTGGTTTAAGAATTAAAGACCTGAACATGGAATAAAATCCTACATTCTAACTTGATTATAAGAAAGAACATGTGTTTTTTTTTTGCGGTACTCGGCCCTCTCACTGTTGTGGCCTCTCCCGTTGCGGAGCACAGGCTCCGGACGCGCAGGCCCAGCGGCCATGGCTCACGGGCCCAGCTGCTCCGCGGCATGTGGGATCCTCCTGGACCGGGGCACGAACCCGTATCCCCTGCATCGGCAGGCGAACTCTCAACCACTGCGCCAAAAGGGAAGCCCCCAAGAAAGAACATTTTTAAAGCAAAACAAGGTAATTCTTCATTATTTCCAGGTACCAGCTCTTTTAGGGTACAGAATAGGTCCCCAGAAAAAAAAGAGCCGAGAAATAAAGTCTCCATCCTAAGTTAAGAGATAAGGATAAGATATGTTTATAGCAGAATAGGGAAAGTAAAACTCAGAAAGTTTTATTATCTTCCCAAGTCAAACATTAAAAGGGTAATTTCATTTTGAGTTGCAAGTATTGTGAACTCCTAGGATAAATATTAACTATTAAAGTGCAAGAAAGCCAAGCAACTTTAAAGTTATCTGCAGGTATGATCAGTCCATTTTCCCTGCTCTCAGAAACTGTTTGACAAACTTTAAGATTTTCATTTAACTAACGGTTTGCCCATAAGAGTTCATTTACATTTGCAAATTGTTTTACTGATGTACATAATACATTTAGGAAAAAAGTATACACATCTTAAGTATACAGCTCAATGAGTTACACAAAATAGTTTCTTTTTTTAATTTTTAAAATAATCAGAAAACTATAGCTACAGAAAACTACAGTAAAGTTTCTAATCTTAAGGAAACACTTATTTTAGCAACAACTTTGATTAATCTTAATCAAATGCAGCCAAAAATAAAATAAATTTATTAAAAAAAAACAATCTAACCAAGTTTTCCACTGACTTTTTTTTATTTACCTCAAATTCACAGAAAAGATTTTATATTCAAATGAGGCCATTCTCATAACGTCATCAAGTAGCTACATGAACGACAGTGAAATAAACCTCATATAGTCTACTGTATTTAACACCTAAAAGGAGAAACAAGCACTTCGGGAAAAACGAGACCACATTTACTACAGAATTTCAATTATGTTCTCAGTCTACATGATTTTTTTAAATATAACTGACATAGAATATTATATTAGTTTCAAGTATACAATATAATGATTCAATACTCGCATTTATTGCTAAATCATCACCACACACAGTTACAAACTTTTTTTCTCGTTATGAGAACTTTTAAAATTTACTCTCGTAGCAACTTTCAAATATACAACACAGTATTAATAACTATATTCACCATGCTGTACATTACATCCCCTGTAAAATTTATTTTACAACTGGAAATTTGTACTTTTACACTTGTTTAAAGGCCTTTTTTTTAAACCTCTCAAAGTAAATGGGATTTAAAGAACTTCACTGATTAAAAATTATATCACAAAAACCTTCATGAATAAACCACCCATGTAAGAGTTTCACATTTGTCCCATAAATTGGATTTAAACAAGATCACACTGAGTTTTGTGCTTCTATAGAATAATTCTAGGTCAGAACCAACTGAAACATACTCCCAATGTCCACAGGCTTCCATTATTCAGAAATTAGTATACCTATAAGTACTGCTATTTTAAATTCACAATTCAACTGTAGGCTATAATAACATGAAAGAGTGAGACCCCATCACCACCACCTAAATTCTAAAAGAAAATTACTTTCACGTGGTATAAATCTACTGCACAAATAAATCAGGAATTATGGACAATTTCTAAAATCCTTCATTGTATCTGATTTAGAAAGTATAACCCTTAAATACAAGAATGTCTTCACCTGGGTTAACTGCTTACACCGATCCTTCACAGCAGCAGCATCTTCCTTCAGAGCAGTAAGTAACTTGTCTTTTTCTTGAAGCTGATGTACAAGTGCAGTCAACTCTCCTTTATTTGACTACAATTGAGAAATCAATACAAAATTAGTTAATAGTAAACATCGGCTAATGAAAATTATGAAGATGAACTATCTGATATCAAGTGTTCTTAGGCCAATGCAGAGTTCACTATTACATATAAAGTAGAATAACTGCCAAACACTGGTCAGTGAAATACCATTCAGAAAAATCACTGTATCATTACATATTCTGATGCATAACATAGGACACATATCAATCAAGAAACAGATTTTTACAAAGAATTATGACTTCCATTTTTAAACACAAAATCAAGATAGTAATCTCTCCCTTCTCCTCCTAAAAGTTCAAAAGAGGGGTATGAAATGAAATGCAAACTGAACCAAAAGAAAACAAACATCTGTAACGTCAAAGCATAGTATCAGGAAAGACTTCCGAAAGCAGTGGAGATCAAACAGATGCTCAACAACCTTGTCAAAACATACCCAAGACTACAGAGGTGCCATGGGTACATAGTTCTCTGAAGTTAACAGGAATATACTGAAAGGTAAAACCAACAATCCCCCATTTGACATCAGGAACAAGCACAAATATAGAAGGTAGGAATTTTCTTGGTAGGAGGTCTTAGCAAGCAGAAGTAGGAAAGAAGAAATCATACAGGTAAACTTTATTCAAAGAGAGCAGCTAATCAGTAAGGAAGAGTTAAGAGAGATCCTCTACAGTGAGATCCTCTGTAGTGAACTCTTATATGAGAAAAAGGAAAGGCTAAAAGAACTCATTTTCACACATAGCCGAAGGAGAACAGCTCGCCTTAGCCATTCATTATCAATCCCTAGCCACAGAGATGATCCAAGAGAAACACCCCTCACTGGAAGAGGAGTATAAATGAAAAAGAAATAAAACAAGGTCTATGTAAGATATGAGAAAAAAGGAAGGAAAGCAATAAGAAAAACCAAATGCCAAATGGAGAAAAATCACCATAAAAAGATTGTCAAGAACGGACAAAAACTGATTAAAAAAACATATCACTATGACTTTCGAAAGTCTAACATAGCAACGATTTCTAGAAAAACAAGAGCAAAGAACAGAGCTCACAAGAAATAATTCAGAGGAAAGATAAGACCACAGAAAGAGATGAAATATAAGCTGGCAAAGCCCAAAGTAGAAGTAAAAGTAACACCATCTCAGAAATACAATCCAATTAGAAGTAGCAAACAGAAAAAGACATGTTGCTGAAAACACAGGAGAAGACATAGAGTTCAGGGTGGAGAGAAGTAAATAAAAATAAGAGGAAATAAATCAAAGCTTTATTTTTTTAGGACAAAAATATGAAAGATAAAGACAATAGGCAAGGAAGATCCAACTTATGCTTAATTGATACCCATTATTTCAATTCTTTTAAGGGACACTGAATCTCATGACTGAAAAGACATGCTTTGCCCAAGGGAATACTGATAGAAGAGTCAATGCAAAGCCACATTATAGCAAAATTCCCATGACTTCAAAGAAGCTGAATCCCTTGATGTTTGTACAGTAGGGTGGACACTGGAAAGTCCAATAAATAATAAAAACTTGGTTGATTACCCAAAGGATGTTTTCATTGTGAGAGTGTATTTTGACAAAAATACATGAAAAGAATGCAAATTCAGGGGACTTCCCTGGTGGCCCAGTGGTTAAGACTCTGGGTTCCCAATGCAGGGGGTATGGGTTTGATCCCTGGTTGCGGAACTAAGATCCCACATGCCACGTGGCAGAGCCTTTAAAAAAAAAAAAAGAATGCAAAACTCAGGCTGGTCTCAGACTTCTATCCAGCGATAGGAATGTAGAGAATGGTAAAGCAAGCATGACAAATTATCAAGGAAAGAAAGTGCAACCCAGAAAAATTATACCCCACCAAACTATCATTCAAGTACAAAGACAATAAAACAGCATTTTAACTTGCCAGAATTTGGGAAATACAGGTTCCATAAGCCCTTCTTGAAACAATTCCAGAAAAAAAGAACAATTTCAGCCAACCAAGAGATGAATACAGAAGCTTATGGCAAAAGAACTGGTATCAAGCTTTGAACCCAGCATTAAGCTACAGAATTAAGACTGAAACAAACATAAAAATTACAGTCACAAAACAAACATTAAATATTGTAAGTATCTGATAAACAAATGCTATAATTAACAAAAGTAGAGAGGGAAGGAAGAGAGAAGGTAGGAAAAATTTTAAATAGACTTCCTCCTGTTATACAACATGGGGCCAAAATAGTTACTAACTTAGAGTTGGAAAAAAAACACATAATTGAGGCAAGTATATTTTAAAGGCCAACAAGAAGAAATCAATAATCAACCAAAACTATCAAATATTTTTTTGCCTTTTCTTTTTTTTTAATTGGGGTGTAGTTGATTTACACTGTTATATTAGTTTCTGCTGTACAGTGAAGTGGATCAACTATATGTATACATATATCCCCTCCCTCTTGGACCTCCCTCCCAGCTCCCACCATGCCACACATCTAGGTCACCACAGAGCACTGAGCTGAGCTCCCTGTGCTATACAGCAGGTTCCCACTAGCTATCTATTTTACACATGGTAGAGTACCTATGTCAATCCTGATCTCCCAATTCACCCCACCCACACCTTCCCCCACTGTGTCCACATGTCCATTTTCTACATGTGCATCTCTATTCCTGCCCAGCAAACTGGTTCATCCGTACCATTTTTCTAGATTCCACAAATATATGTGTTAATATACAATTCAAATACATTTTAAATGTTTTCTTACTAGTAATCACACTGAGTTAACATTTTTGAGCAATTATTTTATGCTAGGAACTCTAAGATAATACCTTATTATCATTCCCATTTTTGAGATGGGTAAACTGAGACACTGAGGTTAAGTAACTTATCTAAAGCCACAAAGCTCAAAGTGGCAGAGTCCAGATTTGAATCCAGGAAATCTGACCCTAGAGCCCAGGATCTTAACCTACACTCTAAATATACAACAGAAGTGTCTTATAGCTTAAACACAAAGGCGTGTGTACATACACATAGAACGTAACATCTCCTCTCCAACTCTGCAAAAGCCCTCTAGCTTTTACTGTTTTCCCCTTCCCATCTAAGCTTATTCAAAGTGGATACTGTCACCTTTCCTATTCATTCATCACTTATTTATAGTCTAGTACTCCAATGAAACTGCTTTCACTAAGGATATCAAATCCATTTTTTCAATCCTTACTCTCCTTGATTGCTCTAAAGCATGTCACTGCTGATTTTTCCCGCCACCCCTGAACTCTCTACCCTCCCTAAGCATCTGTGATCCCACTGTCTCCTGCTGTTTCTCCTCTCACTATACTCTGTGGTGGCTTTCCCTCACCTTTAAATGTTGGTGCTTCTCAAGGTTCATTCCTGAACTTTCTTACCACTCTCCACATCCTCTCTGGACTAACATATATCCACTATATGTACTGGTGATAGTTGATTACTTTCCAAAATTACCCACTTTGCAATATATTTTCAACACCAGAGAATTATATATTCAATTGTGAAATAATTGTATCCATTTAAATGCTCCAAAGGATGCCTAAAACAACTTCCTAAATATTTTCATAATCCTCTACTCTCTCTTCCTTTGCAAAGTGCTCATGAATACCATTGTCACCACAATCTATCCAGTTACTCCAGAGCAAAAACAAGCATTCATTCTAGACTCTTCTTAGCCACCATATCTAATTGGTCAGCAAGTCCTCTAACTCCTCTATCTCTATCCTACATCTATGCTTATATTCCTGCATTTATCTTCCCCCTTTCTCTGAAGTGGTCTTTATTAGGTGTGGGGATTCATCTACATCCTGGACCTTGAAATCTATTAAAAGGTCTGAGCAAGAATCAATTTCTGTGACAGGAAAAGGGAGAAATTAAACTTACCAAGTCTTTCCCCGATAAGAGTGGATCTACAAGGGCACAGAGTCCCTGAAGATAAGAATAGAATCACACCATAAGAAACACAGAACAAGATTTTAATTGAAAGCCAAAGGTTCCAAGGAAAAGGGAAAACTGTAAGGTTTCAAAATATTTACTCTATTTCAAAACGTTATCTTTAACAGTTCCCAACTTCCTCCTTGGCCTGCCTAATACAGCTATCAAAGGGAGTCTGATTTACCACCCAACCTCTAGAGTTCAAAGCTGTCTCAAGCAATAAAATGACTACTCTTGCACCCATAAACCACCACCACCACCATCCTTAGTCAGAAGAGAAACACCTGAAGCAATTAATTTTAAAAAGCAGTGATTTCAAACAGGTAGTAACTAAGTTCAGCTGGAGGCTTTTCCCTGCAAGAAGGTTTTCCCAATCCTCACAAATAACCAGGAACCCTTTTAAGATATACACTTACCCAATTAAAGTAAATCAAAAGATAAATTCTTCAATCAAGAACTTCAAGAACGTTCCTTGCAAGAGAATAATCTAACTTTGTATCCAAAGTCACACAGTTATCACACTCTGATGATCCTCGAACACACTGTTTACTCTGAGCCACTGCTGGCACCACACGGAGACTGTCCAACAAGCATACTACATTGTAAAATGCCACAGATTTGTAAAACACGTTGTCAATAGATACCTGGAAGTATGGACAGACATATGCCATGATAAATGCTATATGACAAAAAAAATTCAGATGGTTATGAGAAAGAGAGAAGAGAATAATTTAGACTAGGAATTCAGATTAGCCTTATATGAGGAAATGATATTTAAATGGAAACCTGATGGAGGAAATAACCAAGGAAAGAAGTTAGGGGGTAGGGGCTTGGGGGTTTTCGGACAGTCCAGACAGAAGAGAATATTTGGTTTGCTTTAATGAGGGGATGAGGAAAATGCCATGAGATCAGGTTATAGAGAGAGACAGACATAGGCCTTAAAAGGAATCTGGATTTTGCTTTAAGTGCAAAGAGAAAGGCACCAAAGGGTTTTTAAAGCAGTGATTTACCTCTTAAAGGCTGCCTTGCAGTTGTGTAGAAAAAATAGACTAGAAGGCTACAAGGGAATGCAGAAACATCAACTAGGAGAATACTGAAGGTAATCAAATGAGAAGTGATGGTATGGACTAGGATGGTCTTTAATAAATGGGAGAGGATTCAAGATGGTGGAGAAGGGACTTCCCTGGTGGTCCAGTGGCTGGGGCTCTGGGCTCCCAGTGCAGGGGGCCCAGGTTTGATCCCTGGTCGGGGAACTAGATCCCACATGCATGCTGCAACTAAGAGTTCGCAGGCCACGATGAAGATCCCGTGTGCCACAACTAAGACCCAGTGCAACCAAATAAATAAATACATATTTAAAAAAAAAAAAAGATGGTGGAGAAGTAGGAGGACGTGGAGTTCATCTCTCTCCACAGATGCATCAGGAATACATCTATAGATGCAACAATTCTCACAGAACACCGGCTGAAGACTAGCAGAAGACCTTGAACACCAGACAGGACTATAAAGATCCCTGCATAACTGGGTAGGATGGCAAAAAGAAGGGAGGAGGAGGAGGAGAGGAAGCTGGATGGGACCTGCACCCCGGGGAGCAGGGGGGAGGCAGAAGCAGAGGAGAGAGTCCCAAATTCGGGGAAACCTCCTCTCCAACAGAGAAATCGACTGGGACAGAAGAAAGCATTTGAGGCTGTTGGAAGAGGGTGAAGCGGCCAATCGGTGGCAGATGGGACACAGTGAGAAATACACAGACGGTCCGTACCATGGCCCTACATACCCTGGACTGGGACATGTGTTCACAGGTGTGCAAGGGGGCTGGGAGCTGGAGCACGGGGACTGGAGAACAGGCCCAGAGCAAGAATTGTTGTTGGCTGTGGGGAGATGGACTGAGGGGACGGGAGGGAGGAAATCCACAGCAGGGAATACCTACAGAGGAAGACGGGACTGCCATGGAAGGAGGGCACTATTGCTGAGTAACACGCAGGGGGACAAGCCACTCTTGCAGCCTCTCTCTCCCCTCATGCCAGCACCTGCCAATTAGCAATAAAAAAAAGCCCCCTCAGGGATGGCCCTAGCGCACCTGCTGCTCGGAGCCAGAAAAAGCCCAGCCAGGGCTGGCCCTGACGCACCGTACACTGGGTGCCAGAAAAGGCCCTCACTAGGGCCATACCTCTTGTGCCTGTGGCTGACGGCTCCCCTGTGCATTTGGCACCACCAGGGCTCCTGCGATCCAAGCAGTCATACCACCTCTGCACTCTGTCCTCACTGGAGCAGACCCAAGATCTCCACGGCGGCCTCAGGACCAGACTCTGTGGGTGGACCACACACAGAGGTGGGGATAAAACCAAAGCTGAACCCCAGGGATGGGGCAACTAAGGAAGAAGATCGAAAACTTTCCATCAGCTGTACAAGCTGCAGATTAAATCCGCGTAATCAGCTAGGTAGACCCTGCGTCCATGGAATATCTGAGTAGACAATGAGTGTTCTCACAAATGAAAATGGTCTAGCTCTGGCAGCTGTGGACGTTGGGGACAAGCACACACAAGAACTGGCTCAGATCAGAGTCTGAGTGGTCTTCACAGGGCCCACAACAGGTCCAGAGACCAGTCCAGAGGCAGAGGAGGGCCTCTTGGGGAGGCGGAGGTGGGCTATGGCTCACGGTGTGCGCAAAGACACTTTCAGCTGAGACCCCAGGGAAACATAATTATTACTATTAATTTTATTATGTTTTGATTCATTCTGGCTTTTTGTTGTTGGGTTTCTTTTCTTTCTTTTTTTTGTTTGTTGTTGTTTCAGGTTTTTTTTCTTTAGTCTTTTGAGATCTTCATGTTCTATAACATATTTTTTCTTTTTATTTTATTTTTTTATAAACTTCTATTTTTACTTTGCTTTTCTGTTTTTCTGTGTTCTTTTCCCGTATTTTTTTCTTCTTCTTTTTCTTTAATATATTTTTTACATTTCCATTTCTACTTTACTTTTCTGTTATCCTGTGTTTTTTCCCTTTCTATTTTATTTAATTTTTTTAATTCATTTTTATCAGTTTGTTCTGTTTCCTTACTTTATTCTTCAGTTGGCACACTGCTTTGGTTTTGTTATTAGGTTTTCTGTTTTTGTTAGTTTTGATTCTAATTGTTTGATTTCGTTTTTGAGTTCTTCTGTTTGTCTGGTTGTTCCCTTGTTTTTGTTTCATATGGTTCTGTTTTGTTTCTTTTGTGTGTATGTATGCTTCCTTGTTTCTGTTTTTGTTTGTTTGATTTTACTTTTTACCATTTTTCTATGGTTTTATTAGTCTTTTCTTTTTTGTTTTTTTTTTTTTCCCCTTTATTGAGGGATGAGCAACTTGCGGTGTCTTGGTTCCCAGATTGGAAGTCAGGCCTGAGGCTCTGCGGTAGGAGCACGGAGTCCAGGATACTGGACCACTAAAGAATTCCTGGCCCCAGGGAAGACTGATCACCGAGAGCTCTCACAGAGGCCTCTAACTGAATCCAAGACCCGGCTCCATCCAACTGCCAGCAGCTCCCAGGGGTGGATGCCTCTCACCAAACAACAAACAAGACAGGAACACAAACCCACCCATCAGCACACAAACTACCTAAAGCCATACTAAGCTCAAAGACACCCCAAAACATACCACCTGACTCAGCTCCACCTACAAGAACGCAGGCACAAGTCCCTCCCATCAGGAAGCCTACACAAGCCACTAGACCAACCTCACCACCAGGGGCAGAGAACAGAAGCAAGAGGAACTATGACCCTGCAGCCTAGGGAAAGGAGGAGACCTCAAATACCATAACCCAGACAAAAGGAGAAGACAGAGAAATATCTTGCAGGCAAAAGAGCAAGATAAAAACCCACAAGAACAAATAAATGAAGAGGAAATCGGTAAACCACCTGAAAAAGAATTCAGAATAATAATAGTAAAGATGATGCAAAATCTCAGAAACAAGAGAAAATACAAGAAACATTTAACAACGAACTAGAAGAGCTAAAGAGCAAACAAACAGTAATGAACAACACAATAACTGAAGTTAAAAATACTGCAGAAGGGGCTTCCCTGGTGGCGCAGTGGTTGAGAGTCCGCCTGACGATGCAGGGGACGGGGGTTCGTGTCCCGGTCCGGGAAGATCCCACATACCGCGAAGCAGCTGGGCCCGTGAGCCACGGCCGCTGAGCCTGCGCGTCCAGAGCCTGTGCTCCGCCACGGGAGAGGCCACAGCAGTGAGAGGCCCGCGTACCGCAAAAAAAAAAAAAATACTGCAGAAGGAATCAATAGCAGAATAACTGAGGCACAAAATTGGATAAGTGAGCTGGAAGATAGAATGGTGAAAATAACTGCCGCAGAACAGAAAAAGAAAAAAGAATGAAAGTAATGGAGGATGGTCTCAGAGACCATTGGGACAACATTAAGCACAACAATGTTCGAATTGTAGGTGTCCCAGAAAAAGAAGAAAAAAAGAAAGGATCTGAGAAAATATTTGAAGAGATTATAGTCAAAATCTTCCCCAACACGGAAAAGGAAATAGTAAATCAAGTCCAGGAAGCACAGAGAGTCCCATACAGGAGAAACCCAAGGAGAAACATGCTGAGACACATATTAATCAAACTAACAAAATTTAAACACAAAGAAAAAATATTAAAAGCAGCAAGGGAAAAGCAACAAATAACATACAAGGGAATCCCCAATAAGGTTAACAGCTGATCTTGCAGCAGAAATTCCACAGGCCAGAAGGGAGTGGCAAGATATATTTAAAGTGACGAAAGGGAAAAACCTACAACCAAGATTACTCAACTCAGCAAGGGTCTCATTCAGATTCAATGGACAAATCAAAAGCTTTAGAGACAAGCAAAAGTTAAGAGAATTCAGCACCACCAAACCAGCTTTACAATAAATGCTAAAGGAACTTCTCTAGGCAGGAAACACAAGAGAAGGAAAAGACCTACAATAACAAACCCAAACAATTAAGGAAATGGTAATAGGAACATACATATCAATAATTACCTAAAATGTAATGGATTAAATGCCCCAAGCGAAAGACACAGACTGGGGACTTCCCTGGTGGCACAGTGGTTAAAAGTCCGTCTGCCAAATGCACGGGACAGGGGTTCAATCCCTGGTCCAGGAAGATCCCACATGCCGCGGAGCAACTAACCCCAGGCACCACAACTACTGAGCCTGCGCTCTAGAGCCCACACTCCACAACAAGAGCAGCCACCGCAATGAGAAGCCCACACATCGCAACGAAGAGTAGCCCCCACTCAACGCAACTAGAGAAAGCCACGCACAGCAATGAAGACCCAACACAGTCATAAATAAATAAATAAGCAAACAAGCTAGCAAGTAAGGAAGCAAACAAGCAATCATTAAAATAAAGAAAAAGACACTGACTGGCTGAATGGATACAAAAACAAGACCCATATTATACACTGTCTACAAGAGATCCCTTCAGACCTAGGGACAATACACACCGAAAGTGAGGGAATGGAAGAAGACATTCCATGGAAATGGAAATCAAAAGAAAACTGGAGAGGCAATACTCACATCAGACAAATCAGACTTCCGACTTTAAAATAAAGACTATTATAAGAGACAAGGAAGGACACTATATAATGATCAAGGAATCAATCCAAGAAGAAAATATAACAATTAGAAATATCTATACATCCAACACAGGAGCACCTCAGTACATAAAGCAAATGCTAACAGCCATAAAAGGAGAAATCAACAGTAACACAATAATAGTAGGGGACTTTAACACCCCACTTACACCAATGGACAGATCATCCAAACAGAAAATAAAGAAGGAAACACAAGCTTTAAATGACACATTAGACCAGATGGACTTAATAATTTGATATTTATAGGACATTCTATCCAAAAACAACAAAATACACTTTCTTCTCAAGTGCACAAGCAACATTTTCCAGGATAAATCACATTTTGGGTCACAAATCAAGCCTCAATAAATTTAAGAAAACTGAAATAGCATCAAGCATCTTTTCTGACCACAACACTATGAGACTAGATATCAATTACAGGGAAAAAAACTGTAAAAAAATACAAACACATGGAGGCTAAACTATACACTACTAAACAACCAACAGATCACTGAAGAAATCAAAGAGGAAATCAAAAAATACCTATAGACAAGTGACAGTGAAAATACGAAGACCCAAAACCTATGGGATGCAGCAAAAGCAGTTCTAAGAGGGAAGTTTATAGCAATATAAGCCTACCTCAAGAAACAAGAAACATCTCAAACAACCTGACCTTACACCTAAAGCAATGAGAGAAAGAAGAACAAAAAAAACCCAAAGTTATCAGAAGGAAAGAAATCATAAAGATCAGATCAGAAATAAATGAAAAAGAAATGAAGGAAACAATAGAAAAGATCAATAAAACTAAAAGCTGGCTCTTTGAGAAAATAAACAAAATTAATACCATGAGCCAGACTCATCAGGAAAAAAAGGGAGAAGATGCAAATCAATAGAATTAGAAATGAAAAAGGAGAAAAAACAACTGACACTGCAGAAATACAAAAGATCATGAGAGGCTACTATAAGCAACTATATGCCAATAAAATGGACAACCTGAAAGAAATGGACAAATTCTTAGAAAATTACAGCCTTCCAAGACTGAACGAGGAAGAAACAGAAAATATGAGCAGACCAGTCACAAGTAATGAAATTGAACCTGTGATTAAAAATCTTCCAACAAACAAAAGGGCCAGACGGCTTCACGGGTGAATTCTATCAAACATGTAGAGAAGAAAGCTAACACCTATCCTTCTCAAACTCTTCCAAAATACAGCAGAGGGAGGAACACTCCCGAATTCATTCTACAAGGCCACCATCACCCTGATACCAAAACCAGACAAAGATGTCACAAAAAAAGAAAATTACAGGCCAATATCTCTGATGATCATAGATGCAAAAATCCTCAACAAAATACTAGCAAACAGAATCCAAGAGCACATTAAAAGGATCATACACCATGATCAAGTGGGTTTTATCTCAGGAATGCAAGGATTCTTCAATATATGCAAATCAATCAATGTGATACACCATATTAACAAAGTGAAGGATAAAAACCATATGATAATCTCAACAGATGCAGAATAAGCTTATGACAAATTTCAACACCCACTTACGATAAAAACTCTCCATGAAGTGGGCATAGAGAGAACCTACCTCAACATAATAAAAGCCATATATGACTAACCCACAACCAACATCATTCTCAATGGTGAAAAACTGAGAGCATTTCCTCTAAGATCAGGAACAAGGCAAGTGTGCCCACTCTCACCACTGTTATTCAACATAGTTTTGGAAGTTTTAGCCACAGCAATCAGAGAAGTAAAAGAAATGAAAGGAATCCAAACTGGAAAAGAAGAAGTAAAGCTGTCACTGTTTGCACATGACATGATACTATATATAGATAATCCTAAAGATGCCACCAGAAAACTACTAGAGCTAATCAATGAATCTGGTAAAGTAGCAGGTACAAAATTGATGCACAGAAATCTCTTGCATTCCTATACACTAACAACAAAAAATCAGCAAGAGAAATTAAGGGAACACTCCCATTTACCACTGCAACAAAAACAATAAATACCTAGGAATAAACCTACCTAAGGAGGCAAAAGACGTGTATGCAGAAAACTATAAGAAACTGACGGGGGGGAGGGGAGGAAAAAAAGACACTGATGAAAGAAATCAAAGACGATACAAACAGATGGAAACATAGACCATGTTCTTGGATTGGAAGAATCAACATTGTGAAAACAACTATACCGCCCAAAGTAATCTACAGACTCAGTGCAATCCTTATCAAATTACCAATGGCATCTTTCACAGAACTAGAATAAAAAATTTTACAATTCATGTGGAAACACAAAAGACCCCGAATAGCCAAAGTAATCTTGAGAAGGAAAAACAGAGCTGGAGGAATCAGGCTCCCTGACCTCAGACTATATTACAAAGCTACAGTAATCAAGACAGTATGGTATTGGCACAAAAGCAGAAATATAGATTAATGGAACAGGATAGAAAGCCCAGAGATAAACCCACACACATATGATCACCTTATCTTTAACAAAGGAGGCAAGAATATACAATGGAGAAAATCCAGCCTCTTCAATAAGTGGTGCTGGGAAAACTGGATAGCTACATATAAAAGAATATATATATATATATATAAAAGAATGAAATCAGAACACTTCCTAACACCATACACAAAAATAAACTCAAAATGGATTAAAGACCTAAATGTAAGGCTAGACACTATCAAACTCTTAGAGGAAAACATAGGCAGAACACTCTATGACATAAATCACAGCAAGATCCTTTTTGACCCACCTCCTGGAGAATTGGAAATAAAAATAAACAAATGGGACCTAATGAAACTTCAAAGCTTTTGCACAGCAAAGGAAACCATAAACAAGGCCAAAAGACAACCCTCAGAATGGGAGGAAATATTTGCAAATGAAGCAACTGACAAAGGATTAATCTCCAAAATTTCCAAGCAGCTCATGCAGCTCAATACCAAAAAAACAAACACCCCAATCCATAAATGGACGGAAGACCTAAATAGACATTTCTCCAAAGAAGACATACAGATTGCCAACAAATACATGAAAAGATGCTCAACATCACTAATCATTACAGAAATGCAAATCAAAACTACAATGAGGTATCACCTCAACACTGGTCAGAATGGCCATCATCAAAAAATCTACAGACAGTAAATGCTGGAGAGGGTGTGGAGAAAAGGGAACCCTCTTGCACTGTTGCTGGGAATGTAAACTGATACAGCCACTATGGAGAACAGTATGGAGGTTCCTTAAAAAACTAAAAATAGAACTACCATACGACCCAGCAATCCCACTACTGGGCATATACCCTGAGAAAACCATAATTCAAAAAGAGTCATGTATCACAATGTTCACTGCAGCACTATTTGCAATAGCCAGGACATGGAAGCAACCTAAGTGTCCATCAACAGATGAATGGATAAAGATGTGGCACATACATACAATGGAATATTACTCAGCCATAAAAGGAAATGAAACTGAGTTATTTGTAGAGATGGATGGACCCAGAGTCTGTCATACAGAGTGACATAAGTTAGAAAGAGAAAAACAAATACTGTATGCTAACACATATATATGGAATCTAAAAAAAAAAATGGTTCTGATGAACCTAGAGGTAGAACAGGAATAAAGATGTAGACGTAGAGAATGGACTTGAGGACATGGGGAGGGGGAAGGTTAAGCCGGGACGAAGTGAGAGAGTAGCATGGACATATATACACTACCAAATGTAAAACAGATAGCTAGTGGGAAGCAGCTGCATCACACGGGGAGATCAGCTCGGTGCTTTGTGACCACCTAGAGGGGTGGGATAGGGAGGGTGGGAGGGAGGTTCAAGAGGGAGGGGATATGGGGATATATGTATACATATAGCTGATTCACTTTATTGTACAGCAGAAACACATCATAAAGCAATTACTCCAATAAAGATGGGGGAAAAAAATAAATGGAAGCCACTAAAGGTTTAAAGGCAGAAAAGTGTGTTAGGAGTGTGTGTGTATGTGTGTTTAAAATAAGAATGGTCACATCCACAATCTAATATTGAACACCGGATACCATGTCATCTTATCTCACACAAAGTTAACACTTAAAAACTTGTCACATTTCCCAATATAAGATAGTTAGTAGACCTGATAATATAGTGAGTGTAATATAATGAGAAATTAAATATTAGCTTCATGGCTTTGTTTTTTTCAAATTTTAGTCAGTCATAGCAATGATTCTATCATTCAAAGCATTTACTTTAGAACAGTAGTATTCTATACATACATACACACACACACACACACACACACACACGAAAAAGATGCCCAGGTGCTTTGAATGGTGCTATCTTCAGTCACAAAAACATTCCATATGTTATCCAGAAATCACCCGACCTTGCCTTCAGCACTTACATTCACAGGAAAGCAAGGTACAACTTAGCCAAGTGCCAAATGACTTTAAAGTTATATAAATCTTCTTACTTATTATAAGCAATTCGTTTTTGTCAAAACCTCAGATGATTCGGACACCTGACTGAACTAAATAAGTATATTGATTAGTATGGATATACGAAATAACTTCCGAAGGCATTCCAGAACTTTTAAATGTCACTAAGTGCTTTCGGGGTATGAAGGATGGGAGTAGGTTATAACTTATTGCTCTAGCAGAAGTCTTGCTTGGTGAACTTCTAATCACTGCCCTCAAATAGGCTCATAATCTAAAATATGCTTACCTTCTTTAAAGCATCCTGTATCACACCAGACTTTTCCTTTAGCAGGTCTACAACGCAAAGGGCCTCATCTTCAGAAAACATCATAGTCTTCAAGGACAGAAGAAAATCTTTAAATTTTACTTCAGCATTCTCTTTAAAAAAAAAAAAAGTTAACATTTAAAAGATATAAGTAACAACTTCAGCAAAGGTAAAGCACCAAGAATTCTTGACCCACAACGTCAGTAACCAAGAGAAAACAGATTTACATTTCAGGTCAAACAACAATTAATGCTCTAGTCCACAGAGAAAAAGTGTTTATCATTTTTAATATAATATGGAATAATTACATTAAATAAAAATTTGCTCAACCTGCAGAATATTTTTTATGTTTTCTTAATTGGAAATATAGTTGATTTACAATGTTGTGTTAATTTCTGCTGTACAGCAAAGTGATTCAGTTATACATATATATATATGTACATTATTTCTTAGATTCTTTTCCATTATGGTTTATCATGGGATACTGAATATAGTTCCCTGGGCTATAGAGTAGGACCTTGTTGTTTATCCATTCTACGCACATAGTGGTTTGTATCCAAACTGCAGAATATTAAAGTGCCAGTATACCCTTACTTTAAAAAAAAAAATGCAAATGTCTAATATATGGTAGTATCTATACTAAATATGTTCACAAATACTGTCATTTAACTGTAATACTTAGGACTTATGAGCCAAATTTTACAGATGAGAAAATAAGCTCGAAGACAATTACAAAAAGGAAGTCTGATTTTACAAACATCAAGTATATACAGCAATCCTAACATTTTAAAAATCCATGTGCCAAACATCTCCTGACTCACCCACTTCGATTCCCCTAGGGCTCTTATATTAGGCAACAGCGGCCTCTCATTAAAAGCAACTGCCACCCATTACACCCAAAGGTGCCCAGAGCTTTTAATACTTCAGCTACATTATAAGTTTAAAAAGGCAGTTGTGTGCATGTATGAGAACAAGGGGTATATGGAAACTCTGTATTTTCCACTCAATTTTGCTATGAACCTAAAAGTGCTGTTTAAAAAAAAAAAAAACTATTAAAAAAATAATATGGAGTTCCCTGGTGGTCCAGTGGCTAGGACTCAGCACTTTCACTGCCGTGGGCCCCGGTTCAACCCCTGGTTGGGGAACTAAGATCCCGCAAGCCATGTGACTCGGCCAAAATAATAACAATAATAATAATAATAGTAATAATAATAATAAGGCCGTTGTGAATTAGCATAGAAAACTCTGAGAGACAATAATAGAAGGGAACAGATTACCCGACAGCAAAACAGCTATGAAACCTTAGGCAAGTCAAAGTCTAATGTCCAGCTCTACAAAACTGAGAAGGTGGATTAGAAAACTACCAATAAATCTTTTACTACAAAGATTCTATTAGTCTTTTGCAATTCATTGCTTCTATGAGAAAACACACTCACTCCATCAGAACTCAAAAATGTGTTTTTTTCAATACAAAAGATTGTCACATTCTGTATATTACCTTTATCAGCTTCAATCTTCAGTTTTTTAGCCCCTGTTTTCTGAATTCCTTCTACTTGGTCAGGTTTAATCAGATCAATAACCTCTCTCTTATCCACCACAGGATTTGAATCAGCATTATCCATCAAAGGAATATAAGTTGTTGCATGAATAAGGGGTTCATCTACCAAGACTGTAATTTAAGTTCAACAAAATCATAATTACTCAGCATTTTTTATAAGAGTAATTAAATAACATGTAAGCACAATTAAGTTTAATGATAAATGCAGTTATTTTCAAATCTCTAATACCAGCTCAATTTGGCTTTAAATTCCTATTTTATCATTTAACAACTCAAAACACTCTTCTAATTAAGAAATACCAGTTCAATATTATTTTATAGCATATCACTTGTATCACACATCTCCTCTAATAGTATCTGAAAATTTCTTCTTATACATCCCTATACATTTTAGTTAGTTCTCATGTTTCTCCTGATTTAACTAAGAATCCATTCACATTTAATTAGTGCTCAAGGAAAACTATTAATTTTTAATGTATGTTGGTACTTTACTGACCTCTTATTCCAATTGGTTAATTCCTGAGTTTTTTTCCTTGCTAGATACAAAATTAGTCACTGCTCCTTGCAGATATCTTCTCATTTCTAATAGTTATGCCTCTAACTTATATGGTACATCTTACTACACTGTTAAAACTTCCAGAACCACATTAAAAGTGGAGGAAGGAAGGCTTCTTACTTTGTTCCTAATTTTAATGGGAAAAGTTTGAATACTGAAGTCTGATATCTGTTGGTTAGAGACACAAACTTCCACACCCATATGGAAGTCTCTCTATATCCCTACCTTAAAAAAGAAAAAAAACTCTGGGGCACATACAGTTCTTTCATTTAAAATGTATAATAAATATTTAATATTAACAAATATTTTGTGATAATATTTTTCTATACCTGATTGCTTGATACATCATAATTTTAATGCAAATAACAGAATTTCATCTTTTCCCTTGCCAATTTTACTATTTTCTAGCACTAGTTGATATCACAGCCCAATATTATAAAAATCACTGTTTTATCTACGTAAATTTCATAGCTAAGTCTTCTGTGGACAATTCGGAACAGATAAAAATTGCTCCATCACTTTTAACTGGATGCTTCTCATACACACATGCAAATTATGTTTAATAAATAGTTAGGAATGTAGGGTAATGATAAATTTAACTAATGTTCTCAAGCATAATCTTTATGTGATATTAAAAAGTACAAATATTTCAGGAATACTTTTCTTCTATAGAGTTTGTATGCTATTAACATTATTTTCAAAACTCAAGAATGAGAATATTTATAAATGCTTCTGTCCTTTTATAAATTTCATATAAAGGTCTTCACCACAAACTTATAAATGCTTCTGTCCTTTTATAAATTTCATATAAAGGTCTTCAGCACAAACTTATACCCTAACCATCTGTCAAAGCACCATGGGCTTGTATTAGTTTTAAAGCTGTTATGGTACATATTAAGCTGGAAGTTAAAGAGCATGTGAGGTCTCTAGGTTCCTTGTCCTAGTGGACTTCTCTAGAATTAGTATTTATAAAATAGGTATCTACACATTTCACCATTTTCAGTCTTTTGCTTCTTTGATGAAACCTTCTTCTTTCCTGATCCACCTTCTTGTTTAGTCTCTTGATGCAGGGGTAATGGTTCTTGCTTTTTTGACGGTGCCATAAGAGGTTCCACCTTTTTATCCTGATCATCTTTATTAAAAATAAATGAAAAATCATCATAGCAAACAATGAACACACCAGAAAAGATTCAATTATTAATGAATACTTCCTAAAATGCTTTACCACCAAAATTTTAAACTCTGATATACAATTCTCTCACTTATTCTAGCTTTCTTACTCTGCCACATATGCTCTTTAACTTCATCAGGACTTCTAGTACTTGCTCCTTCTTTTATATCCCATTTCTCAGCCACTCCTAGCCCTACTCAGCTTATAGGCATGGTCAAATCCCTTATCATCTTAAAAAATAAAACCCTTCCCACCACTGTAATCCCTAGCCCCCCACACCCATTTCCTTTTTATACTGACCAAAGAACAGTCTGTACTTCCTTTCCTACCAATCATTTCTCAACTAATTGCAACCTGATTTTTCTCTCTTCCATTATATCCATGAAAGATTTTACTCAGGTCCCTAGTGTCCCAAATGCCACATTCTACCAATAATATCCTTTAATCCTTATTTGAATTCTATTTAGCATTTCATACTATTGGTCTCTACCTCTTTAAATTACTCTCTTCTCCGTTATGCTAAGTGAAATAAGCCAGTCACAAAAGGACAAATATTGTATGATTTCACTAATATGAAGTACCTAGAGTAGTCAAATTCATAGACACGGAAAGTAGGATGGTGCTTGCCAAGAACTAGAGAGAGGGAAGAATGGGGAATTAGTGCTTAACGGGTATAGAATTTTAGTTGGGAAAGACGAAAAGTTCTTGAGATGGCTGGTGGTGATGACTGTGCAAGAATGTGAATGTACTTAATGCCACAGAACTTATATTTTTTTTTTTTTTTTTTTTTTTGCGGGACGTGGGCCTCTCATTGTTGTGGCCTCTCCCATTGCGGAGCCCAGGCTCCGGTCGCACAGGCTCAGCGGCCATGGCTCACAGGCCCAGCCGCTCCGTGGCATGTGGGATCTTCCCGGACCGGGGCACGAACCCGCATCCCCTGCATTGGCAGGCGGACTCTCAACCACTGAGCCACAAGGGAAGCCCAGAACTTATACTTTAAAATGGTAAATTTTATGTTACATATATTTTACCACAATAAAATAAATAAAATTCAGCTCCCATGATAATTCTTTTCTTACACTTGGAATATTCCTTTGTAGTCTCCTTTGTAAGCTGTTCCTACTGAATACCTTATACACTGGTATTCTTCAGGATTGTGTCCTCATTTTAAATACTTTCCTTGAATGATCTTCTCTACACCCACGACATCAACTACTACCATCATGCTTAATAAGGCTTCTGAATCTGTAGTCTAGCCTTATGCCTCTGTACTTAAATTTCCTACTGCATCCTCCCTATGTAAATAGCCCCTATAGGCACCAGAAACACAAACTGAAAGCATTCTCCTCTGGGCACACATCCACTCTCTCCCCATTATTCCCTCTTAAAGCTATCAACATTTACCAATCAGAGCTTGAGTAATCTTTTCTACAAAGGGCTGAACAGTAAATACTCTGGTTTTGTGGGCCATTTAGACTCTGTCATAACTATTCACCTGCTGTTGCAGTGTGAAAGCCAGCCACAGACATACGTTAACACATGAGTGTGGCTGCATTCAAAAAAACTTGATTTATGGACACAGAGGTTTGAATTTCATATAATTTCCATATTTAACACAATATTACTCCTTTAGTTTTCTTAATCCATTTGAAATATAAAAACCATTCTTGGCTCATGGGCCATAAAAAACGAGAAGCAGGCCAGATTTGGCTCACAGGTTGCAGTTTGCCTACCCTGACCTAACTTAAAACTTGGAAATTATCTTTGATCCTGCTTTCTCCTCTATCTGCCATATCCTATGCATAACGTTAGTCATGTCATTTTTGCTTTGCAGATCTCTCTAACCTCCTTACTATTTCTTCTGTCACTACCACAGTTCAGTCCTTCAACTTAACTCTGGAGAATAATACCCTCTTAACAAGTGTGCATATATTAAACACTGCCCTATGAAACTTGTCTTCCCTAGTTCTGCCAAAAATACCTTTCTAAAATGTAAATCAGGCCATGTAAACTAAGCCTGCTTGAAAATCTTCAACAATGGCCAAATCACAACATCCCAGCTCCTTAGCATTGTATACAAAAATCATCATGATCTACCCACTCCATTAGCTTTTCAGCTTTGTTTCCTACCACTCCCCACCTCCCATTTCATGGTTCAACAATACACTGTACTCTTGCATCTTTAATGCCTTTATGCATGATCTTCTGCCAGTGGGGAATGAGATCCCACTATTTGCTCGATGAAGTGATTCATTCCGGAAGACCCAGCTCAGGCACTGCCTCCTCTGTAAAGCTTTTGACCCATGGTCCCCATAAGCACTAGGTGTTTTGGCTCCGTAGTATTTCTATACTTTGTATTTTTCTTATATAAGTCACATTTCATTATTGACTTACATGTCCTTCTGTCCCCTTTACTCTTATTTCTCTAGTACGATGCTTGATCAGAGCTGGCAAGCAAATATTTAAAATCCAGTATAACTAACTTAATACTACATAAGTTAAGATACGAAAACAACTTAATAGTGAACACAAGTCCTTTCATACAGAGCAAACTGTTTGCAATTTCAACCATCAGCACACCATTTCTCATGTCCTTTCTGTTGTACCTATTAAGCTCTCTCCTTGGAACACCCTATCCACCAAGAAAAACTAGCTAGTACTTATTCAACCTTTAAGATTAACTTTAGGCATCACATGCTTTAAGTGGCCCACCTGAGAACTCCAACACTGGTTTAGACATACCTAGCTCATTATACTAAACTTTTTATATTATAATAACCTATTTCTCTTTGTATCTACAACTAGCATGAGGCTACCTTGAAAATGCACACTTCATCTCTGCAGTCCTAGTACCTAATCTAATGCCTAGCACAAAACACATGTATTATAAATGTTTGCAAAATTAATCAATCAAAGGTGAAAATGATATCTGATTTTTCTTTTCATCTTTAATTCCTATCACACTGATTAGAAAGTACTGGTTGAAATAAATGTGAACATTTCTAACTACTGATATTTTCAGGTCCTCAGTGGTTTTATATATTTCTATAATATATTTTATATTTTATATATTTATATTTTATATATATAAACAGATTTTATATATTTCCACTAAAGGCCTTTTCCATATTTGTAATGTGAAATTTAGTTTTGAACACTGTTTTATGCTCAGTACTTAATTCTTTCTATCAGCAATTAATGAAAGCAAACACACAGTGAAAAGGATAATGTTCTCGATTTCAGATTCAGTATTTAACATTTGTGTGCACACTTAACAAAGTATCTGAACTTCAAACTCTAAAGTTATTAAAACAAATATAACCACGCAATAAAGTTGAATAGAATACAATACCGCTTCCATTTTTAGACTTCTTCTGCCCTGGTTTCTTCTTTGAGGCAGCTGCTTCCAAGGGGGGGGTGGGCTGTTTAGTAACTGGGACAGGTTCCACTTTTTTGCATGGAATCTTTGATACATCACTTTCTTTGGTGACCTGTTCTTCTAGTACAGGCTTGTGTTTCTTTTCCTTCTTCTTTCTTTCTCTAACACTACTTGAACTTTCAACCACATTCAGTGGAACAGGTACAACTTGCTCATCTTCCACAGCCAAGGCATCAGATAATTTAAAGTCCCGGGGTACACTCTCAGAATCAGATTCATGGAGGTTCCCATTTTGGAGTTCTTTCTTTTTATTCTTTTTCTTTTCTGCCTTCTTTTTATCTGTTTTGGTAGGAATAAGCTTTTGTTCTCTTTTCTGTTTTGCAAGAACTTCATCATATAATGTTTCTTTCATGAAAAGCCAGAAGAAGAGGAAAATTACTGTAATAACTACTGAAGGAATAAGAACAATAAAATATGTTGACTCATAAAACTCCATGGTGCTTTTGTTAATGTGATCCTATAAAACCTAAATGTGAAAGAAGGAAGAAACAAAAACCTGAGTCAGTCTTATTAAACACAAAAAATCTCTGTTCTTTCAAGTGGTATTTCATATTTAACCTGATCTACAAATCTGAACAGGTTTTTTAAATCACATACTGGATTACTTTGCCAAATACAATTTGAATATACTTTTAAAAAAATTTTGTGGTAACTAGGAGTGTAACACAGCCTTCCTTTTTTTTTTTTTTTTTTTTT